>NC_053491.1:373433172-373788877 GCF_905171775.1 Rana temporaria
TGCGGCTCCCACGCGCATGTGCGGGAGTGACCTCATCACGGCTCTCAGAGCGCCGGAAGAAACTCCAGGGAAGATATCAACTGCCTCAGTGGTGTGCAGGTGCCGCTGGAGGGCTTCGCTCTAAGGTAAGTATTTCATAATGAGCTAGTATGCGATGCATACCAGCTCATTATGCCTTTGTCTTACAGGTTTTTTTCTTTTGATTTTCTTTTCCGCTTTAAAAATAAATAAAACACAAACATGTTTACTTGCCTGCTCTGTGCAGTGGTTTTGCACAGAGCAGCCCCAATTCTCTTCTTCTCGGGTCCCCCACTGACGCTCATGGTTCCTCCCCCCTTGACCAGTGCCCCCAACAGCAGGCCACTTGCTATAATATACATAGAGCTCTGCCCCCAACACTCTCTCCTCATTGGCTCACTGGCTGTAATTGACAGCAGTGGGAGCCAATGGGTTTGGCTCCTGTCTCGGCCAATGAGGAGCGGGGGGTCCTGGGACAGCTGAGGCTCTTGTGCACATCACTGGATCAAGAAGGAGCTCAGGTGAGTATTAGGGGTACTGTGGGGGCTGTGGGGGGAATCACACAGTTTTTTTAACCTTCACCTTTTTAACCTTCACAACTTTAAAAAAAAAATACGCTGGTGCTCAGCATTAAATGCTATATGCTATATGCTGCATATTTGGGTAGAAGTATTACCCAAACTATTTATCTGTTAGCAAAAAAAAAAGAAAAACATATTGACAGGATACCCAACGTTCAAATGAAATAGTCTGCTTTCTTTTAGATGAGAGTATTTCCCCATGAGTGTGCCATTCTGACAAAGCATACCCATTACTTGTACTTGGATATAACCACAGGGCAACAAAAACATCTGCTTTGTGTGACATTTCAGCTGCTACACGCTCACACACTCAGTAAATAAAGACACATATAATTATCAGGACCAGGTGTGTTGAAGAACCAGAGTGTCAACACAGAGGAGAAATTCCCCATCCAGACAAATTCCACAACAGACATCCTCTTATACTATTAAGCTAAAATTAATTTATACGCCTTTCCATGTCTGAAAACTACTCGCCATTCAACTTGAGTGGTCCCATCTAGAACCAAGCAGACATTGAGCTTCTTTTCTCCCAAACCACAATGTGCTACAATGTAAATAGGTCTGTGGAAGTTATATTAACAGAACTTGATAGATGGGCTTACAGTCCCAACTATAAGATGTATTTAAAGTGGAACTTCAAGTGGAATTTTATTTTAGCTTTGAGTGGAACAAGGCAAGGTTTGGTCCCTGTCCAGGTCTCCTCTGCTACCCTTGATGGACAGATATCCCTTTGCCCCTGGATCTACAGTGACAAGTAGAGCCCTATAGCAAAAGAACTTTGATGGCTCCCATCTCTACAGAAGGCTTTGTCCATATATTCCCAAGAAGGATACACTAAGGCCTGGTACACACGATAGGATTGATCCGCGGATACGGTCCTCCGGACCGTATCCGCGGATAAATCTTCTGGCGGATTTGGATCCGTTGGCATGTACTCACCATCGGATCCAAATCTGCGCGGAATTCAACCGCGGTGACGTGTCGCGCCGTCGCCGCGATGATGACGCGGCAACGTGCGCGACGCTGTCATATAAGGAAATCCACGCATGTGTCAAATCATTACGACGCATGCGAGGGACGGGTTCGGACGGATCGATCCGGTGAGTCTGTACAGACCACCGGATCGATCTGCTGGAGCCGATTCCAGCGGATAGATTTGTTAGCATGCTTACAAATTTTTATCTGCTGGAAATCGGAAATATCCGCGGATAAATATCCGCTGGAACGTACACACCAGGGGATCTATCCGCTGAAACCGATCCGCTGAGATTTTTCAGCGGATGGATCCTCTCGTGTGTACGGGGCCTAAGGTGCTGGGGACACCATCATTCTGATATTATAAATGTCATTGGTCCCCCAGTGGATATAGAAAGAAGGAAGGTAACAAAGGGAAAGAGGAAGTCCATCTCAAAGTAGCCCTGTAAAGTGATCTTCATACCAGGGTCAACAAGCGCAATCAACATCCAGTTGGGGATCAAATGTTTTTTCACTCCACCCAAAATAAAATAAACTTATGGGTTACAGCTCAAATTTAATATGCAAGGTGAATATAATAAACTCACAAAGTTCACTCAAACTGACCCTGTCACTATATTACACTGTAAAATAACAGTGTGAATAGTCAACTTTCCTGCTGCCTATGCCACTGTTCACCACTCCAAACCCAAGAAATCTTTTGGTAAAATTCAGAAGAAACCGACACTTCCGAAGTGTAATGCCACGTACACACGATCATTTTTCGGCATGAAAAAAAACGACGTTTTTCAACATGTAGAAAAAACATAGTTTTTCCAACTTCATCATTAAAACGACGTTGCCCACACACCATCGTTTAAAAAAAATGCTCTAGCAAAGCTCGGTGACGTACAACACGTACGACGGCACTATAAAGGGGAAGTTCCATTCGCCTTTGGGCTGCTTTAGCTGATTCCGTGTTAGTAAAAGACGATTCGCGCTTTTCTGTCTGTTACAGCGTGATGAATGTGCTTACTTCATTATGAATGGTAGTTTTACCAAAACGAGCGTTCCCGTCTCATAACTTGCTTCTGAGCATGCGTGGGTTTTTAACGTCGTTTTAGCCCACACACGATCATTTTTTACAAACTGAAAAACGACATTGTTTAAAACAATGTTAAAAAATGCAGCATGCTCGAAAAAGATTTTTTCGTTTTTCAGAACCCGAAAAATGATGTGAAGCCCACACACGATAATTTTAAATAACATTTTTTAAAAACAAATTTTTTTTAATGCCGAAAAATTATCGCGCGTACGCGGCATCAGTCTCCTGGGTAGCCTGAAGCATTTACTAGTTCCTCATAATGACCTCTTTCTCTGTACTGTATCCTGTATTGGGTGAAGGTCAGACGGAGAGAAGTCAGAGAGAGAGAAGAAGAAGCATTTCCTCAAGCCGGGGTTACACAGGTACGACAGTTGTACGACTGTGGATCTGACTTTGCCCTGTGACTTGAAGTCTGACATCCGTCCGACTTTAATGAACAGGGATCCAACTTTGATCCTGACAATGCAGGCACTTTGTGTCTGGTATGAATCTTTAGGGGGAACTACACAGCAAATAAAAAAAAAAAACGTCATGGGTTCCCCATCCAAGACCATACCAGGCCTTTCGGTCTGGCATGGATTTTAAGGGGAACCCCCACGCTGAAAAAAATCCATGCCAGATCCTTATCCGAGCCCACAGCCCGACAGGTCAGGAAAGGGAGTGGGGACGAGCGAGTCCCCCCCTTAAGCGCACCGGGCCGCATGCCCTCAACATTGGGGGATGTGCGAGAAGGCAAGACTGGCAGAGGCAGAAGACAGTGGACCGAGGGAGAAGAACCGGAAAGAGCTAGAACACATCAGCTGAGAAGACCCGGAGAGGGGAGAACAACCAGCAGAGGCAGAAGACATCAGCGGAGGAGGCAGAAGAGCTGGAGAGGGGAGAAGAAATCGGATAAGACGCCAGAACTGTCTTAATAAATTACTTTAAAAACCATCTAGCATTCTGGACTTGCTATGTAAAGATAAATCTAACAATAGGTTAAATTTAAAATGGCAATCAACTAGTTACACATTAAACTGTAAGTAGAACAATAGTGCTTTAGCTGTACCCTTGTCCCATTTCCTGGCCACAAGTGGGTCTCGTGGTGCAAGGCTTTTTTGATGCAATCCTTGTTCTATATATATCTTCCAGACTTTTAGCTACGGTATGTCCTGGAATTCCTAAACTATGCAGAACAAGACACTCAGAAGCCGTGACAAATAAATGCCTTACAGTTCACGCTGGGAATTTATTAGTTTATCTTTTGGTGTCTTCCAGAAGTCTTAGCTGGGTTCCTCTGTTGTCTGGAAAAAAAACTGATCTGTAATTATTTATGGACGGGAGTGTGCTCTTTAGCTGGTGGGATTCTGAAGGCTTTGGTTGATATATTTTTTTAAGCTCTTTTTTTTCTCACAGGTGACTATAAAGTCAGGCCAGATACATGGATGTGGGTGAAGTGACCTTTAATGTTTCATAGGTCTGTTAATATTGGTCCAAAAAAAAAAAACAGAGGAGCAGAAAGGTCTATATTATAACTGGCCGGCTACAAACCAAGATGGCAGAGCAGGAGGAAAGCAGAGGTAGGAAAATTTCAGTTGAAGACAGGACAGTGGAGGATTTCAGCAAGTTGTAAGCATGCTTATTGATCATGATATAGAGCAGGCATTCTCAACCAGGGTTCCTTCAGAGGTTTCTAGGGGTTCATTGAACTGTGGTAACTGACTTCCCATCGAAGGCTCCATTCACATTTGTACCATTTCAAAGTTGCTTGAATTTGGAGTGCAACTTTGGATTGGTGCGACTTGGATGTGACTTGTTGTCAAAGTCGGACCCACTGTTGCACCACTGCTGCACTTTCATGAAACTTTTGAGGGTTAACATTGAAGTCTATGGCCCTCAAGTTGCATAAAAGTTGGACCAAAGTAGGCCATGAAGTACTTTAAAGTCGCTGTGACTTTAAGGCTCCATTCACACTTTTCCAACTCCAAAGTTGTGCCGATTTTGGAGTGCAACTTTGGTGCCACTTTTACGCAACTTTGGAAGGGTGCGACTTGGATGCAACTTTGGCTTTGACCAGTTATAATGGACTGTTGCACAACACTTGCACTTGTATAACATTCAGGTACGACTTTCATGCAACTTTTGAGGGTAAACATTGAAGTCCATGGCCTTCAAGTTGCATGAAAGTCGGACTAGTAGTGCATGAACTTTGAAGTTCTGCGAAAAAAAAAAAAGGAGAAAAGTCAGCAGCTACATATACTGCAGCTGCTGACTTTAATATATGTACACTTACCTGGCCAGGGCACCGTGATGTTGGCACCTGAAGCCGATCTGTCCCTCGGCTCTCGGGTGGAGGCGCCACCATCTTCGGTAAGGGAATCAGGAAGTGAAGCCTTGCGGCTTCACTTCCTGGTTCCCTACTGAGGATGCGCGAGTTGCACTGGTCCCTGCTGTCATCTGGGATCTGTGTGTCTCCCAGAAGACAGCGGGGCGGGGGGAACAGAGGAGGGACTTGAATCACACGATCAGACTGAAGCGTAGACAGCCAATGACAGTGGTCACATGATCACTGATCCTTTCCACCCCCCTGAATCCAGAACCTTTTAAAGAGATGCCAGGGTAGGTGGGAAGGGGTAGAACAAAACAACAATAACAAATGTGTGTTAAAATACTGCTAGAATGAGTGGCCAAGACTTATCTATTAATATACTTGCACAATTCCTGCACAGCATAAATCATACTAGTAAGTAAAGGCATACTTGTAAGTCACTCAAGATCTACTGCTGAACACAACACTCTCACTCTCATGCCTCATACACACGACCAATTTTCGTGGCAGGAAAACTGCAATGAGAGCTTTTGGCCGGGAATCCCGGGCGTGTGTATGCTTCATCGCACTTTTTCCGACAGGAAAACCGCCGGGTAAAAAGAGTTCCCAACGTTTTTTAGGCCGGCAATTTCCCTATGGGGAAAACCTGCAGTGGAGCATACGCACGGCCGAGTTTCCCGACCAAAAGCTCTCATTGCAGTTTTGCTGCCAGGAATACCGGCCGTGTGTAGGGGGAAAAAGCTACCGAGCAGGTTCTTGGTTTTCCCAGCAGACTTTTTACCGCCGGGAAAACCGATTGTGTGTACAAGGCATAACATGTTTCAGGCCCTGGGAGGAACCACATGAAGGACCTCAAGAGTAAGAATAGGCTCTTTTATATTCCAGTGTGCAGACTGGAGGGGGAAAGGTGACCCCTATAGTGATGTCATCCTGCTAGATACACAGTGTGCAAAAAATAAAAAAAAACAGCTGCACAGGACTAGAAATCTTTCATGATTGATTTCATCAGTCGTTTCCTATTTCTGACCAAATATAAATCAAATGTATGGACGTAGCTTTACAGAAGCTATGAGCACTTAGCCTTGGTGCTGGTGGCTCTTAGACTGGACAACGTCTGGGGAGGGTCCTACCTAAAATGCCTCCCTGATTAGCTTTGGTGTTTATACATCATCAATCAGCTGAGATTTGTTCTGTCTGCCATCAAGGATGGAAGTTGGGAGTTTATATCACTGCTATAACCGGTGTGTATTCACACTGTGGTCCTTCATAGATTAATCCACAGGAAAACCAACATATTCCTCCACTCAATCCCAAAATGGGCTGCTGAATGGAAGTTCTTTTAGTTCTAATGTCTTGGCACCGTCTAACATTACTGAGGTAGCTCTTGGTGGAGCTTTCCTCCATACTTTCACAGTAAAGTAGAGGTAAACCCAATTACTAAAATAACAAGGAAGCTTTAACAGCTTTTTAATCTTTTTTTTTTTTTTTTTGTTACCTGTAGCTTGCATTAAAAGAATAACGTAATCAGAAAAGGCGGTACTTACAACGACCAAGAAGAAAAACAAAAAAAAAAAAGTAAATAAATAAGGTTTGCCTGCCCCTTTATGAAGTACACTTTCTTTAAACGGAATACATACAACTAAAAAGGTGGCGCTAAACAAAAAGTTCCTATAATATGACAAACTAGAATGTGATCGCAATATGTATTTTATGTGAGTCCATAAAGAAAGACCATATGTTGAAAAAAAAGTTTAATAACAATAAAGTCTCTCTTCACTGTGTTAATAATAGCAATTCTTCTATAAAGTGATCTCTTGGTGTAAAATTGCTCACTCACCAGAAACAGTTGACCCCTAAATTATAAGGAGGCCAAATAGCGCTTCAAAAATATGATAACCTCAACCTGAATTTTACCATCACTTTATAGGACACCGACTGCTTAGAAGTGTTTCAAATGCCAAATTCTCTCTATCCGACAACCACAAGAAAAAAATAATAGTGTAATAAACGTATAACTCATCAGACATGCAACTAACAAAATGCACTCACATTTACAAAGTGTCTGCATGCAAACCAAAGTGCAAAGAACTGCTCAACTGTCAAAAGTTAACCTTCAAGCCCCATGCACACTATCAGTTTACCAAAACCATGTAGTGCAAGGGCCTGCCTGATTGCATACAAATTGAAACTTTTAAGGTTTGACCTCCTATTAGATGGTTTTGGTAAACCTGAAGAGAAAAACCTGAAGGAAAACTGATAGTGTGTATGGGGCTTCAGTGTAAAGTGCTCACTCACCAGAACTATTGGACCTTTAGTATACAGTATAAAGACCATATTGGCTCTTTAGGTGAAATGTTTCTCTCCTTCACCTTCATCTATAGAGGAGTCTTCTACTCTATAATTCCCATAAGAAGTCTGCCAGTCCACATTCCATCTCATATCACCAAGCCAGTCACAAATAATCCAAATATAAAACCTCACAGTGTAGTATTTATTAAAGTAACTTCAAGACAGGCCTATTTCTGACAATTGTGTACAAGTTGAAATCAGTATTTTTTTGCTAGAAAACTACTTAGAACCCCCAAACATTATATATATTTTTTAGTGGAGACACTATAGAAAAAAATGGCAGTCGTTGCAATATTTTTTGTCACACTGTATTTGCGCAGTGGTCTTTCAAACACACATTTGTTTGGAAAAAATACACTTCAATTAAAAAACTAAACAGTAACGTTAGTAAACTTTTTTTTGTATAATGTGAAAGTTGATGTTACGCTGAGTAAATAGATACCTAACATGTCACGCTTTGGAATGGCAACAAACTACGGTACTTAAAAATCTCCATAGGCGACACTTTATACATTTTTAATGGTTACCAATTCAGAGTTACAAACAAGGTCTTGCAGTAGAATTATTGCTCTGGCTTTAATGATCGCGGCGATACCTCACATGTGTGATTTGAACACTGTTTGCATTTGCAGGCGTGACTTACGTATGAGCTTTCTGTGGCGTGCGAGCACAGAGGGATGGGGCGCTTTAAAAACATATATATATATATTTTTTTTATTTACACAGTCCCTTTAAAAAAAAATTCTGATCACTTTTATTGCTGTCACAAGGAATGTAAACATCCCTTGTGACAAGGCAGTGACAGGTACTCTTTATGGAGGGATCTGGGGTCTAAAAGACCCCAAACCTCTCCTCTGCACTTAAAAGTATTCGAAAAGCCAAAATCTGGGATTTTTTTAAAACTGCCGCTGTTGGCTTCCAAGTAAGCAAGACTTGAAGTCGCTTCCGGGTTTCTCTATCGGAGACCTGATTATAGCCGAATCCGCTGAATCAGCTGTAGGCATCACTGTGGTACAACCACTTCAGCAAAATGACCTACAGGTATGTGATTTTGTGGAAAGTGGTTAAAAACTTGAAATATGTTAAATTAAACTCACATTCTTATGATAGCAAATGTTGTGGTACCAACAAAATCAGCCTGTCCTATGGAAGTGCTGCCGCTCTGCTCACTTTAGAGCCGGCATCCGCTCCAGTTACCCGGAAATGTTGGCCTGGATGTGACATCATAAAAGACCGGAAGTGACAACTGTGTACTCCGCCTCAACGTGTTTCACCAATAGGCATCATCAGGAAGTTCCATGGCCGTCTACTTCTAGGAGACTTTATACTACATGACAAAATTGGCGACAGCATGTCTGGGTCGACATTTCCGTTAACTGGACTGCAGGCTGATGTGAGTGGAGCGGCAGCACTGCCCTTAGAATGCATAGCATGGGCTAATTTTGTTGGTACCACAGAGGTACCATAAGAATGTGGGTTTTTTTAATTAGCAAGTTTGTAAGTTACTTTAATAAATACTACACTATTTGACTTATTATGGGAATTATAGAGGAGAAGACTGAGTTGAAGTGGAGCATTTAATCTAAAGAGCTATTATGGCCTTTATACTGTTTATTAAAGGTCCAATACTTCTGGTGAGTGAGCACTCTACACTGAGGGTTTTGCACAAAGAAGACCTGTCACAGTTGAGCACTTCTTTGCACATTGGTTTGCATGCAGACACTTTATAAATGTAAGTGCATTTTGTTAGGTGCATATCTGATGTGACAAAATAACATTTATTATACTATGAGTTTTTTTTCTTTGGGTTGTTTATGCTTGACCGGATGGAGAGAAGTGGCGTTTGAATTACACCTGAGCAGTCGGGGTCCTATAAAGTTATGGTGACATCCAGGTTGTGGATACCATATGTTTGAAGCACTATTTGACCTCCATATAATTTAGGGGTCAACTGTTTCCGACAGGGATTTTTTTCAGCGGGAACGCAGGGGGAACGCAGTTCCGGCACCTTCTGGACTGACTGTATGTAATGTCAATGGGTACTGGGGTGTGCTGTAGGGTATTGATGCTCACTGCTAATGGATCTTTTCTAGCTGGAGGGCATCTATTTTTGCAGGGGGTCTATTGTTGCTGAGGAGGTCTAGTGTTGCTGGTGGGGACCTATTGTTGCTGGGGGGTCAGTTGTTTCTGAAGGAGATCTACTGTTGGGAGAGGGGTCTTCTGTTGATGGCTGCCAGAGAGTCTATTAATGCTGGCTGTGCGGAGATCTGTTGATGGGGAATTTTGTTGTGGGTGGTACATTGTTAGGGGGATCTATTGTTGCTGGCTGAAGGGGAAACCAAATTCCATACAATTGACTTAGTACAACGAAATGATACTTGGTTCTGTATTGTCTAAAAGGGGTGGTACTGGGAGGTGGGTAGGGGATGGAACCAAGGGATGTTGCTCGGAGGTGAGTAGGAGCAGAGAAAACAAGTGACTCGGAAAAGGGGAGTTCCTGAACCTATTGTCTGAGAAAAAAAGCCCTGGTTTCCGGTGAGTGAACAATTTTACACCAAGGGATCGCCAGATAGAGGAATTGTTATTATTAACACAGTGAAAAGAGACTTTATCTTTTCCTTTTTTTATATTTATTTTATTTTTTCAACATATGGACTTTCCTTCTGGACTCGCATAAAAATACATATTGAGATCACATTTTAGTTTAACACGTTATAAGAACTTTGGGGCAGATCCACAAAAATTTCCCGCGTCGTATCTTTGTTTTGAATCCTCATCTGGGTTAGATCCGACAGGCGTACGTCTTCGTACGCCTTCGGATCTAAGATGCAATTCTTCGGCGTCCGCTGGGTGGCGTTCCTGTCGTTTTCCACGTCGAGTATGCAAATTAGCTATTTCCGACGATCCACGAACGTACTAGCGGCTGTCGCATTCTTTTATGTCGTCTCTAGTCGGCTTTTTTTGGCGTATAGTTAACTACTTACAGACCGCCCACCGTCGTTATACGTCCTCACTTTAGAGATGAATTCTCTCGGTAACGGCAGCAGCTGCTGCCACAATCGAGATATTCATCTCTTCTGTGGGCGGCCGTGTTAACGATAATGGCGGTCTCCGCGGCGGATTCGCCGCGAGATCGCCGTTATCGGTGGCGGGAGAGGGGCCCCCCTCCCGCCGCTCTCCCGCGCCCTCCGCCGCTTACCGTAGCCGTCGGTAGCGGCGGAAGGGATCGCGACCATCCGGCAGCTGAGCGGGGACGAGACTGAAGGAAAAATCTCCTTCGCCCGTCCCCATAGCTCTGCTGGGCGGAAGTGACGTCAAAACGTCAGTCCCGCCCAGCGTCTTAAAGAAATTTTTTTTTTTTGTCATTTGAAAAAATGACATTTCCAATTTTTTTTTTTGCATTTAAGCCCAAATATGAGATCTGAGGTCTTTTTGACCCCAGATCTCATATTTAAGAGGACCTGTCATGCTTTTTTCTATTACAAGGGATGTTTACATTCCTTGTAATAGGAATAAAAGTGATATTTTTTTTTTTCAGTGTTAAAAATTCTAAAATAAATAAAAATAAATGCGAAAAGCAAAAAAAAAATGTTTTAAAGCGCCCCGTCCCGACGAGCTCGCGCGTAGAAGCGAACGTATACGCGAGTAGCGCCGACATATGAAAACGGTATTCAAACCACACAAGTGAGGTATCGCCGCGATCGTTAGAGCGAGAGCAATAATTTTAGCCTTAGGCCTACTCTGTAACTCAAAAAATGCAACCTGTAGAATTTTTTAAACGTCGCCTATGAAGATTTTTAAGGGTAAAAGTTTGACGCCATGCCACGAGCGGGCGCAATTTTTAAGCGTGACATGATGGGTATCATTTTACTCGGCGTAACATTATCTTTAACAATATATAAAAAAATTGGGCCAAATTTAATGTCTTATTTTTTAATTTAAAAAAGTGAATTTTTTCCAAAAAAAGTGCGCTTGTAAGACCGCTGCGCAAATACGGTGTGACAAAAAGTATTGCAATGACTGCCATTTTATTCTCTAGGGTGTTAGAAAAAAATATATATATAATGTTTGGGGGTTTTAAGTAATTTTCTAGCAAAAAAAAATGGTTTTGTCTCGTAAACACCGACTCTGAAAAACAGGCCCGGGGCTAAAGTGGTTAAACCTGCTATTTGGTGGCGTATAGTTAAACCTGCTATGTTAAGTATGGCCGTCGTTCCCGCGTTTAACTTGAATTTTTTTTTTCGTTTGCGTAAGTCGTCCGTGAATCAGGATGGACGTAATTTACGTCCACGTCAAAACAATGACGTCCTTGCGACGTCATTTAGCGCAATGCACGGCGGAAAATTTAGGGACGGCGCATGCGCAGTTCATTCGGCGCGGGGACGCGCTTCATTTAAATGAAACACGCCCCCTACCCGCCCAATTTGAATTCCGCGCCCTTACGCTGCAAGAGATACACTACGCCGTAACTTACGGCGCAAATTCTTTCAGGATTCAAACCAAAAAAAGTAAGTTACGGCGGCGTAGCGTATCTTAGATACGCTGCGCCGGGGCAGATCTTTGTGGATCTGCCCCTCTTTGTTTAGCGTCACCTTTTTAGTTGTTTGTTTTCTGCATTAAAAGAATACCTTGTGATCCTGCCTTCTTTAGGCACTTCCTGTTATGGGGGTGACAATGCTTTTTCCCTGTGCATCTATGTTGTCAGCTTCTTATGATAATTGCAAACTATAGCCACTAGGTAGGTTGTATAAAGCATTTTTTTTTATTTCATTTGATTGTAATGTTCCTTTAACTTACTGAAGTTGTAAGATCTACAAATGATTTTTCCTCTGTAGCTGTCACAGAAAGCTTGGGAGTAGCAGATCAGTTTACGAGGTGAGGGAAGCTGTAAACCTTTTAGCCGGAAGGCCCAAAAGATGGAATGGAAACAAGATGCTGTCATAGCTATTGTCACGAGATGCTTTCTAATGACCATAAACACAAACAATAACAAACTAAAATAAGATCACATGTAGGGGACAAATTGGTTGCCAGACTCACATGTTAATCCCAGCACTGAGCTGCAAATGGGGACTGAACCCTTATCTGTATTCTTTAAGGTAGGGTGACCAGACATCCCTGGTTTCCGGGGACAGTCCTCGGATTGAGCACACTGTCCCTGGACCAAGTCTGTCCCCGGTTTTGTCCCCGGATTGGATTTGAACAGAGGCTGGGGCAATTTCAAAGACAGTCAGTGCAGAATTTAATTTCTATTATTTCTATTATCACCCGAAACTGAATAATTCTTCAGTTTCGGGTGCATGCCCATTCAGCTCCGCTCGCATGTTCTTCTGCCTTGGCTCAAGTCCCGGCCAGCCGCCTGCCTGCTTGCTTATCTCCTAGCCTTCCCAAGCAGAGTAATTTATTCTAGGCATGTGCATTTCGTTTCGTTCCGAATCGAAACTCGGACGAATTGTTCATTATTCGGACATTCGGATGCATGCGAATTCCCGAATTGTAATATTAACGAATTTAACCGAATCTGAACGAACGTTTTCGAATCGAAAACCCGCGGACGAAATTCGAATCGAATTAGAAAACAAATTCTATTCGAACCGAATTCAAAAACAATTCGATTCGAAAACAAATTCGAATGAAAATTGAAAGCAAATTTGAATCAAAATCTAAAAAATATAAATCGATTTCTAAAAAAGAATACAATAAAATAGAATATAAAATAATAAAACAATAGAATGAAAATCAAAGAAAATCAAAGAATAGTAAAGAACAGAATGGAATTTAATAGAATGTAATCAAATACAATAGAATACAATAGAATATGACCTGGCTTCTTCTATCTATCTTCCATTTTCTGAAATTCGAAATTCATATAGAATGAACTCAAATTCAAATAGAAAAATATTAGAAGAGTAGAATAATTATATATATATATATATATATATATATATATATATATATATATATATATATATAATATTCTACTCTATTCTAATATTTGAAATATCATCGTATTTGGTTGAAATATTAACGATAGCGGATGAAATATTATTGAATTCTGTTGAAATATTTTCGAATCCGATTGAAATATTATCGAATCCGGTCGAAATATTTTTGAGTTTGACAGGGTTTTTTGAATTTGGTCGAAAACGAACGAATTCCGAAAACGAATTTAACACATGTAACGAATCTAACTTAACGAAATTAATTAAATAACGAATTAAAACGTAACAAAACGAAACAAATTTTTCCCTTTTGCACATGCCTAATTTATTCCCACGCTCCCCACCCAATAGTAGCCGGGGCCCGGAGAGTAAGACTTGACAGGCTGTGAGGAGGGTGGCGGCGGCGACGGGCAGAGAGTTGCTGATTGCCGCCATTACTAGTAAAAAAAAAAAATATGTCCCTGGATTTCATTTTGAAAATCTGGTCACCTTACTTTAAGGGCCCATAATCTATGGATGTGAGATGACAAAGGTCTGATCTCCACCATTGTTCTACCAAACAAGGTGAAAGTAGAGATCTTGTAAAGATGGTATGGTTGAATGTTTCCAATCCAAGCCATTTCCTTTTACCTACTTTTTATTTATATTTGAAAAATGAGAGACCCTTCCCTTTCCCGGTAGTGAATTGGTTATTTTGTTCCCCTATCTTCTTAAAGCTTATCATTATACAGTATATGTCTTTTCTACTGTGACTCTGTAACTGGTGCTAGGCCCGGTTCGTCAACATGCTAATTCAATTTTAATCACTTAACCCCCGGAAGATTTGGCTGCCCAATGACCGGGCCATTTTTTGCGATACGGCAGTGCGTCGCTTTAACTGACAATTGCCCGGTCATGCGACGTTGCTCCCAAACAAAATTGACGTCCATTTTACCCCAGAAATAGAGCTTTCTTTTAGTGGTATGTGATCGTCTCTGCGTTTTTTTTTTTTTTGCGCTATAAACAAAAAAAGAGCGTCAATTTAAAAAAAACAACAATATTTTTTACTTTTTGCTATAAAAAATATCCCCCAAAAATATATTAAAAAAACTATTTTCCCCTCAGTTTAGGCCGATACGTATTCTTCTACATATTTTTGGTAAAAAAAATCACAATAAGCGTATATTGATTGGTTTGCGCAAAAGTTATAGCGTCTACAAAATAGGGGATAGTTTTATGGCATTTTTATTATTACTCTATTTTTTTAGTAATGGCGGCGATCTGCAATTTTTATCGGGACTCCAACATAATGGGGGAGACATCGGACACTTTTGACACTATTTTGAGACCATTGTCATTTATACAGCGAACAGTGCTATAAAAATGCACTGATTACTGTGTAAATGACACTGGTAGGGAAGGGGTTAAACACTAGGGGGTGATGAAGGCGTTAAGTGTGTCCTAGGGAGTGATTCTAACTGTGGGGGGGCTGGGCTACAAGTGACATGACAGAGATAACTGCTCCCAATCTCAGGGAGCAGTAGATCAGTGTCCTGTCACTAGGCAGGGCAGGGAAATGACTTGTTTGCATAGGCATCTCCCCATTCTGCCTATCCGTGACATGATCGCTGGACACCGGCGGAAATCGAGTCTGCAGGTCCCGCAAGCACGGTCACGGAGCACGCGGCGGGTGCGCGCGTCTGCCCCGCCGGCAGCATGCACGCACCCACAATGCCACTATTTAACCACTTCTCCACCGGCCGCCGTCAAATGATGGCGGGCACCCACGATTGCCCAGTAACTGAGCAGAACTGTGGTAAACACACAGATCCACGTCCTGTCAGGGAGAGGGGACCGATGGTGTGTCCCTTGTACATAGTGACAACCATCGGTCACCTCCCCCAGTCACTCCCCTCCCCCCACAGTAAGAATCACTCCCTAGGGAATACATTAACCCCTTGATCGCCCCCTAGTGTTAACCCCTTCCCTGCCAGTCACATTTATACAGTAATCAATGCATTTTTATAGCAGGGATCGCTGTATAAATTCGAATGGTCCCAAAAATTTGTCAAAAGTGTCCGATGTGTCCGCCGCAATACCGCAGTCACGATAAAATGATCGTCGCCATTACTATTTTAAAAAAAATAATAATAAAAATGCTATAAATCTATCCCCTATTTTGTAGACCCTATAACTTTTGTGCAAACCAATCAATATACGCTTATTGCGATTTTTTTTTACCAAAAATATGTAGAAGAATACATATCGGCCTAAACTGAGAAAAAAATAGTTAAAAAAAAAAATTGATATTTATTATAGCAAAAAGTAAAAAATATTGGGCCAGAATCTCAAAGGACTTACGACGACGTATCTCCACGTACGCCGTCGTAAGTCCGAATGCGAGCCGTCGTATCTATGAGCCTGATTCTTAGAATCAGTTACGCATGAATTTGGCCAAGATATGCGTGGCGTAAGTCTCCTACGCCGTCGTATCTTGGGTGCATATTTACGCTGGCCGCAAGGGGCGCTTCCGTAGATTTACGCGTTAAATATGTAAATTAGGTAGATACGCCGATTCACGAACGTACTTGCGCCCGCTACGCTGTTTACGTTAGGCTTACGTCCGGCGTAAAGTTACCCCTGCTATATGAGGCGCAGCCAATGCAAAGTATGGACGTCGGAACAGGAGTATCTTTTTACGTCGTTTACGTAAGTCGTACGTGAATGGGGATGTGCGTAGGTTACGTTCACGTCACAGGCATTGAGCCGGCGTATCTTAGAGAGTAAATTCAACGTTATACTGAGCATGCGCGCGCATGCGCCGTACGATCGGCGCTTCATTTGCATGGGGTCACGGCTCATTTTAATAAAACACGCCCACCTCTTCCACATTTGAATTAGGCGGGCTTACGCCGGCCGATTTACGCTACGCCGCCGCAACTTACGGAGCAAGTGCTTTGTGAATATTACACTTGCCTGTCTAAGTTGCGGCGGCGTAGCGTAAATAGGATACGCTACGCCCAACTAAAGATACGCTCTCCTACAAGAATCTGGCCCATTGTGTTTTTTTTTAAACTTGTCCCTCTTCTTTTGTTTATAGCGCAATAAATAAAAACCATGACTGCGCAATTGTCATTCAAAGTGTAACAGCGCTGAAGCTGAAAAGAGCCATGGGCAGGAAGGGGGTGAAAGTGCCCTGCAGGCAAGTGGTTAAAGGGGACATACCTGTACGACCATTTGCGCAGCCGTGCCATTGTGCTGACGTATATCGTCGTGCGCTGGACAGCATTCACTCATCACTCATCACTGAGTCTTTGTTCTTCTCTGTGCAATGCAAGCAGATCATGGCTAGTGGCCAGGAGGGTCAGGGCCAGATTAAGGTAGGGGCTATTGAAACTGCAGCTCCAGGCCCCTAACTTAATATAGGCCCAGCAGGTGTGGACTGTTTATTCAAACACTAGGGCACTTCCCAAGGGCCCGGGTCAGTAGGGGGCCTCAATAATTGGCTTCTGGTACCTTCTGCAGCAGGGGGAATCTGAAAGTCTATTACTGGCCCCTTTCTTGTCTGAATGAACAGTGTCAGGGATCCATACCAAATGTAATTCATAACTGAAACATAGTAAACTCTCTTTACTATGCTTCAGATTATAAATAGACAGGACCTCTGTCTCCTGTTCATGTATCTGCAGTGATGTGGAAGTGGTAGATTTCCATAATCTGGTGATTGATAGTCCTGCGGCCAATAAGATGTAGGTTATAACTGTACGCAAATGTGGAGGAACATTTTAAATACAAAGATTGGGTATAGCTAGACCAGGATCGGGAGAACTTTTAAGATATTTCTGAAATGAGGCTGAATGTCTCGTTCCAGAAGTTGCTTAGCTTATGACAGCTCCGTAGAGTGTGGAAGATGGAACCATCTTCCCCGCATGATCCTCTCCAACAGAGAGGCGAGAGGTGTGAGTTAAATTCCATTAACTTTAGTGGGGTTAAGTATCTCTATTTGGGATTTTTTGGGGGTCAGTTCCCATAGAGATGTTCTTTATATTGATTTAAAAGCATGTTGCACTGAGCTGGTTGAACTGGGTGCCAATGTCTCTTTCCCATTTGGTAAAGGGGTGACGTTTTTAAACATTTGTTTTCATTGAGAAGATTGTAAAAGAGAGAGATCCCCTTTTTGTCATCTTCTGGATGAGATGCGGTTGTTTGGCTAAACAGTGACTGATTTGTAGAAATTGATATAGGTCTGAGGAGGCCAATAGTTGCTCCTGCTGCATCCTAGGGAAAGATTTCAGTTTACCTTTAACATATAAGTCAGTTAAGGACCTATTGGTGTCCATTAGGGGGGTTGGAAGGTAAATATCTGTAATTAGAAGACTAATGACTGAGGTGGGTATGAATAATGAAGTTGTAAGGGATTTGCTTCCAACAAAAGGCTAGGAATTTCCACCATAGATTGTTCAAGGGCCCACCAGTGATGGATTAAACCAGCTTCTCATCTGTGCTAAAATTGTGGAATAGTAGTAGTCTGATATGCACCATCCCCGATCCACCTGCCAATCTGTGCTTAATAAGAATGTTGTGTGCACTTCTGGGTTTCTTCTCCTGCCAAATAAATGAATTTAGAATCCTTTGGAGAGAGAAAAGAGATACAGGTTCTGGGGAAGCAGATTCATTTTGAACGCTGTTAGGCCCCGTACACACGGTTGGACCAAACCGATGAGAATGAACCGAAGTTCAGTTTCATCGGACCAAATCGACCGTATGTATAGGCCATCGGTCTGTTTTCCTTCGGTCCAAAATTTTAAAACATGCTTCAAAACCGAACCGATGGACCGCTGCCCGATCGGTCCAAACCGATGGTTAGTACAGAAAAGCATCGGTTCAAAACCCGCGCATGCTCAGAATCAAGTCGGCGCATGCTTGGAAGCATTGAACTTTGTTTTATTCAGCACGTCGTGTGTTTGACGTCACCGCGTTCTGACCCGATCGGTTTTTGGAACGATGGTGTATACTCACATCAGACCATCAGGCCACTTCAGCGGTGAACCGATGAAAACGGTCCAACGGACCAGTCACATCGGTTTGGTCCGACCGTGAGGACAAGGCCCAAGGCGACCAGCCCAGGAGAATTCGAAGTTTGCAAACTTATCTAGGTCTCGTGTGAGTTTTAATCTAAAAGGGTATAACATTTTTCTTGAACAGTCCTTTGCTAGTCTTGGTCAAGGTGATGCCTAGGTATCCTATACCCATGTCATCATGGGTATAGGATTAGGACAGAGAGAGACATCGCAGGAGGAGGACAGAGAGGGACAGCGCAGGAGGAGGACAAAGAGGGGTGCGGCAGCTTTTTATATGGGGGTAAGGGGATATGTGCTGGGTGCTTTCGGAGGGCAGAGGACATGTGCTAGTGGTGGGGGGAGGATCAGGCCCCCAACTAGCACATATCCTCTCTCCTCCCAAAGTACCCAGCACATAGCCCCTTACCCCCTCTCCATCACTCCATGTGTGCATCTGTTATCTGTCCCCCCTTCCCGGTTACTGTGTCCCCCTCCACTGTAAATTATACACAGACCTCAGACCAGCAGCAGAAGAAAAAACAAGAGGAAAAGCGCCTCTGAGTAATCTGTATTTAATATTTATAATCAAAAGTATCCAGCACTTACATCATAAAAGGCAATGGTGAAGTCCGGGATACTGGTGTAGAACTTTAATGACGACCAGTGGAGCCAGGATCGAGAGATGTTATCGTCTAACCAGATATCAGCAGCCGCTCGGAGCCGGGGGGAGCCGACTGTGTCCGTGGTGATGGAATGCTGCTGGGCTGGAATCTTGTATGCTGGCGTATGACGTCAGCTGGATGGGGGCCGAGGGGGACCACAACGCGTTTCAGAGCGTGCGTGAGTCAGGGAACAGACCTGCGTGCTATTTTTTCAAGCAGCGTGGGTCTTGCACTGAAGTTGTGTCCCTCCTCTGTGGCGCCGCCTCCTTCTGGCTGTGTACACTAGAACATTGGAGCCGAGGAGTGTGTGTGGCTGACAGTAGGGAGAGAGGTGTCAGCTGCTACGGAAAGCTGATCGCTGCTTGTGGAACTGTGGGTGGCAGATATCCTGGGTGCCCATGCTAGCTCAACCCTGTCTGGCCAGTTACCAAAGCTCAGTGCGGGAACTTGTGGCACTAGGCTCCTGGACAGTGGCGTCACTAGGGCTGGTGTCACCCAGTGCCCATCGTTGGAGCTCATTGTGGCGGTCAATAAGGCCTAGAGCAGTGGTTCTCAACCTTCTAGTGCCGTGACCCCTTGATAAAATTTCCCAAGTTGTGGGGACCCCTAACAGTAAAATTATTTTCATAGCATGAGTTGAAAGCACCCAAGGCAAGTAATTTGCGCCCCTAACCCGGACATTTAGTGCTCCTTGAGTGCCTTCCACTCGTAAAGTATTAAGACCCCTTATGGTACATTTTAGGATGTACCACCCTTCCTCTTTGTTCTCCTTTCTTTCCCTTTCATCTCTCTCTATCCTAATTCCTTGTTTTTTTCCCCATCTTTCCCTCTAACTGTCTTTTTGCTCTCTATTTTTTTCCTTTCTCTCCCTTTTTCTCTGTTCCTCCCCCTCGTATCTCCCTTCCTGGGTGAACAGTGCGGGCATCAGGAACAGCCCAGGATCTGGTGACCCCTGGCAAATCATCATTTGACCCCCGAGGGGGTCCCGACCCCCAGGTTGAGAACCACTGGCCTAGAGGATATCAGGTTATGCAATTCCTAATTGCTCAGTCCCTGGGAAAAGTAATGGATAATGGCCAACAGGCCCTCTTACCAGACCCAGTGAAACCGCACAGTGATCCTCCGACTGGACGTTCACTGACTCTGGGCTCCCCAGGCTGACTCTAGGCTCCCCAGGCTGACTCTAGGCAGTAGTGTAGCATGTCTGTACCCTGGCAGTGGCACGGGAACAGCGTGGCTCCCTCTCTGGTGGTGCGGGTACAGCGTGGCTTCCTCTCTGGTGGTGCAGGTACAGGGTGGCTTCCTCTCCGGAGGTGCGGGTACAGCGTGGCTCCCTGTCTGGCTTCCCCATCACAGTACTCTTTTTTTCTCCTCCTGTAACACCCAATTCCTCTGCTTTTTTCTGGAAGATACACAGACAGCCCGCAGCTCTCCTCTCCCTGTCACAGAGCTGCTGCTCCATTTGCCAGAGAACTTGGCAGCAACGCTGTGACAGGGAAAGGAGAGCTGCAGGTTGTCTATGTATCTCCCCCGCTCGCGCCCTCCCCTTTCTGTCAGACAAAGAGAGAGAGAGAGAGTGTCTCTAATTGGGTTCGCCGTGCCACGGCCCAGCTTCCTGCCCACTGTTTCCCTCCCCATGATTGCCCACAGCAGAGGAAGAGAAAGAATCACAGATTTACCCGGGAGGGGGGGGCTTGATGTCTCCTACTAAAACTGCTTCCTGGCCCTCACCACACCCGCAATGTCACTGCACTCTACTCCTCTGATGGTGGCCCTGCGTGTGGGAGTCGGTAGGAGGGCGTGGGTGCCTTTTTGGGGGGGGGGGGGTTTTGCCGCCCACTGCAAAGTGCTGCCCTAGGCCTGGGCCTTATCAGCCTGTCAAGTCTCTGATGTGAGGCCGGGTGGCAGAGAGGGTGCCCCTTGCGGCTGAGTGCAGCGCTCCCCTGGGAGTGATACAGGGGATACGGTGCTCAAAGGTGCATGGGTTGTCAGTAATTCTGCGAACAGGCTGGTAAGCAGGACGTGGCTGGGGTGCGATGGGTAGCGATGTCAGTAGCCGTGCAAGAAGAAGTGCTGAGTAGGCGGTTGCAGAATAAACCAGGAACAGGGTTCGCAGCCAGGCCAGAGGTCATATACCGGCAGACAGTCCAAGAACAAACAGGAGCAAGCTGGGTCATAAACAGTGGGCAGTGGATTGAAGAATAGTCAGCCAAGCCAAGGTCAGAGCGAGGAGATAATCAGGAACACAGGTAAAGCCAGAAGCAGAGGTCAAGCCAGGGGTTTCAAGGTAAACAGGCACAGGAACACGACGATAATCCAGCAAGCTTGAAGTGTCAGTGGCAGGTTTAAATAGGCCGAGGGGTGCGCCTACAATTGTCACGGCGTGCACGTGCGTTGGCGCGCGCCCATGCGCCTGGCGGAAACACGTCTGGCGCCACCAGGATGGTTACTGGCAGAATTGCTCACGGCATGGCCATTTCCCTGACACAGCCTAGGCCAAAACACAGCACTGCGTGTCATTCCATACATAAGGATAGGTTAGTTGCAACCAATTTCATGTCGTTCCATCAATGTTAAGGTCAAGAATATGACATTTAGCAAATAATAATATCCTTAATTATTAAATAGTGATATGTGTAGTGGTTAATATAACAAAATCCCACCCCAAAAAATAAAATAATTTTTATTTTTATTTTTTTTAAATACCCTCCCACCTGGCTGCTGCACACACAGAAAATGTGTTCACTTCACATGTAGAATATACAAAACAAAACAGTGCTTCCTAAATATAAAATAACTCCCCAACAATCCTTAAATGAGAATAAGTGATTAACTGAGTGCATAATCAAATATTCGTGTTCCCTGACTGGGAATAGTGAACCAAAACAATAATGAAAAATACGTGTTCCCTGAATGGGAATAGTGAACAACAATGCAATAAAGTCCACACACTCAAAAGAAAGAGTCCAAATGCACAAATATAGTCCTCAGAGTCTTCTGCATAAAAACGCACAACACACCACTAGTGCCTGAATGTTGAAAATGCAAGTGTTCTCCTCCACCACTATATCCTAGCCTCTCACCTCACGTTCTGACCCCTGTTTCACCAGAAGGTCAGAAAAAGCAGGGATATAAACGACTCAGCTGGTCATGGAGCTCCTATTCCGTCCGTGCTGCCTCCGGCTAATTAGATGGATACTAGCCAGTACAGATTCCCTCAATGGGGTCCGGTGCACATAGGAATAGAAAGGGCAAAATCTAGTTCAGCTCTCTGAATTTCAAAAAGGTTTATATGCTCATTAAAACTTTAAAACATTACTCACAAACGTAGCACTTAAGCAGTGCGGGCTCAGAATGCATAGAAACGACAAGATGCTCGTGGGATGACGTAGCCACTGCGACTCCTTACCCCCCTATACGCGTTACGTCGAATTGGTGTGACATCTTCAGTAAGAACTCAAGAAAGGAGAAGAAAGTCCGAAAAAACTGTAACTGAACAAGAGAAATAAACACAGTGGTGGCATATGCTTTAACCATACCACTGTCGATAACCAACTGGGGAAAAGACGAAAGCACTTAACGGCATCATCTGGAGCCAAGGTCTGTTATGGTTGATGCTAATGATGGTGTGGGGACCCACCGCTAGATTATCTGTTCCTGCCCTGAGGTATGGTGGAGGTTTTGTGCCAGGGGGCGATACTTTCCTAGGAGGCTTATGTGTGGTCTCTTGGGGTGGTGGTTCAGGGATGATGCCCCAGAAGTGAAGGAGAGTCTTGCCTTTATTCACAGATGTCACATTATGTGACACTCCAATTTTTTCAATAACAAGCTTGGTGGGGTTGCCCCATTTGTAGGAAATATGGTTGCGGCAAGCTTTTGTCACGGTGGTGAGTTGTCTCCTCATATCTAGGATATATTTGGAGAGATTTGCGTACATTTGGATATTCGCATAGGGAGCTGGAAGTTGACCTAGTGATCTGGATCTAGCGAGAATCTGCTCTTTTATGTGGTAGAAATAGATACGCATGATAACATCACGTGGGATGTTTTCTGGTAGGTGCGGTGGCTTGGGTAGGTGATGGATGCGGTCAATGGTCAGTGTGATGCAATTGCCTATGTGTCTCAGTCTAATTCTCCCTGCTTGCCCTGTGTGATTCAGTCCTCGGCTAACAGGTTATTGACGTGCTAATGTCCCCTCACTATTTCTAAAGGTTAATTGATCTATTGTGTTGTGTGAAGGAGATCTGTGTTTAAGTGGCTTGTGTTAATTATTCTGATTGCTCCATTGTGGTAATTATCTCTCTATATGCGGGGTCGAGCGGTCTAGTTAATGTATTCAGTACAACTAGTAATCAGCGTCCTTGATGTCATTGTCTAAAGAAAATGTGTTTTCAGCATCGGCTCCGTCGTGTCTGCCTAATCATCTGTATGGAAGCCCCAGTGTGAGGGGGCGGAGATTTGTCATTGTAACAGTTTTGGAAATGACATATAAGCTGTGTGTTATAACATTAAACTCTGTCTTGTTCTAGCAGTAAGCCTGGACTCATGTGTGGCTTAATGGGTGATCTCAGGAATATTCCTCCTCGTGGAATATTGGGGTGATGTTCTTATGGAAGAAGGGAATCTTTGACGGGGATATCATACCGATACCGTCACAATTGGTGGGATTTTCCCTTCTATTCCCCTTTACACCCGGATTCCAAGCAGACACTGGAAGAACTACTGGAAGTTCGTGGAAGGATTGCTAGCAACAAAACCAAGCGGGTCATCATAGCAGAATCAATGGAGATAGACCAGGAGAACGGGATTGCAGCAACGCCAGCAGTACAAGAGATGGAGACACCAGTGATTCAGGAGGAGGAATCGCCAGCCAACAAGCTAATAAGAGAGAAGCTAGCATGGTTCGGCCCGAACCCAACGACGGATGTGGTGCTGAAAGTGATGGACCTGTTAGCGAAGGAGGCTAAACAAATAAGAGACGCAGAACTACAGGAGGCTAAACAAATAAGAGACGCAGAACTACAGAAGGCTAAACAAATAAGAGACGCAGAGCTACAGTTAAAACTGGCAGCAGTCCAACAAGCAGCCGCACATTCTCCAAACAGTGAGTACAGCACAGCAGACACTAGGAAGATCCCGTTTAGCGCTTTTAAAGCTTTTGATGAAAAGGACTGTGAGATTGATAACTACCTGGCAGATTTTGAGCGACAATGTAACCTGCACCGAATAGCTAGAGGAGAGTGGGTTGCAATATTGTCAGGCAAACTGTCAGGCAAAGCTTCTGATGCTTTCCGGACCGTGCCAGATCAGGATATCCATAGCTACGCCCGGGTTAAAGAAGCGCTCCTGGCTCGTTATGCAGTAACCCCAGAGTCCCACCGACAGAAGTTCAGGGACTCACGCAAAACCACGAAAGACTCTTACGCGGAATGGGCATGCCAGTTGTCCCTGTCAGCCTCTAACTGGGTTAACAGCAGCCAGGCCACCACCGCAGAGGACATTTTGCAACTAATGCTCCTGGAGCAATTTTACAATCACATCCAGACGGATGTCAAAGATTGGGTGAGAGATCGCAGGCCCATGACTCTACCAGAGGCCGCGAAGTTGGCAGATGAATATGCGGATACTCGCAAGACAAACCAGGTCACACCACGGGTACAACCTCCACGACCAACGGCGCCCTCACACCCACCAGCCGCTAGATACCAACCGCCTAACAGACCGATGACATCTAGCCCTCGCTATCCACGCCAGGAGGACAACGAACAACGCTGCTTCCGGTGCAAACAGCTGGGTCACTTCAAGCAGAATTGCCCCATGAAGGACAACACCAGGTCAAATTGGTCTCAACCTGGGTACCGCCCACCAGCAGCAGCCCATTGTGTAGACGCGGCTTGGGATCTCCAGGAGCTGGGTCCGGAAGAACCATTGGACACCATTTACGAAGTCCTCACGGTACAATCTGGTATTACGGACAACAGGGAACACCATTGTCAGCTGGTCATGGGCGACAGCCATGAGCCGGAGGGGCCCTGGAGGGAGCGGGGCAGAAAGAGGCACCGCCGGCTACCCCCCAAGAAGAAGAGGTCCTGGAAGCCATATAACAAGCTGACCTGGGAGGAGAAGAAGCGACTGGAGGAGAGGGAGTCGCAGCGGGCGTCCCAGATGCGGGCCGAGATGTTCGCCAAGGGCCCACCGGTGGCCCCTTACACCACCACCCAGTTCCTGATGATGAAGGACCACGTGGAGAGCCTGCAGGACATGAGCAAGCAGGAGCTGATCCGTGAGTACATGGAGCTGGAGGAGTGCATAAGCCGCATGGAGGAGGAGAACAACCACCTGAGGTCACAGCAGGCTGACCCCCCCAGGCTCCATGAACTGGAGATGGAGCTGGAGAAGCTCAAAGAGGAGAACTGGCAGGTGCGGAGGGAGCAGAGGGTGGCTGACCTTATGGGGCTCTGATTCCCCTCCCCCCCCCGGACTATGAGCACCAGTGCTACAGCATTTCAACAAATATAACTTTTTCTTTTTATGAATCTCCTGTGACTGTCACTTCAGAGCCATAACCTGCCCCTCCCATAGCGGGACACCTAGATGGCGGCGCACAGACCCATTCGCCGTCTTCACACGGACTTCTGGTGACTTTGCAGATCGCACAAAGACTTGGGGACTGATCGGCGTGTGATCTGACGACCCGGTGGCATACCTGAGTCTGAAGCAGTTGCCAAGGGAGGTCAGTCACGCCAAACGGAGTTAACCTCGGACTAAAAGCTCTAAACCCGTCAACCCTACTGGACCAGGGAAGGTCCAACCGGGTTTGCCGTAGCAGGGAGAAAAAGGGGGGCCATTGTGATGCAATTGCCTATATGTCTCAGTCTAATTCTCCCTGCTTGCCCTGTGTGATTCAGTCCTCGGCTAACAGGTTATTGACGTGCTAATGTCCCCTCACTATTTCTAAAGGTTAATTGATCTATTGTGTTGTGTGAAGGAGATCTGTGTTTAAGTGGCTTGTGTTAATTATTCTGATTGCTCCATTGTGGTAATTATCTCTCTATATGCGGGGTCGAGCGGTCTAGTTAATGTATTCAGTACAACTAGTAATCAGCGTCCTTGATGTCATTGTCTAAAGAAAATGTGTTTTCAGCATCGGCTCCGTCGTGTCTGCCTAATCATCTGTATGGAAGCCCCAGTGTGAGGGGGCGGAGATTTGTCATTGTAACAGTTTTGGAAATGACATATAAGCTGTGTGTTATAACATTAAACTCTGTCTTGTTCAAGCAGTAAGCCTGGACTCATGTGTGGCTTAATGGGCGATCTCAGGAATATTCCTCCTCGTGGAATATTGGGGTGATGTTCTTATGGAAGAAGGGAATCTTTGACGGGGATATCATACCGATACCGTCACAGTCAGGTATAGAGCAGTTGTTTCAGGTAGTAAAGTGCTGAACATTTCTTTGGCGTAGCGCATGAGGTCACCGGGTAGAGGGAAAACTGGGACTCCCCACAGCTATAAATTATTCCGCTGTGACCTATCCTCAAGATCTGCAATTTTTGCTTTCATTTACTGCTTATCCTCCAAGTTGTCATTATGGGCATCCACCAAATCATTTATTGTGGTAGTTATTTCTCCCTTTGCGTTTTCTATGTGGTTTACTCTTTCAACAAGTGAGTTTAATTGAACCTGTGGGTCAGGCAAAATCAGCATAGAGGGAGTTCTGCAGTGAGAGGAGCATATCTTTTAAGAGTGTATCCATCACAGGCAGATCATTGGTAGGGAATGAGTCTATGGAGGAGCAGTGGGGAGAGTGTAATGTGTGCTCAGCTTCAGCATGGCTCAAGTTGTTGTCCTGCAGGCTGTCATCCAGTCTCATTCTAGCCTTGGCTGGGCTGGCGCAGAATTGACCAGGTGATGAAAGGATGGTGAAGAGCTTTCACTGCAAGTTCCTTCAGGTACAGGCTGATTGTTGGGTAAATCAGTGTAGTGGCCTGAGTTAAGAGGGGAGAAGGCAGGGGCCATAGTGGCAGCTCCATCTTGTCGGCCTCCTCGCGCTAGCTGAAGGAAAAAGGCTGTTAGCTTCTGAGGGCACCTGTCATCCTTCCATTTTATAGACATCACTGTGGTGTGCCAGAGGGTGTCGGGCTGGTGCGGGAGTTATGCTGGTGGTGATCATGTCCCCTGAGTGCTGTTGTTAGCCCTGATCGCTCCGAAGCTTGGCTCCTAGGCTGCCATCCGGTGCTCGTGCTGGCCACGCCCCCCAGAGTAAGCAATTTCAAAACAAAAAAAGAGCCTGTACAACTATGTAAGACTGAAAGAAAGACCCAGCTTTAAAGCCCATTTCCAGCTCGCCAAATAAGAATAAATTGGATTTCCTGGCAAGAACAAACATATGGGAGGGGCTATCATGAGCCCAGATTAAAGTACACAGTATTTAAAGCCTAAGGGCCAGATTCTCGTAGATCAGCGTATCTTTGTTCCGGCGTAGCGTATCCTATTTACGCTACGCCTCCGCAACTTAGACGGGCAAGTGCTGTATTCTCAAAGCACTTGCTCCGTAAGTTGCGGCGGCGTAGCGTAAATAGGCTGGCGTAAGCCCGCCTAATTCAAATGTGGAACAGGGGGGCGTGTTTTATGTAAATGTTATGTGACCCGCCGTGATTGACGTTTTTCACGAACGGCGCTTGCGCCGCCCGTGCAATATCCCAGTGTGCATTGCTCCAAAGTACGCCGCAAGGACGTATTGGTTTCGACGTGAACGTAAATGACGTCCAGCCCCATTCACGGACGACTTACACAAACGACGTAAAATATTCAAAATTCGACGCGGGAACGACGTCCATACTTAACATTGGTACGCCGCATGTACGCCACCATATAGCAGGGGTAACTTTACGCTGGGAAAAACCTAATGTAAACGGCGTATCTGTACTGCGTCGGCCGGGCGTACGTTCGTGAATTCGCGTATCTAGCTGATTTACATATTTCTAGGTGTAAATCAGCGTACACGCCCCTAGCAGCCAGCGTAAATATGCAGTTAAGATCCGACGGCGTAAGAGACTTACGCCGGTTGGATCTAATAGAAATCTATGCGTAACTGATTCTATGAATCAGGCGCATAGATACGACCACGCAACTCTTTCGGAGATACGCCGTAGTAACTCCATTGTGAATCCGGGCCTAAATCTATGTTTCAGTACAATTGGAATTATGCTTCATTGTATACAGTTTAAAAAAAACTCCAATTGGCAACTAAAGGAGCTCACATGGCAGGCTGACAACGCTGCAACTAATTGAGAGGCAGTAGCTTAGCGTTGTCAGCGAAAAAACAGCACATACAAGAGGTGTAAAACAAGACAAGAAGATATGTATTTTTTGTGTTTCGTTTCATAGAGCCTGACCTGTAATCAGGGCTCCAGGCCAAAGCACACTGGAAGTAATTACAGCGATTAATATTAACGCCCTCACCATTAAATGTCCATCTATAATGCTTCTATAAAACCATTTATTTTCATTCAAAATGCTGATTATGCTCACTCATAAAAAACTCTGTTATGTTACAGTGTTTAAAACTGTTTTTGCTTATTCTTAAAAGGCGCAGTTCTGCTGGGTGTGCAGAATGTTAAATGCAGGATTATCTCCCTTCAAAACTACAAATGTTATCTTTCCAAATGGGAAAAGACTCGAGCCAACACTGAGCGAGCGGATGAGGCCAGCAGTTTGCCTGGAGGGGGGTCACGGAAAATACAAATCACAAACGTGTTCAGTGTCTGAACACAGGACTCTGTGTCGCCTGTTAGGCTGTTAGGGGTATCGCAGACAGTTCTACTTTCACATTTTCCCAATCACAAGCCCTGCTGGACCCCAATTGCCTGGCTGTCTCATTTTCAGTCGGGAATCTGTCTGTCAGTAAGGTTTTACGCAGATAGTTTCTCACATGGGTCAGTCACCAGGTAATGAGGAGATTTGCTCAAATCTGTTCTGTGATTAATTCAGCAAATTAGAATCTGCTTTCACTTCTAATGTTAGACTCTCTGTCAATGAAGAAACAAGGTCCACTTACAGTACTGTGCAAAAGTTTTAGGCAGGTGTGAAAAAATGCTGGAAATGAAATTGCTTTCATAAACAGAAGTGTTAATAGTTTATTTTTATCAGTTAACAAAATGGAAAGTAAGCGAACAGTAGAGAAATCCAAATCAAATCAATATTTGGTGTGACCTCCTTTTGCCCCCAAAACAGCATCAATTCTTCTAGGAACACTGTCACACAGTTTATGAAGGAACTCGGCAGGTAGGTTGTTCCAAACATCTTGAAAAACTAACCACAGATCTTCTGTGGATGAATGCTTCACCAAATACTTCTGTTTCTTCATGTAAACCCAGACAGACTCAATGATGTTGAAATCAGGGCTCTGTGGGGGCCAAACCATCACTTCCAGGAATCTTTGTTTTTCTTTACACTGAAGATAGTTCTTAATGATATTGGCTGCATGTTAAATTTTGGATACATTTTGGGCCTCCCTGATGGTATGGCAAGATGTATAAGTATCTGCATGTATTTCTCAGCACCCAAGATACCATTGATTCTGACCAAATCTCCAACTCAATTTGCAGAAATCCAGCACCAAACTTGAAAGGAACCTCCACCAGCCAGTCAAAAATGTTCCACAACATACCTCGACCTTAACCTCCTTAGCGGTAATCCTGAGTCAGGCTCGGGGTGAATTTTTTATACCAAAAGCGGTATCCCCGAGCCAGACTCTGGATTACATTGCAGGATACAGGGGGAAGTTACTTACCTTGTCCCTGCATCCTGCGATGTGTCCCCGCTGTGTGTGCGGGCTCCTCCGCTGTGTCTCCTCGCTCGATTAAGAGTGCCGCCGAGCTCCTTTCCCTGCGACGTTACGACACACGGGGACGGAGTTCGGCGCCAAATTCAAAAAGTGAAAAACACAATACACATACAGTAGACTGTATGAAATAAATACACACACCCCTTGTCCCTAGTGGTCTGCCCAGTGTCCTGCATGCAGTTTTATATAATAAAAACTGTTCTTTCTGCCTGGAAACTGGAGATTGTCCATAGCAACCAAAAAGTGTCCCTTTACATCAAAAGTGCTTTTAGACCAGCTAGAAAACAGCGATAATAAATTATAATCACTTGCAGAATTGAGCGATAGCGATTTGTGCAAATTTCAGTGTTTTTGATTTCATTACATTATTGAATAATTTTTACTATAATTATATTATTATTTGTAATAATTATTTATACAGTAGTTATTTATTATATTATAATTTATGATTTTGTGATTCAAACTTTATCATACCCGGAATGTCTACTAGACTCTTGTTTGGACAGATTTAAGTGAGTTATTCCTAAGAATTGAAGGCCTACCATATAAAACGCCAAATTTCCATGCAAAAAAATGTACCGCTTTTTGGTACAAAATTTCAGACATAATCATAACGCCAGGGAGGTTAATATACTTTATGTTCCTAGTGGTCAAAATCGCTATCGCGACTGCGTGGAAAAGCCCTGTTATAGGCATAGCATTAATGAAACATAAACTCGCATGGATCTTGCTGAATGAAAACATTTTGAGTGTCCTGCGAGACAAACAATCCCTTTTCAATAAAATATGGTCCCCCTGTCTTGCTTACCTACAGGTCCCTGATGTACGGAGTTGACTCCACGGATGACCGATGGAGGATCCCCGGATGGATCCACCCTTTCTTCTTTTCCTTTCTCTAACTTTCCTCTCGTTCTTTTGATTCTTGTCAATCTTAGCATCATATCTCTGCAGCCTTCTTGTTTATTTTCCCAACTAGATACTCCTGCACATATTTGGGGGAATGAGGTCCCCCATATGGGATAGTTATGGTGTCTGGTAGTGGGAAGTGCCTTAGAAATCGTACAATACAGGGTAGAGGCTCTATCACCACCTAGACCAATTTAAAGTGGTTACAGTATGTTTTGAACTTGTGATCCTCATGTTTTGCATAAATATGATTCGCTAGGTGGTCAGTTAGATGGCTGCCTTATAGTTCATGATGTCTTTGCACTTTATATGCAGTTTATAGTTAGTCTTTGTCCGTCCTTTCTTTACAAGTTTATGTATCTCCATGGTGCCATATGGAAGACCTAACTTAGTTGTTATGGTCTTCTTCCATTCCTTCTTCACCTCATACTTGTGTGCTACTTCTGTTACATGTACGGAGTATGTGAGGAAGGTTCTCTGCTCTGCCAAGTGATCTTTTCTCTTTGTTCTTTTCAAAATAATTAATAAAAACGATTGAAACAGAAAGGAACCTCCACCATGCTATACTGTTGCTTCCAGGCACTCATTATTGTGCCTCTCTCCAGCCCTTCGCAAACAAACTGCCTCCTGCTCCAGCCAAATTGTTCACATTTTGACTCACCAGTCCAGAGCACCTGCTGCCACCCCAGTTCCTATGTTTTGGTGCATAGTTAAAGCGGATCTCCCACGCCAAAAAAAAATGTTTTCTTAATGGCTATGGCTATTTAAAAGTTAAATTACCCTAATTTGTGCAACTCACGTGTCCTGTCTCCCCCGGCCGCTCCGCTGCTATACAGTCTCAAATAAAAACTTATATTCCTCCGTCCGGTTTCTTCTCCATTTTAACTGTGGGCATAAGCCCACAGCCCGGCACTTCCTTGTTCCGGTGGATGCTGATGTCCCAGCATCCACCGCTCGATCTCGCGCATGCACACGAGCTATCTGTGTAATGGATCTGTGTAATGGAGATTGTTCAAAACGCCCACCCTCCTTCCTTTGTTTACATCCGCGTCACTTCCTGCTACACGAAGTCGCGCAATGTTTGCTTTCACAGGGCCAAATATGATAATTAGGGAGCTACGAGACAAGCTCCCAGAAGACACAGCGCGGGACAGGAAACCAGAGAAAACCCGTCGGAAACCCGAGTGGCTGCAGACCGGAAAGCTTTTTTATCTAAAACTATCCGATTTAGCATTGATTTGTACCATTATTAATATTGACATTAAGTTAAATTCAGGGTGGAGCTCCGCTTTAAGTCACTTGAGTCATATTTGAGCTTTTCTTCCATGAAGCCCACTTCTGGCCAGACTTCTCAGCACAGTAGATGGGTGAACCTGGGTCCCACTGGTTTTAATCATACACCTGTCTCTTAAGGCCCATACAAGCTATACGAAAATCGGAAGTAAAATTTCGTCTGACGAACGATCTGACGATTTTCAAATCGTTAGTATGGTGCTTTCGACAGCCGATTCCAGTTTTCCGTCAGACAAAAGCTGGATGTGCAGACTATAACATTTTTGTCGTACGTGAACTCAACGTCCGATTTTCATTTTAATTAGTACTGTTTTCGTAAGAAAAAAACTATGCATACTCAGAAATGAAAGAATACATACAAAACTAGTCAACACATTATGTCACTTCTAAAGCTGTATTCTGTCGTACGAGTGATGGTGAGTAACCTCTTCACTTTTGACATGAGACTAACATGCACCAAAAAAACGGACAAACGGTTGTCCAAAAATCTGATTGTGTGTACGAGGCTTAAGCCTACAAAATCCACCAATACACCAATCATTGATTCGATTTAGATTTTTCTTCTGTTCTCTCACTTTGCATTTTGTAAATTGATAAATATAAACAATTAAAATATAGATTTTTTGAAAGCATTCTTACTTTACAGCATTTCTTCACACCTGCCTAAAACCTTTTCTGGGGCCGTAAAAAAGGCAGGATTAGACATTCTAGTATCTTTCTAAATGTGTATTATCAATGTTCTGACATGCCCCAAAATACAGTAACAGTATCATTTATTTTAAGAAAGTATTTTTTTTTGTCTTTCTTTTTTAAATAAAATGCTCACCCTAAGCTAGGGTGACGTCATCAGTCTGCTGCAGGCAGGAGGAAGCATGGCCTCTGTCCACCCCTCATACATATACTGTACATGCTGCTAGGTCCATTTGAGCTAGACCTTTCAAAAAATATAGGTTATCCGTAAATATCAAGAACACACATGTTAACAGAACAGACATTTGTCATTCTGAAAGATAAAATACTCCTAATATTTATATTCCACCATGATTAACAAGCATAAATAATAGATTTAGATTTCTCTAATATAAGAACATTTCTATGGTGTTTTCATTACATCCGAACATTGTGTTCAGTGATGCTCCCCTTGGCTGGCAGACGCAGAAGGAGACACATAAAGTGTGAGAGGCAATTCTAGGTGAGAGTGGGGAGGAGGCATCTGGATTGGTGATATAATAGTGCACACATCCTTTTTGTGTCCAAATTTTAATTTGGAAAAATTACCCATAAGGCCTGTTCACTGGTGCACTGCGTAAGAATAGTGTAAAATGCACATTTTACCAAGAATTATCACACATGCACAGCATAGTGTGTACTGTAGTGTGTTGGATGCCACTCATTTTGAAAGTACACCATCACACGTGCATTGTAATACACACAGCTCAAAGATGTGAAGTATCTATCTGTGTGTGTTGCAGTGAGTTCATTAACCACTTCAGCCCCGGAAGGATTTACCCTCTTCCTGACCAGAGCATTTTTTGTGACTCTGTACTGTGTCAATTTAGCCGACAATTGCACGGTCGTGCGTCGTTGTACCCTAACAAAATTGAAAAAAAAAAATTCCCCCACAAATTGAGCTTTCTTTTTGTGGTATTTGATCACCTCTGCGGTTTTTATTTTTGCGCTATAAACAAAATTTTTAAAACTTTTTGAAAAAATAAATTTCTTCCACAGTTTAGGCCGATATGTATTTTTTGGAAAAATAAAAAATGAGCGTATATTGATTGGTTTGCACAAATGTTATAGCGTCTACAAAATAGGGAATGGATTTATGGCATTTTTATTATTATTTAATTTTTTACTAGTAATGGCGGCGATCTACGTGGCGAAGTGTAGTAAAATGTGTTTGTTTAACATTTACGGGCCGAAGACGAGCGCGTACGCCGGCAAATACATGTAAACCTGCTGGAGGTTTATTTGTGTACTGCGCATGCGAGTGCGGCAATTTGGGTCATTCACGCACGCCGCTCCACTACGCCGGCAAAATCTTGGTAAATACCAAGCGGCGTAGCTGCCTTTGCGCGGTTGAAGCAGGGCACGTGAATTCCCGAATCATTTTCAGCTTACGCTGAAAATGTATTGTAAAAAAATAAAATCACACTTACAAAAATGTAGATAAAATTCACTTGTGAATATATATAGCCGGCCATTTTTGTAAGTGTGATTTTAATTTTTTACAATAAATTGCTATATGGGTTCACACTATGTCAGCTATTTTCCTTCTCCATATTGGTTTTAAACAACACTGATCATTGGTCCACTGTGGGAGAAATTTCGGCTCTCGGATATCCTGCCACACAAGCCCTTGGCTGGGGAGTAAGCCATCTGCCGTCAGAAGATCTCTGGTTGGGATCTTCCCCTCTGGTAAGGGGCAGTGTGATTGAAAGGTGGAGGTGTCTTGTCTATCCATGCACTATTCTGAGGTTTTCTTGCATTGATGTCAATATCTGCTAGAAGGAGAACGATATTTTACTGCTATCAAATATCATCAGATGCACTTTTTTGTGTTTAAAAAACAGACTTATTTTTCACCTTTTACTTTTGGTTTATATATTATTTGTAACCATTGGGATAATTTATCTCACCTATGGGGCAAATCACTTGTTCCATGTGAATTCATTTTATTTGTACCATATCACTATGTGTCAAAGATACTAGAGTGTTCCCCCAATATCCATACCAGGCCCTTCAGGTCTGGTATAGATTTTAAGGGGAACTCCACCCCAAATGTAAAAAAAAAATGGCGTGGAGTTCCCCCAAAAAATCCACACCAGACCCCTTATCCGAGCATGCAACCTGGCCAGCCGCAGAAAAGAGGGGGGGACGAGAGCGCCCCCCTCTCCTGGACCGTACCAGGCCACATGCCCTTAACATGGGGATTGTGCTTTGGGGTCCCCCCCAAAGCACCTTGTCCCCATGTTGATGGGGACAAGGGCCTCATCCCCACAACCCTGGCCGGTGGTTGTGGGAGTCTGCGGGTAGGGGGCTTATCGGAATCTGGAAGACCCCTTTAACAAGGGGGACCCCCAGATCCCGCCCCCCCTGTGTGAAATGGTAATGGAGTACATTGTACCTCTACCATTTCACCAAAAAAAAGTGTAAAAAATGTAAATAAAAACAATAGCCGGTTTTTGACAATTCCTTTATTAATGTCTTCTTTCCGCGCTTCTTCTTCTACCTTCTTCTTTTCTGCTTTCATTCAGGTTTCTTCCTCCATTTTCTTCTTCCTCTGCTTCTTTCTTGGGTCTTCTCGTCCCCATCTTGCACCGGCTTCTTCCTCCATCTTCTTCTCCTTCCGTCGGCCTTCTCATCCGCATCTTGCTTCTTCTTCCCTGGACGATACGCTTGCAATTGAAGTTCCCGCTGTGTGACGCTCCTGTGACCCCGCCCCCCTCTTACGCCATGGGGAAAGTCATAAGAAAGTCCCCATGTGGTACATGTGCGTCAGAGGGGGGCGTGGTCACAGGAGCGTCACACAGCAGGAACTTCATGGACTGCTAACGCACATTGCTCACAACTATGTTTACTGACTGGGGATTCCATTTCTACCTATTGTCCATTTATCAGTGGTTCTTGCCGGGTTGCTGCCGCATCGCCACCACCTCAGTTCCCCTTGGGGATCCTACTCTCCACAAAGCCCCTAGATGCCAATATCGTCAGTTACCAGTTATTATTTTTAACTGTCAATCTACTCATAGGTAAGAGTGTTGGGACTATATTATATGCCCCCTCCTCTTTCTGTCATACCCACTAAACTACCATTTAGTGAATTTGTGTATTATATTTTATTATATTTACAGATATACCCAGGTCATACTTGCTCCTGATGAGTGGAGGTTTACCCTGTGAAGCGCGTCGAGCCTCTTACTGATGTTATGTCACAGCAATTTTACCATATCATGTGATTTCTATCTCCGGGAATTATGAATCAATTAATTTATATCTTGCTAACTATGATCTTGTCCATCATGTGTTTTGGTGACTAGGTCTACCTATTCTTTATTTTATAGCCTATATATCCATTTGGATAAAGTGATGCATACTATGTTACACCATAGGTATTATTATGTTATATTATGTATTTCTTGATTCACCAATCATGCCTATCATTCTCTGTATATTATTTACTGTGATGTATGTTCACTGTTTGGTATGCTCTATTGTATCCAATAAATGTTATTTTATCCTATTAATTGATCCATTATATTCCGGTGGTGTGTTTCACGTTAAAGTCCTACAATTCCCATTCCTTCTCTTTCCCGTCTACCCTCCCCTCCCCCTTTTTCCGTTCCCCTTATGTATGCCTTCTCTTTTTTATAAGCATTGGGGATAGAGACCATGGTATATACTACTAGCTGTGGTCTCATTTACAGACCCAATGTTATGCTGTTTTTTATGCTGATACACTTTTACACTTTGTCCCTTCCTCCCTCCTGTTTCCCCTCCCCCTCCCATGTTTATTCAATTGGAAGCGGTTTCTTGCACGGCTTCTTCTTCCCCGGACGATCCGCTTCCAATTGAAGTTCCCGCTGTGTCACTCCTGTGACCCGCCCCCCTCTGACGCACATGTACCACACAGGGACTTTCCCCGTGGCATCAGAGGGGAGCGGGGTCACAGGAGCGTCACACAGCGGGAATTTCAATTGGAAGCGGATAGTCCGGGGAAGAAGAAGCAAGATGCGGACGAGAAGACCCAAGAAAGAAGCAGAGGAAGAAGAAGATGGAGGAAGAAACCCGAATGAAAGCAGAAAAGAAGAAGAAGTGCGGAAAGAAGACATTAATAAAGGAATTGTCAAAAACCGGCTATTGTCCTTTTTTACATTTTTCACACTTTTTTTTGTAAAATAGTAGAGGTATAATGTACCCCATTACCATTTCACACAGGAGGGGGGGGCGGGATCTGGGGGTCCCCTTTGTTAAAGGGGTCTTCCAGATTCCGATAAGCCCCCCGTCCGCAGACCCCCACAACCACCGGCCAGGGTGTGGGGATGAGGCCCTTGTCCCCATCAGCACCCTCCCTATGTTGAGGGCATGTGGCCTGGTATGGTTCAGGAGGGGGGGGCCGCACTCTGTCCCCCCCTCTTTTCTGTGGCCGGCCAGGTTACGTGCTCGGATAAGGGGTCTGGTGTGGATTTTTGGGGGAACTAATTTTTTTTTTTATTTGGGGTGGGGTTCCCCTTAAAATCCATACCAGACCTGAAGGGCCTGGTATGGATATTTGGGGGGTATCCCACGTAATTTTTTACGGCGGGGTTCCCCTTAATATCCATACCAGACCTAAAGGGCCGGGTAATGGAATTTGTGGGGGACCCCACCCTTTTTTTTTTTCTTTTATGAATGAATTTGCTCTGAATTGCCGGGAGCCGACAATTCATTATAGCCGCGAGTCCGGTTTTAAATGACTTTTTTTCCTTCAGAATGTCATTTTGTGCAGAGACAGTTCTAAGTACGGGAAACAAGCACTTTTTCACATGCTTACTTTACACCCCTCCCCTAGGTACGAAATGTAAAGGAATATTTCACTTTTATTGTTGCATTTTAAGCATTGTTAAATTCACTGCTCCCGAAAAAACGGCCGTTTTAAAAAATAAAAAAAGCATTGATACATGTCCCCTGGGGCAGGACTCAGGTCCCCAAACACTTTTTAGGACAAAAACTAGCATATTAACCTTGAAAATTAACACTTTTGATTTCTCCCATAGACTCCGATTTAACTTGACATATAGTAACCAATGTTTAAAAACGTCCTTTTTGCCACGTTTACATGCCACGTTGAGTGTTTTTTTTTTAAAACAGTAAAAAATTTACCTCCATGAAAAACGCCTCTAAACAAAACGCCTCTAAACGCAAGTTACATCGTTTACAAGCTGTTACAGGCATTTGCCGTTTCAAATGCCTCTGAACGTCCGTCCGGAATGCATTTTTTTGCTTTCCAAAAAATGCTTCTAAACTCAACTGCCTAGAAACGACTATAAACAACCCTGTGTACATGTAGTGATAAGATAACATAGAGGAGAGTTCAGGGGCATCTGAAAAAAAAACACCCAACTGCTCCTAAACGCCCGTATACCAGCAACAGTGTACATGAGGTCTAACTTGTTAAAGATTATGTAAAATTGAAGTGATTGGGTTTTCATGTGCTTGAAGCAACAAATCTGGTACACACAAAAAGGTGACTCAGAGCTGAACTCTCTAAAAAGCGCAGAGTGAACGGTTTGAAGAGTTTGTTTTGCTAATGTTTAATAAGTCCTAATAGTTCTAGCAGTGAGAATGGCTCTTTATGAAGTGTCACTCTGCTCTTTAAACTCCCAGTAAAACCTTCGAAATGTAACAAAATAAACCTCCCGCACCTGAGTCCATTTAGCGGTGATCTCAGCAGCAGATTTGTGGAAGGTTTTGTTACAAAGCTTATGCTGACCAGGACAATGCCAGGACAATGCTGGAAAGTGACCTGGAGCTGGGCCAGCATCGTTCCAGGAACAACCTGAACTGGGATGCCACTACTGGCTATAAAACAGCCGCCATACACAATGAAATTCCTGCTGCCCATTAAATGAGTTGATGAAACTGACAGAAGCCGTGCTGCCGACCACACAGCAGGGCACAACAGAGAATGGATTTCACCTTCCAAAACCAATTATTTTTCTACCTTAAAGCTGAATTACAGAATTTTATCTTAACTTTAAAGTCCACCCACCTGTATATACCAAGTTGTACTTCAGCCTCCCCTTCTGTCTTGCACAGTTGTACAGTCTCCTCTCCTGCACTGAAATTGATTCTGATTTCACTGTACACTGTAAGCTTGTCACAATGTGCATTAGAAGCTGCAGCATGTCAGATAGCGTCCACCTCATTTCCTGGCTGAAGGACATTCACCATAATCTAGATGTTTTTTCCACAGTGAGACTGTCTCTGGCACACCTAGGGTTGCCACCTGTCCAGGATTCACCTGGACAGTCCGGGTTTTGAATCATGTGCCTGGGTTTCAGGCGGACTGAAAGCCGGATACATTATTCAAACCAGGCTGTGGCTCCTCAAGTAACCAAGATAGTCACACACATATTTGTATCTGTCTGGGAGCTGCGGGCAGCCATCTGGGCGCAGGTTCGCCATCACTGGGGGGGGGGGGGGGCAGGGTGATGATGTCAGCAAGAGCAATTTGGCCACACCCACTGTTTTCTGTGGCAGGCTATGAGGACTGCATTACTACTCTCCTTGGGACACCCAAAGGTCTTCCAGGCTGCTAACGTGTTCAGGGTTGGCTTGAAGAAAAGGTGGCAACCCTAGGCCCTCCCCTTTCATTCACTGGATTTCAGTTTCAAACATGGGTGCTCAGCATCACACGTGGGTGATATCAGGGGTGAGCTGCATGCAAACAGCCCGCCTTGGAATGCCCACTCCTGTCAGAAACCTCATGCTGGATGTGCTTATTTCAGTACACATATGTATAGATAGCACAAGACAGTGTTGCCAACCTACCAGACTTAAATTTACTGACACAACACCTACAATTTACTGGCACAGGCAAGTTTTTACCAGCATTTCCAAAAGTTACAAAATTACAGTTTTAGGTGCAAAAGTGTTTAGGCTACAAACAAATACAATATGCAATTAGCAATATGATTTAAGGTACACAATAAGGCAAAAAACATATTTCTTATGTAGCGCCTGGGTACTTTATAGTACCGGTGCTAGTTAAATTTCAAGGGAGATCAGAGTGTAGTTAAACTCTGATCCAAATTGTTATGTGCAAAACAGGGTCTCTGTCTCAGCTTGGCTGTGCTCTGGGCTTATTCGGTTGCATTGGGGTGTTCTTCCAACCCCGGTGCTGCAGGTGGCAGCAGTGGAGTCAAGGTTTGGGTGCTCTTTCCCAGCAGCCAATCAGGAGGGTTTGGCCTTGCTGTGCATGCTGGGGAGGGGTATTTATGCGGCAGATGCCATTGGTTCTGGGTCTTCTTCTTCGAGTGTGGCACCCACCTTTAGGGTGACCACATCACGGCCCCCCCGGCGATATGGCCTACCTGGCCAGGGTGTGCGTGCCACGTGGTGTTCCTGGTTCCGGGACCATGTTGGAGCATCTGAACTGCGGCGGGGACCCAGTGAGCGACTGGGTTCCCACCTTTGAGGATCCCAAGCTGTATTGCTATTCGATGGGGAGTCCGTCTGTCTGAGGAGCGCCATTGAGAGGCTGGCGATTCAAAAGGGCCTCGACAAACCACTGGGGATCAAGGTAGCCGGACACTAAAGGATTGATCACCTGTCAGTCGGAACCTGGGCGACAAGTTGAAGGAGATCCAGGTGTAATTCACCTAAGGAGGATTATCTCCGTAACTACAAATCAGAGAGGGTCTGTGGCAGAGGTGTCTCCCTGAAGTTCACCAAGGAGGGTCTGTGGCAGAGACTTTTGCTCAAATTCAAGTTCACTAAGGAGGGTCTGTGGCAGAGACTCTATCCTACAAATGTTTGAGTGATACTACGGCTGCCAGGTCAGTGAGAGAGGCCTCTCCGGGTACACTAAACTCACTCAGGCAGGAGTGGCGCAGAGAAGTGTTACGCTTGGGAGCAGGACTGTTCCCCTACCATCACACCTGAATCTGCTGTTCTCCTTTCTTCTTCAACTTTATGTAGCGGGGTCACACTATCATGGACTACTGATAGCCTGAATCCCCACCGGAGCTCCAGTTACATTTGTACATACACGTTGATATCTTTTTAAAAGCAATGCATTGTGGGATCAGAAGCACCAGGAGATATGGACTCCATTGACATTTAGTAGGAACAGACTATACTTCCCACAATGCCCTGCCTTATTGGAGCACATGACACCTGCGCACAGACTTATGGGGAAGGTTATTTAAGGGCAAGGAGGAACTGACTTCGCTCTCTTGGGACCTGCATCTTCTCCTCTGCGGAGCTGTAGAGAGAACCACAGCCAAGCTGCTAGGCCTGAAGCCTGGGCCTGGATCCACCGGAAGACCAACCATCAGGAGGGAAGCAAGACCAAGGGTGTCCAACTCGTGTTCCAGGAGACCAGAGAAGCTCGCCAGCTGACGATCGTAGCAGTGGAGAGTCTGATACCGGAGACCATGTGTTGCGGAGCAGTGACTGATTGGCGCGTCTTTGTGAAGGACTCAGGCGGATCGGGCCTGCTCGGGTGAGAGGGCACATGCCCAAGCTTCAAATCCCACTTCAGCGTATAACTTAGTTTTACTCCATAAACCGGAGCCACGTGTTTGATCTCTGACTGAATCAGAGAGGCCTAACAAGTTGAGAGTTATACCAGCATAGTTGACTGATGCCGACTGGAGATCAGTTCATCAGCATTGGTGTTCATCATACCCTTTTTGACTGAGTTTATTCCCTCTTTTACCCTTTTGGATTACAATTTAAAAGTGCACCAATGGTTGCAACATAGACTTTGTCCTTAGGAGGCATTTGGGAGCTGTTTGAGCCAGGCCTGGCAAAAAGGTTCTTTGCATTAGCTGTTCTGCAGGACTGCCCGCTAGGGGGAGTTTGCGAGCATAGACTGCCTAGACTAACTTATACGTAACAATATTACTTTTAGTTTAGATTTTCTTTCTTTATTTGCTGACTCTTGCAAAGGGCCCTTGCAGAGTCATTTTTATGTTAATACCAGCAGCTCCTCCGGGGGTAGTGCTACACTTATATTACTTTTGATATAGTAAGTAAGTAGCTTAGGGACAGTACTCAGGGCAAGAAACTAGAACTAGACTATGGGCGGCACACACACATAAAATTGACTCTCACACTGACACTGACAGCAGTGTGCAGCAGCACAGATGATGATGAGACCTCACTGAGACAACATGTTCCCTCCTGAGTCACAGTGACAGTCTCTCTCCATGCCAAGTGGTCCCTCCAGTCTACTCCAGTCTAAACAGCACTGACGGTCCCGGACCCAGCCTGCCTTGCCCCCATTTTGCAGACACACACGAGGCTCTGGCCACTCTGCTTGGCTCCATTGCACCATGACATCACATGACATGCTCAGGCACCGCCTCCGCCAGAGCTGCCTGATCACACTTTAGCAGGCACTTGGATGGTCTCAGCCGGCTCCGGACCAAGCCGAGTGTCACAGCCCTATTTTTCAGCTGCAAGCTCCAACAATTTTTTTTAGTGCATTGGAGTTCTAAAGACCTACGACACTGTTTATCAATTCCCCTCTATGTGCCCTTTCACACGGACATGTCCGTGTACAGGCTCCGTTTTGCTCAGCAGGGATCGCTCTCTCGATCCCCGCTGAGCAGGCAGATGACAGGCCTGTCTCTGCACAATGTGCAGGGACCGACCTGTCAGAGCTCCGCTCTCCTCTATGGGGGATCGGATGAAAACGGACCGTAGAGTCTGTTTTCATCCGATCCGATCCGCCAGACGGATGGAAAATAGTGTTTCCATCTGCCGCTCCATAAACGGTCCGCCTGTGTGAAAGGGGCCTAAATGTTTCCCATGCCAATTCTTCTAGAATAAATCTATAATATATAAATCCTTCTTTCTTATATCTGCATCGAGATCTTCCCCACTGAGATTCTTTGGTTATCTTATATTAAAAAATTGCTTGCAAAAAATCTTGATTGATTCAAGGAATTGCAAAATTCCACCACTACAGATAAATAATATTTGTTAAAGAGGAACTGCAGTCTGCTCACATAATTTGTAATAAAAACTTCTTTGCCATTCTGAAGCTTCCCTCCAACCACTTTGCATATTATTTTATATATACTGTGATTCTGTATTTGCCTAATATGCTGCAGTAATCTCCCTCCACTGGGGCTGGCTGCAACCATTTTAACCCCCCTGGCGGTGTTCCCGATTTTTTGGCTACGATCGGTAACCCCGAGTCAGACTCGGGCTCGCCTCGCTGCAGCCACAGACAAAGTTACTTACCTTGTCCCTGGATCCAGCGATGCCACCACGCTGTGTGAGCAAGCGGGACCTCACTCGATTCACACAGTGTCCTCCTGTGCCGCCGATCTCCGTTCCCTGCGACGTTACGACGCACGGGAGCGGAGAACGGCGCCAAATTCAAAAAGGTAAACAAACACTATACATACAGTATACTGTAATCTTATAGATTACAGTACTGTATGTAAAAAATACACACCCCCCTTGTCCCTAGTGGTCTGCCCAGTGCCCTACATGTACTTTTATAAAATAAAAACTGTTCTTTCTCCCTGCAAACTGTAGATTGTCCATAACAACCAAAAGTGTCCCTTTATGTCAAAAATGATTTTAGAGCAGCTAGAAAACAGCGATAATAAATTATAATCACTTGCAGAATTGTGCGATAGTGATTTCTGGGGAAATTCGTCATAAAAAAATGTAAAAGTAATGACAGCGACAATTCTGCAACTGAGCAAATTTCAGTGATTTTGATTTGATTACATTATTGAATCATTTTTATTATAATTATATTATTATTTGTTATAATTATTTATAATTATTTATTATATTATAATTTATCATTTTGTTTTTTAAAAAATGTCATACCTGGGATGTCTACTAGACTCTTGTTTGGTCAGATTTAAGTGAGTTATTCGTAAGAATTACAGGCCTACAGTACAAATCACCAAATTTCCTTGCAAATAATGGTACCGCTTTCAGCACCTTTTTTCTGAAAGAATCATACCGCCAGGGAGGTTAACTGTGGGCAGCTGAAGCTGCTGCCTGTTCACTTCCTGGATTTACACAGACACACAAAGGCATACCTCCAGCTCTGATTGGCCCTCTTATGACTCATCCCCCCCTTCCTTCCTTCCTTCCTGGAAAGAGAGAGTTGTGCATGATGTCATAAGCCTAGGCTAATGACCATAAATTAAACAGGAAGTGGGCTGTATAAGGTATTTACTGGCAGAAAAAAAATGTTTTACTATCCAAAGTTAAAACAACAAGTGGAAAGTTGAAAAAATGACTGAAGGTCCGCTTGAAAGAAAGATCAGAAATGACACAATCATGTAAATCCCAATGCCTGTGCAATTCTTGGCTGTGTTCACAAATGCCTGATACAGACCTCCCCCTTGCTACAAAGTTACAATGATGACAATCATCTCAGTCAAGGGAAAAATCACAGACTGGAGGTCAGGGAATAGCTATGTAATGATAAAAGTTTGAACTTTCCTAAAATGTGACTGTTGCTGTATATTGTGACATGTCAGAAATGTATCTATGCAGGCTTCTTAAATGAAGGATTTCCATTGCTATCTTGTGTCTGTATCTTGGTGAAATGATGATACTCCATAAATCATTCTTACATTATTTCTATAAAGAAAAAATTACACAACAGCATTTCATGAAATAATTCAACACGTGAACGCCTCTATTACAGACTGTAAATTCCATATTTACATCACTTATAAAATTAAATTTTGTGCCTAGTCATTGGGCTTTCTCAGCATTTCTTGACATCAAGGTTACAATTAATCTTTCCCTAATGTTAAGGCCATGCTATAATCAGCTTATTCTCTCTTGTATGTATACAAAGATAACCACTGTATTAGAAACTTCCTTCGCACAATTTATTTCCTTTAGATATTATCCGCTTTTTCTCATGACCTCCGATGCTTGAGTTAGATATGTTATGTTGTGTTATGTGTATTCAGTCTGGTGTACAGTTTGAAGCATATAGCAGTAAGTTTACATTTACACCTTTTGTGGCGCATTAGCACAAAGTGCTTTAACGTGCATTACTTCACATGTTACCCACTTCAGCCCGAGGATTTGGCTGCCAAATGACCGGGCCACTTTGTGTGATTCGGCACTTTCGTCGCATTCACTGACAATTGCGCGGTCATGCGACATGGTTCCCAAACAAAATTGACGTCCTTTTTTCCCACAAATATATATAAAATATATATATATATATATATTTATACATACCTGAATTGCCTGTTGCTAGGAAGATTGTCCTAATCTGCCACTTCCTGGTTCGTCTTCTTTCTTCTGCTCCTCGGCTGCCTCCTGGGGAATGGAGACATCATCCATTCACGTCGTGCCGCGCGGTTCGCGCCGCGCGGTTCGCACATGCGCAGTAGGGAATCGGCCGGAGATGGCGGCGGGGCAGCCGAGACCCGAGCGTTTGCTCGGCTTCGGCTGCCGTCATCGCGGGCACCCTGGACAGGTAAGTCTCCTTATTAAAAGACAGCAGCTACAGTGCTAGTAGCTGCTGACTTTTCTTTTTTATTTTTTTAAACCGGACCTCCGCTTTAAAGGGTCACTAAAGGAAACAATTTTTTTTGCTGAAATGACTGTTTACAGGGTATAGAGACATAAAAGTTAACTGATTCCTTTTAAAAATGATTAAAATAGATTAAATTCAATCATATAATGTGCCTCTAGTTTCACTTTCGGTTTTAAACTGGTTTCATGTTTCTGTGAAGTAAAGAGACCCACAGAACAAAAACAAACGAATACAGGGCAGTGTTTTGTTTTTAAAATGAATCTGATTGGTTCTGAGGAGTTTTAGACACACAGTAATGACAGCTTAGACCACCGTGAAAAGCTCCCCGGTACTGTGGTTATAAGGAGCCAGACAAGCAGGAAGTGTGGAGATCACAGCAGAATTACAGCTACTTCAAAGCAAAAACTAACAATAAGGACATGAAACCAGTACTGCAGTAAGGTAAAGGAAGCTATTTAGCTAAAAAAAAAAAAAAATCCTTTAGTGATCATTTAAGTACAGATGCAAACTATTCAAGCCTGCATTACCACAGTGCATCCAGAAAGTATTCACAGCGCTTCACTTTTTCCTTATTTTGTTATGTTACAGCCTTATTCCAAGATGTTTTCAATTTGTTTTTATTCAATTTTTTAAAACACATATATAATTTACATTACATTATCGATAAGCATACAAAAAGATTCCACATTTTAAAATAGGTTCAACATTTCATACACATAAATAACAACAATAAACAACTACACATAACACAACAATATGGGTCAATCCTGCCTCCTCCTGATCTTTTACTCTCTCCTCCACCTTTGCCCTCTTCTCCCCGTCCCGTCCCCCCCACCCCAAGAAGAAGATAAAAAAAAGGGGGATTTTTAAGTGCTAGGTGCCCAATTTCCATTTCTAAACTTTTAGTGCCTGGCCACATTCTATTATTATGAGGGGACAAGACTGAACACTCGTACCCCATTGCCTGTATGCCTCTCTCAAAAGATGCATTCCAAGATGGATTAAATTCATTATTTTCCCCAAAATTCTACAAACAATACCCCATAATGACAATATGACAATCTTTTTCAAATTTATTAAAAATAAAAAACAAAAATAATCCTGCGTACATAAGTATTCACAGCCTTTGCTCAATACTTTGTTGAAGCACTTTTGGCACCAATTACAGCCTCAAGTCTTTTTGAGTATAATGCTACAAGATTGGCACGCCTATTTGTTGTCAGTTTCTCTCATTCTTCCTTGCAGGACCTCTCAAGCTCCATCAGGTTGGATGGGGAGTGTCAGTTCACATTCATTTTCAGATCTCTCCAGAGATGTTCAATCAGGTTCAAGTCTGGGCTCTGTTTGGGCCACTCAAGCATTCACAGAGTTGCCCCGTAGCCACTCCTTTATTATCTTGGCTGTGTGCTTAGGGTCGTGTTCCTGTTGGAAGATGAACCTTTGCCCCAGTCTGAGGTCTAGAGAGCTCTGGAGCAGGTTTTACATTAAAGAGGAACTGCAGTCTGCTCACATAATTTGCAATAAAAGCATCTTTGCCGTTCTGAAGCTTCCCTCCAACCACTTTGCATATTATTTTATATATACTGCGATTCTGTACTTGCCAAATATGCTGCAGAAATCTCCCTCCACTGAGTCTGGCTACAGCCATTTTAACTGTGGGCAGCTAAAGCTGCTGTCTGTTCACTTCCTGGATTTGCACAGACACACAGAGGCAGTGGCACACCTCCAGCTCTGCAGCTCTCTTTGCCCTGTTATGACTCATCCCCCCTCCTTTGCTGGCAAACTCTCACAAGGGTGAGAGAGAGAGAGTTGTGCATGATGTCATAAGCCTAGACTAATGAGCAGACAAGAAACAGGAAGTGAGCTGTATAAGGTATTTACTGGCAGAAAAAAAATGTTTTACTATCCAAAGTTAAAACAACAAGGGCAGACAATTTAATAGATGGAAAGATGAAAAAATTACTAAAGATCCGTTTTTTGGATGTCTCTGGACTTTGCTGCATTCATCTTTCCCCTGATCCTGACTAGTCTCCTAGTTCCTGCCACTGAAAAACATCCCCACAGCATGATGTTGCCACCACCATGCTGCACTGTAGGGATGGTATTGGGCAGGTGATGAGCAGTGCCTGGTTTCCTCCAGACATAGCGCTTGCCATTCAGGCCAAAGAGTTCAATCTTTGTTTTATCAGTCCAAAGAATTTTCTTTCTCATGGTCTGAGAGTCCTTCAGGTACCTTTAGGCAAACTCTAGGTGGACTGTCATGTGCTTCCGTCTGGCCACTCTTCTATACAGGCCTGATTGGTAGAGTGCTGCAGAGATGGTTGTTCTTCTTAAAGGTTCTCTCTCCACAGAGAAATCTTGTAGCTCTGTTAGAGTGACCATTAGGTTCTTGGTCACTTCCCTGACTAAGACCCTTCTCCCTGATCGCTCAGTTTGGCCGGGCGTCCCTCTCTAGGAGGAGTCCTGGTGGTTTATTCCATTTGTGAATGATGGAGGCTACTGTGCTCATTGGGATCTTCAATGCTGCAGACATTTTTCTTTTACCCTTCCCCAGATCTGTGTCTTCATACAATCCTGCCATGGCTTGGTTTGTGCTCTGACATGCACTGTTAACTGTGGAACCTTATATAGACAGTTGTGTGCTTTCCGAATCATGTCCAAACTGAATTTACCACAGGTGGACTCCAATCAAGTTGTAGAAACATCTCAAGGATGATCAGTGGAAACAGGAGCTCAATTTTGAGTGTCATGGCAAAGGCTGTGAATACTTTTGTACGTGTGATTTTTTTTGTTTTCTTACTTTTACTAAATATGCAAAGATTTCAGACAAACTTTTTTCATATTGTCATGACTGAGGGACCTGCAGAACGCAGAGGCTCCGATTATCTATAAAACATTAAGCACTTGACTAAACCCCCCTTCCAAAATGATCAGACGACACATTTTATTTGGAGTCGAATGTCCATAGCAGACTTTTATTACAAACCATTAAATACAACATTCCCAAGAAAACAAGTTTAATGCATATAATACAGTCAATGCATAACAAATATACCAACCTCAGCTTATGCCCGGTCTAAGGTCTTTGAAGGCCTATATACTCACGATTAACCAGTTGTATCTGCCACCCAATCAAAGGCCCCCAGCCACAACCTCACTGGCTCAGGGACAATTAACCACTTACGTACTACCAGATACAACCTAATTAACACCCTGTCACAAACTACTGTGAACGTGAGTGAACCACAGCTGCAGGTTAGGAAAGATTTCAATGCAGCTCTCTATGCGATGTGAATATCAGTACTGGACCCCAGGCGTCACTCCAATCAGAGAACAGGAGTTTGGGGGTTCACTACATCATCTCTTTCACATATAAGAATGCATTGAGCTACCAAGGGTGGAGGTATTACAACATGACTTCAACCCCTAGCGTTGAAAAGGTACAGTGAAAATGTTCAGTATTTTAGGGTGTAAGCCGTATACAATTAACAACAAATGTCAAGCACGTAGCATATGAAAATACTGTATGCAATTAGCAATTACTTGAGAGAAGTAACTTTAGCTTAAATGATCTGAGAGTGCTTGTGCCTTTAAGGTATTCCACAACTGTTACTTGAAAGCACAACAAGTAATGCCAAACAGCATAGTAGTAATGGTACTTATCCGTTTGCAGAGGATGAGAGTACGCAGAGTATTGTAGCAGCAATGGGATTCTGTCATGGAGGGTCTCCTGGTGCAGGATATCTTAGGGTGTCCCCAGCCACAGCAGTAAGATCGGTAGCGTGGAAGGAGGCAGTGGGTAACTAAGAGGTGTCATGGATCCAGGTTGCGCTGCTATTCAGTTGAGGGGATATGCCAGTAGCTTGTATGTAGCGTGGTCCGGCTACGGCCGACAATAATAGGACAGCATGTACTATAAACGTTGTCCTGTTTATAGGAGGGATACATGTGCAACAAATGAGCGTTGATTTTCGCTCGGCACTTCCGCACTCCACGCTGGAACGTACGCGGCGCCGGGCAATGACATCAGTGCGTGGTCGCCATATGCGTTCCAGTATGGAACGCAATACGGTGAGAAGCGCCGTTTACACACCCCAATGTTACCACGTAAGGTACACCCATACCTCATATGGGTCCAACTCACAATTTTCCACAATTATTTAACCAGCACCTCCTTCAAAGACCCAATAGACCCCCTCCCTGCCTGCTGCTATGACAATAAAGAAAATAAGGTCTAAGGTCTTTGAAAGCCTATATACTCACGATTAAACGGTTGTATCTGCCACCCAATCAAAGGCCCCCAGCTGCAACTACAGTGGATCAGGGACAATTAACCACTTATGTATTACCAGATGCAACTTAATTAATAAGGGTATATGTTACCACCTATTGCTAGAAAGGGATACCCATACCTCAGATGGGCCCAACCTACAATTTCCAACAGTTAGGAAGGGACACCCATACCTCAGATGGGCCCAACCCATCATTTTCCACAGTTAGGAAGGGACACCCATACCTCAGATGGGCCCAAACCACAATTTTCCACAGTTAAGAAGGGACACCCATACCTTAGATGGGCCCAACCCATCATTTTCCACAATGAGGAAGGGACACCCATACCTTAGATGGGCCCAACCCACAATTTTCCACAGTTAGGAAGGGACACCCATACCTCAGTCGGGCCCCACCCACAATTTTCCACAGTTAGGAAGGGACACCCATACCTCAGATGGGCCCAAACCACAATTTTCCACAGTTAGGAAGGAACACCCATACATCAGATTGGCCCAAACCACAATTTTCCACGGTTAGGAAGGAAAACCCATACCTCATATGGGCCCAAACCACAATTTTCCAATGTTAGGAAGGGACACCCATACCTCAGATGGGCCAAACCACAATTTTCCTCAACTATTTAACCAGCACCGCCTTCAAAGACCCTATAGACCCCATGCCTGCTGCTATGACAAGAAAATAAAAGGACCAATAAATTGAAAGGTAAGCTAACAACATAAAACCCGAAAACCAACTACAAATACCCCTGCACCTTGAGAAAGTAGGAGGCTCCCCCAAAGCAAAACAAACAATGGAGGGAGGGTGGGAGAAAACTGTGTGATGATGTGATGAGCTCTGACTGAACTGTGACACTATTCCCCCCTCTTTTCTACCCACTACAGGACACACCATTTGCCTTGAACTCTTCAATCTGCTTAGCATACTGCATCATTCTAAGTCACCCACTAATACTCTGCCTCTTGCTGGCCCTCCTCCTAGTTTCACTCAGCTCCAGGCCATATACTTTATGGGGTATTGTTTTAGAATTTTGAGGATAACAATGAATTTAATACATTTTGGAATAAGGCTGTAATATAACAAAATGTGCAAAAAGTGAAGCGCTCTGAATACTTTCCAGATGCACTGTACTAGATAGATAATTATATAAATAATAATGTGTGCTGGTGCCTTATAATGTCATGCCTCCGTCTCCTATTTGCATATAGAAAGAGCTAAAAAACATTTTTCATGGGACTTTAAGTGAGGTACAACATTTGCATAAAAAGATTTATTGAGCAATAGATGAAAATTGTTTACATAAGGAGATTTTTATAAACAGCAAGCTGATTTGTAAATGCTACTGTGTATCAGCATACAGTCAACATCTAAAAAAATTCCACTCTTCCAAGTTTTTCACAAAACATAATGATGGGTACATCCTTTAGCTCAACATGTTTCGTGACAATAATCTCACTTCTTCAGGAGAAGCTGCCCATTGTAAAATAAATTAGCTATATAGCAATCTAAGATAACACTTACAAATGGAAACTATTGCCAGGTGTCTGGCTAGGGAGTTGTGGGGGGAAGTCATGGCACCCCAATGGGCAAACTGAGGAGCAGTACATGTGTGAGTCAGCAATCATCCCAGACATGACTCCTGGTCCCTGTGGGACCACTTTTCCTGTGGAGGTGTCATCCTAGATTTTTTATACGTAGCATTATATGAATGCTATGTTGAATGTATGCCGATACACAGTACTATTTACAAATCAGCTTGCTGTTTTTAAAAATGTAAAAGATTTTCGTATATTATTCAATAAATCTTTTTATGAAAATGTTGTAAAGGCAGAAGGCTTTTTATCTTAATGCATTATATGTGCAGCAGCCCCCCTCAGTCCCCCTAATACTTACCTGAGCCCCATCTCTGTCCTGCAATGTTCACAAGTGTCTCAGTGGTCCGAGACTCTCTTTCCTGATTGGCTGAGACACAGCAGCTGTGCCATTGGATCCTGCTGCTCTCAATCAAAGACTAATGGCCAATCAGGAGAGAGAGGGAGCTGGGCCAAACCAGAGCTCCATGTCTAAATAGACACAGGGAACTGTGACTCAGCTCGGTGCCCCCATAACAAGCTGCATGCTGTGGGGGCATTCGGCAGGAGGGAGGGGCCAGGATCATAGAAGAGGGACCCGTGAAGATGAGGATCTGGGCTGCTCTATGCAAATCCACCGCACAGAGCAGGAAAGTATAACATATTTATTATTTTAATATAAAAAAAGACTTTACAGTCACTTTAAAGTCACATGAAAAATCTTTTTAGTTTGTTGTATATACTAGATACTGTAAATACTAGAGGTAGCAACACTGAAGGCTTTCTAGGCAAAATCCAGGAAATATAGGCAAAATCCAGGCAAACAACTGATAATTTCAGCAGTGTGTTAATTTAGTTGACTAAAACATTTTAGTCGACTAAATGAATACTATTTTAGTCGACTAAAATACGACTAATTGAGATGACTAAAATACGACTAAAACAAAAATGGCATTTTAGTCAAAAGACTAAAATGGGACTAAAACTAAAATGGCATTTTAGTCAAAAGACTAATTCTAAAACTAAATTGAATTTTTACTTCAAAATTAACTCTGTTCTGTAGTGCATGTTTATACCTCAATATCATAAATAATAACATATGAGATTTTTCACTCCAGCAGTATATAATGCGTTTGTAAATTGTAGAGAAATGTTAATGAATGCATTACAATTTAATTACACCCATTGGGCCTGATTCTCAAAAACGCCCCGCCTAACTTAACTTTCAGCAGTTAAGTTACACTGACTTAAAATCTCTACCTAAGTGCCCGATCTTCAAAGCACTTACCTAGAAATTTCAGGCCGTGTAACTTAAGTGCCGCCGTCGCAAGGCGGTCCTCCTCTCCGGGGGGCGTTTAAAATTTAAATGAGGCACGCTCCCGCGCCGGCCGTACTGCGCATGCGTGTGACGTAATTTTCCCGACGTGCATCGCGCGAACGTAATTGACGCCGGGCGGCTTTGAGAATTGCGACGGGACACTAAAGTTGCGACGGGTGAAAAAAAATATACGCGCCGGGAAAACAAATAATTATAAAAAAAAATGACAGCGTCGCTCAGCATGCATTCCTGAGAGGGAGGACTCCATGCCAATTTTCAAAGAAAAAAACGGCATGGGTCCCCCCCCCCAGGAGCATACCAGGCCCTTAGGTCTGGTATGGGTTGTAAGGAGACCCCCCCTACGCCGAAAAATCAACGTAGGGGGTCCCCCTACAATCCATACCAGACCCGTATCCAAAGCACGCTACCCGGCCGGTCAGGAATGGGAGTGGGGACGAGCGAGCGCCCCCCCCCTCCTGAGCCGTGCCAGGCCGCATGCCCTCAACATGGGGGGGTTGGGTGCTCTGGGGCAGGGGGGCGCACTGCGGGCCCCCCCACCCCAGAGCACCCTGTCCCCATGTTGATGAGGACAGGACCTCTTCCCGACAACCCTTGCCGTTGGTTGTCGGGGTCTGCGGGCGGGGGCTTATCGGAATCTGGGAGTCCCCTCAAATAAGGGGGCCCCCAGATACCGGCCCCCCACCCTAAGTGAATGGATATGGATATCGTACCCCTACCCATTCACCTGTAGGCAAAAAGTAAAAGTTATTAAACACACAACACAAGGGTTTTTAAAATAATTTATTATTCTGCTCCGGAGGCACCCCCCTGTCTTCTTTATTAGCTCTATTACCAGGGGGGGCTTCTTCTTCCACTCTCCGGGGGTCTTCTTCCACTCTCCGGGGGTCTTCTTCCACTCTCCGGGGGGGGGTTTCTTCTTCCGCTCTCCGGGGGGGGCTTCTCCGCTCTCCGGGGGTCTTCTTCTATCTTCTCCCCTCTTCCGCTGTTGACTCGGCGAACCCCGGTTCTTCTCCAGCTGTCCGGTGCCTTCTTCTTCAGCGCTGGCTGCCTGCTATCTTTGTGTGTTAGCTCAATTTCTAACAGGCAGCCGGCGCGGTCTTCTGTGACGTCAGGGTCTTCTCTTCTGTTCTTCTCCCCTCTTCCGATGTTGCCTCGTCGCCTCTTGTCGCTGTAATGATGGAAGCGCGCCTTGCATCCCATTTATATAGGCATCACCGTCCCATCATGCTCCGGTAGGTACCCACGTGGTGGGTGCACGTGGGTAGGCACCCACCACGTGGGTACCTGCCGGAGCATGATGGGACGGTGATGCCTATATAAATGGGATGCAAGGCGCGCTTCCATCATTACAGCGACAAGAGGCGACGAGGCAACATCGGAAGAGGGGAGAAGAACAGAAGAGAAGACCCTGACGTCACAGAAGACCGCGCCGGCTGCCTGTTAGAAATTGAGCTAACACACAAAGATAGCAGGCAGCCAGCGCTGAAGAAGAAGGCACCGGACAGCTGGAGAAGAACCGGGGTTCGCCGAGTCAACAGCGGAAGAGGGGAGAAGATAGAAGAAGACCCCCGGAGAGCGGAGAAGCCCCCCCCGGAGAGCGGAAGAAGAAACCCCCCCCGGAGAGTGGAAGAAGACCCCCGGAGAGTGGAAGAAGAAGCCCCCCCTGGTAATAGAGCTAATAAAGAAGACAGGGGGGTGCCTCCGGAGCAGAATAATAAATTATTTTAAAAACCCTTGTGTTGTGTGTTTAATAACTTTTACTTTTTGCCTACAGGTGAATGGGTAGGGGTATGATGTACCCCATATCCATTCACTTAGGGTGGGGGGCCAGTATCTGGGGGCCCCCTTATTTGAGGGGACTCCCAGATTCCGATAAGCCCCCGCCCGCAGACCCCGACAACCAACGGCAAGGGTTGTCGGGAAGAGGTCCTGTCCTCATCAACATGGGGACAGGGTGCTCTGGGGTGGGGGGGCCCGCAGTGCGCCCCCCTGCCCCAGAGCACCCAACCCCCCCATGTTGAGGGCATGCGGCCTGGCACGGCTCAGGAGGGGGGGGCGCTTGCTCGTCCCCACTCCCATTCCTGACCGGCCGGGTAGCGTGCTTTGGATACGGGTCTGGTATGGATTGTAGGGGGACCCCCTACGTCGATTTTTCGATGTAGGGGGGGTCTCCTTACAACCCATACCAGACCTAAGGGCCTGGTATGCTCCTGGGGGGGGGGAACCCATGCCGGTTTTGAATTAAAAAATTGCCGTGGAGTTCTCCCTCAGGAATGCATACCAAATGCCGTCGCATGAATGGGTCTTTACAAGGTGTGACTAACTTTACACATTGTAAAACCAGCCCTAGTTTTGCGCAAGCAAATTCGGAACTTATGCAGAAATCACAATGATGAAATGCTTTGAGAATCTGCTTAAGTCCTCATTTGCATACTCAAAGCTGCATTTCCATGAGAAATGCCCCCAGTGGCGGATGCGGTACTGCATCCTAAGATCTGACCGTGTAAGTGTCTTACACATGTCAGATTTTCTGCCTAACTTTGGAAAAAGCCTTTTGAGAATCGTTTCCAAAGTTAGGCACAGACTGAACAGCAGTTAAGTCTGCGTATCTCTTTTGGGAATCAGGCCCATTATATTTTAGACGACTAAAATGAGTTTTAGTCGACTAAAAATGTACTGGAGATTTAGTTGACTAAATACGACTAAAACTAAAACAATTGCAGAAAACTAAAATGGGGCTAAAACTAAAATGCTATTTTAATCCCAAGACTTATGCCGCGTACACACACGATCATTTTTCGGCATGAAAAAAAAACAACGTTTTCAGCATGTAGAAAAAACATTGTTTTTCCAACTTCATCATTAAAACAACATTGCCCACACACCATCCTTTTTAAAAAATGCTCTAGCAAAGCTTGGTGACGTACAACACGTACGACGGCACTATAAAGGGGAAGTTCCATTCGCCTTTGGGCTGTTAGTAAAAGACGATTGGCGCTTTTCTGTCTGTTACAGCGTGATGAATGTGCTTACTCCATTATGACCGGTAGTTTTACCAGAACGAGCGCTCCCGTCTCATAACTTGCTTCTGAGCATGCAAGGATTTTTCACGTCGTTTTAGCCCACACGCGATCATTTTTTACAACCGGAAAAACAACGTTAAAAAATGCAGCATGTTCGAAAAAAGATTTTGTCGTTTTTCAGAACCTGAAAAATGATGTGAAGCCCACACACGATCATTTTAAAAGACATTTTTTAAAAACAATGTTTTTTTCATGCCGAAAAATGATCGTGTGTACACGGCATAAGACTAAAACTAAATCGACATTTGCTGCCAAAATTAACACAGAATTTCAGGACAGTTCTCAGGTTATAGCAGCACAATGTAAATATAAGAGGTTATAGGTGCAAATTTACTTTCCATTGCCAGAGTTAGGCCTGGTTCACACTTGTGTGATGCCAGACATTGCATGTAATTCGCAGCGCACTGCTGTTCACATTACATGCTAAGTCAGTGCGGTGCGATATCAGCCATACAGATAGTATGGCTGATATCGCACCGCATTCGTTCCAAACACACGCAGGACCCTTTTTTCTGTTCGGACCAGAATCGTATCGCATGTGTGTTCACACATATGCGATCTGATTCATGTCCGAACTGTCAGTTCGCAGTGCAATACGCGAGCTGAACATATGATACTCCCCAGCAGTTCGCAAATGGCAGTGTGAACTGCCGTACGTGTCGGGTGCGATGCGGGAAGCCTCAGTGTATTCGCAGTGTTCCCGCATCGCACCAGTGTAAACCGGGCCTAAGTAAAAGTTTGTCTTGGTGTGTCAGAAGGAGGTCAACTGCAACTCAAACACACCTGTCAATTAATTCTACATGATCTCCGAAATGTTTCAGGATACATTCACACCAGCTACTGTGTTATGGAATGACAGCAATGCCGATGCTCTGATCATGACGCATTGCACTGTTCACTTTTTTGTATGACCTCATAGTCACATTTCATTAAAGAGGAACTCCGGTCATATTTGTGTTTAAGTAAGAGCCGGTTCACACTGGGGCAGCACGACTTGCCGAGCGATTCGGCAAGGCAATCTGCCCACGACTTCAGAGGCGACTTGCAAAATGACTTCTGTATTGAAGTCAATGCAAGTCGCTCTAAAGTCGTCCCAAAGTAGTACAGGAACCTTTTTCTAAGTCCGAGCGACTTGAGTAGCTCCTATTAGAACGGTTCCATATTACAGAGCGGAGCGCGACTTGTCAGGCGACTAAGTCGCCCCTGTGAACCGGCTCTAAAAGTCAGGAGCTACAAAAACTAATAAACAGACATTCACCTGTCCTAGGATCCAGTACCTCACCTGAGCTGTTTTCTCTATCCCTCTTCAATCCCCATCACAGTCATTCTAATTGTGGTCACCCAGCAGTGACAACTTGCGGCTTCACAGGGGTATCTAGTGAAAATGGCGCCTATGGCAAGCACTGAAACTGTGCCCCTGTCAAAACATTTTAAGTGTACAGGGCTGTGTTTTCACTACATGAGATGCACACAGATATTCAGTACATCAACGGGCAGGCAGACCAATTCGAATCAATTGGGACACAGCAGTTGTATGAACACAGCCCCTGCTCTCACCTTGATATCCGTTTAGGTGCAGGAACATGCCCCCGAGCATAGACAGTGTTCATTCAAGGACATCCACCCGCACCCAAATGGATGTCAAATTGGGAACAATAATGCTCTGTTATTCCATCCATCAACTCTAGTTCTACTTGAAGTATGAAGGAGACCTGCCCCAGGAAAGGTGCCCTCCATGACAGGTACATGAGCAGGGTTTGGAGATCTCAAAGAGCACAGTGCCAGTCACCAGGTCCTGGATCTTGAAGAAAGAGAAGTCAATCCTGAACACATTCTCCTCGGGTCTGCACAGATAATCTGATGGCAGAAGACAAGCGTCAATAATGACACACAGCGCCTAGCACAGGCCGGTAACAGGTCTCCTGACAGTAACTCACTCTCTGTGACCCGGCTCAGGCCTAGAACATGCTTCCAGTCTCAGCGTCTTCAGGCCTAACAACTCCTGTTTTGTGACCGCAGCCACTCCCCGGAGCTCCCCATTGCCGTCTTCCCTCCCATGCATGTGCCTTTTATGCCAGTCAAAATGAGGGGTGCGGTGGATTGAAGTTGTTGAGCGGGGGGGCGCGGATCGAAAGTTGTTGAGCGGGGGGGCGGATCGAAGTTGTTGGGCGGGGGGGGGGGGTGCCGTGGGTCTAAGTTAGTTGTTGAGCGGGGGGGTGCCCCACAGATTGGGATTGAAGTTGTTGAGCGGGGGGAGGGGTGCCTCTCAATCCGTGCGGGTTGGGAGGTATACTTCTACAACTTTTCTCCAGCAGCCAGGACAACTGCAGACTGACAGACTCTCCACTGCCATCTGTGTGTGCCATCTGTGTGGACCTTGTCAGAAGCACTCGCATCTCAGCAGGAACAGGGCAGAGAATCACTCCACTGGCCGGGACTAATTGAGTAGTGGGGCAGACTGATGTACATGTGCCCGAAAATTAAGAAAAAGTCCCTCCTTGATGCTCACTTCCTGGGCCCCTATTTTGACCTGATGGGTCCCAGGAAATAAGCAAGTGGGAATGGGGAGAAGTTTAAAAAGCTCTACTTTTAAATTTAGTGAAGAACCTTAATGCTGGCCTCCCTGCTCATGAGCGCCCCCCTTTATATGGCTCCCATGGCTCTTGCCATGGCTGCCATACCCTAGATACGCCACTGCAGCCAGGTGCCCACTGTGCATGTGCAAGCCACACTGCAGATTGTGAATGGTCCCCCAGTCTTGTAGGCCCTGTGATGTGTCCCAGATGACTGTGGGGAGGGAGGGGGAGAGGAGAACTTTGACCCAGATCGCCCCCCCCCCAAAAAAAAAGTGCCATTTCCTAAAGAGTCTCCTTCTTTTTTCCTTCTCCTTTTGGGTGAAGCTCTGCTTTATTTGGCCGATGTGCGGTGTAGTGCTCCCTCCCCAAGCAGCAACCAAAGGCAGGAAGCACTGTAAGGGGGCGGAGTCAATGTAAATGAAATGGACTGGTCGGTGGGCGGGCCGCTCCCTCCTGCTCTGCTCTCAACGCTGCTGTCTCCTGTCCTGGAAGCTGCGGCTGGCTCTGCCTGGACAAGTCAGGACATGTCTGGACTCTGGAGAGGTGCAGAGGCGGAGCAGCGAGACCAAGCACTGTCAGCCAGAGCCTCCCTCAGCCCAAGCCAAGTCCACAGCTCAGGCCGGCGCATCCAGAGGTCAGGAGGTGTAATAGCAGGCATCAGCAGCAAAACTACAGAGAATTAGTTCCGAGTGTGGCACGGCCAGCCGCCGGTGCCACTAATTAAACAGTGCAGCAGAGCACAATGCGCACCCGCCCAGGATCAGCCCTGCAGCCGGAACATTTCGCGGTACTTGCGGGTTTAAGGGAGCCGCAGCTGAGGAACGGGAGACTCCAGCACCTCGTGGGAGACTTGCGATGTCTGCAATGCAGTCCTACCGCGCCTGATGTGAACCTACCCTCAATCTGATATCAAATGCAATACACCTAAAAGCACACGGTATCTGGCTATCAACACAGACACTGAGGGCTTATGCACAGGCATATAATATGCAGTGTTTAGATGCACAATGCCTTTCTATATGGATCTGAACCCCGCAGTACTGTATGCTGTGGCCTGTGGGCCCATTCACACAGCTGCGTTTTGGTCTATAGAGTTGAGCTGTGTAAACCAAAACAAGAAAAATCTGCATGCTGACTGTATTTTTATGCAGTAGGCATGTAAATGTTTATGGGATCATCCACATACAGTGGGGATCGAAAGTTTGGGCACCCCAGGTAAAAATTTGTATTAATGTGTATAACGAAGCCAAGGAAAGATGGAAAAATCTCCAAAAGGCATCAAATTACAGATTAGACATTCTTATAATACGTCAAAAAAATTTAGATTTTATTTCCATCATTTACACTTTCAAAATTACAGAAAACAAAAAAATGTTGTCTGCAAAAGTTTGGGCACCCTGCAGAGCTAATATCTTGTACTGCCCCCTTTGGCAAGTATCACAGCTTGTAAACGCTTTTTGTAGCCAGCCAAGAGTCTTTCAATTCTGGTTTGAGGTATCTTTGCCCATTCTTCCTTACAAAAGTCAGGAGGTTGTAAAGGCCATGGCAAAACCTTCAGTTTACGCCTGTTGATGTAATCCCCTGTGGATTTTGAGATGTGTTTAGGATCATTATCCATTTGTAGAAGCCATCCTCTCTTTAACTTCAGCTTTTTCACAGATGGCATCAAGTTACCATCTAAAATTTGCTGAAATTTTATTGAATCCATTTGTCCTTCTACTCGTGAAATGTTCCCTGTGCCACTGGCTGCAATACAACCCCAACGCATGATTGATCCACCCCCATGCTTAACAGTTGGACAGAGGTTCTTTTCATTAATTCTGTGCCCTTTCTTCTCCAAACGTACCTTTGCTTATTCCGGCCAAAAAGTTATATTTTAACCTCATCGGTCCACAGACCTTGTTTCCGAAATGCATCAGGCTTGTCTATATGTTCATTTGCAAAGTTCAAACGCTGATTTTTGTGCTGAGGACGTAGAAGAGGTTTTCTTCTGATGACTCTTCCATGAAGACCAAATTTGTACAAGTATCTCTTTATAGTGGAATAGTGTACCACAACTCCAGTGTCTGCCAGATCTTTCTGGAGGGATCGTGCAGTCAAACGTCTTCCAGATCTTGCTTTAACTTCCACTGTTCCTGATGACTGCCATTTCTTAATTACATTCCGAACAGAGGATATTGACATCTGAAAACGCTTTGCTATCTTCTTATAGCCTTCTCCAGCTTTGTGAGCGTCAACTATTTTCAGTTTCAGTTTTCTAGACAACTGCTTAGAAGAACCCATGGTGCTGATTGTTGGGGCAAGGTCAGATGAGTCTGGGCATTTAAAACCTTTGAGATTGACATCACCTGGTCTTCCCAGATGATGATTGAAAACAATCCATGACACTGGCAGGTCTCAGCTTTGCAAAGGGGGCAGTGCATGCTATAAATTCAAACTTTTGCAGACGCCATTTTTTTGTTTTCTGTAATTTTAAAAGTGTAAATGATGGAAATAAAATCGAAAAAAATTTTTTGACATAATATAAGAATGTCTAATCTGTAATTTGATGCCTTTTGGAGATTTTTCCATTTTTCCTTGGCTTTGTTATGCACATTATTACAAATTTTTACCTGGGGTGCCCAAACTTTCGATCCCCACTGTACATATCAAGTAAATGGACGTGGCCAAATGGGCTGCCTAGTTATTCAGGGCCAGGAGTCAGAGGTCAGTATAAACAATGTGTAAGCAGCAAGCAATGTGTAATAACAAGTGGTAAGGCATTTTTTAATTTGCATTTACATCATTTTTAATAATTTCGTTATTGTTAATAATTCATCAGACAGAACTCTCAAAGTACCTGTTAAACCCTGGTTTACTAAGGCACGTTACATTATGGATGAGGGAAAAGGGATTAGAGCGGAAGCCACGTGTCATACAATGAGGTTATAAAAGCATACATTGAACGCACCATTTAGAAGAGAGAACATCACAATATTTAAGTCCAGAATGACTTAATGATGACATACGAGTGCCCTGGAGGAATCCTATTTATAGACAGGTATAAACTCAGCGCACTATTACCATCATCTAGGTGTTGAGAGCTGCCTTGGACAGATTGTACAGGATGTTGTTCTATGTTCTTCCAAAAGTCTTGGCTTTTTTTTAACTGTTCTTTAAAAAAAAAAAAAAAACATTCACGGTAAACATGCATTGTGTTATTTTCAAAATAAATTCTATAAAAGAGGCCACATTTAAAATACTTTAGTGGAGTAAATCTATAGTCCAAGATTTGAGGAGGGTAGAGAGTATGTGTAGCACTACGCCCCTGCAGGAGCTGCTGGTTATATTTTTGGGTGGCACGTTACATCTATGTTCTCGCTTTCTAGGGTAAAAGGAGAGTCTGAAGAATTTCAATGGCCACACAATGCACTTCTTTACTTGGATTTATTTTTGCAGAACTTCAGTAGAAAAGAAGGATGAAGGGTGGAAGGGTAGGTAAGTTCAGGTGCATAATCAAAGTAGAGAAACACTCCTGTTTCCAGCAAACAGTTCTCGTCGCCACTCTAGCCAGAGTGGGTATTGCTCACCCGGATAGGTCCCTCTCACTGGCCCAGAAGCCAAGATGGCACCAGGGCCGGCGCAACCACCAGGCGGACCAAGCGGCCGCTTGGGGCGGGCAGGTCCGCAGCCTGGGATGGGGCGGAAAGATTACTTTTTTTTTATTTTTTATTGTCCGGAGCAGAGGTGTATGTTGTGTGGGACTCGCAAGCGGCGGGCGCGCTGCACACAGCCGCAGAGTCCGGTCCGCGGCGGCGGACGAGGGACAAGACTTTACCATTCATAGTGGTGGTGGGCACGGCTCAGGCTGCCTGCATCCAATAGCAGGCTCCACCGCTGCGGCGCCGTCCTCCTAGCCTTTCCCCTAAAGAAGGCGACGGCAGCCCCAGAGCATGGCGGGAGTTGTAGTTCTCCAACAGAGCACAGGCACACAGACTTCACTTGGCCCTCTGGTGCCTGTGCTCTGCAGTGACTACAACTCCCAGATTGCACTGCAGGGCACTCAGAGAGAGGGAGAACGTCACATGTTGCTTCTTCTGCTGCAAGTAGGGAACCAAGTCACCGAGGCGAGGAGCAGGTAAGTACATTTACTACACACACGCTGTGGGGGGACAGTGCTGTGTGTGTGGGGCAGTGCTGTGTGTGTGTGTGTGGGGGGCAGTGCTGTGTGGGGGGGGGGATTAGCGCTGTGTGTGGGGGCAGTGCTGTGTGTGGGGGGGGGTAGTGCTGTGTGTGTGTGGGGGGGGGGGGATGTGTGATGGGGAAATACTGTGTGGGGGGTATGTGATGGGGGGATATGTGAAAGGGGGCATTACTGTGTGGGGGGGATATGTGAAGGGGGGCAATACTGTGTGGGGGGATATGTGAAGGGGGGGCAATACTGTGTGGGGGGATATGTGAAGGGGGGGCAATACTGTGGGGGGATATGTGAAGGGGGGGCAATACTGTGTGGGGGGATATGTGAAGGGGGGCATTACTGTGTGGGGGGATATGTGAAGGGGGGGCAATACTGTGTGGGGGGATATGTGAAGGGGGGCATTACTGTGTGGGGGGATACGTGAAGGGGGGGGCAATACTGTGTGGGGGGAAATGTGAAAGGAGGGGGCATTACTGTGTGGGGGGATATGTGAAGGGGGGCAATACTGTGTGGGGGGATATGTGAAGGGGGGTAATTATTGAAAGAAACATTTTTGCAAGGGAGGTGGGTGGCTGTTGGGGGGGGGCGCCAAAATGGAGCTTCGCTTGTGTAGGCAGAAATCCTTGCACCGGCCCTGGATGGCACACGGACTAAAGTACAGTCTCTGCCACAGACTTTCCTTTCTTGATGAAACACTTTGGTCTGGAATCCTCTGCCACAGGATTCAGCACCCGGATCTCTTTAGCTTGATTTCTTTAGAACTTATAGATCCAACAGGTGACACTGTCAAGCCTCTCGGTGTACGGTGCATCCTTCGTAGAAGTTTCCAGGCCTTCTCCCAAGGTACCAGCCTCCTCCATGGCCCTCTCCAGGATAGATCCTCCCCTGGCTTCCTTCATCAAGTGGCTTCCTGCAGCAGGATGGACAGCACAAGATCACCTTTGCTGTACAGACCCCAGCCAGACAACTGGGCCCACCAGACGAAGCCACAGCCCCAGGCCAACGTGGTCCTGGGAGTAGGATTCAGAGCACGCACCTCAGGCCAGGCGGGCCACGAGGCGCGAACGGACGGAACCCCGCACCAATGGCGTCTGTCCCTTAAGTACCCCTCCCCAGCATGCACAGCGGGGCGACCACTCCCACTGATTCGCTGCTGAGGGGGACACTCAATACACCTTGACCTTGCTGCTGCCACCCTTGGCCTGGGGTGGTAATGAAACCCCCAGGCGAGCAATGGTGGATACTCTTAGCACAGCATTGACTGGAACAGAGGCTAAATTGCCCTTAATCACTCTGGTCTGAGCCAAATAACAGCTCAGACCCCCACTAAATTTAGAGCAGCGCCTGTTCAACAGGAGCAGGGCGCTACATATGTAAAACTTTGATTTCTGTGTCCCTTTGGGGAGATTACCCTTGACATCCTGTCCTAGACACACACAACAGGAAGTAAGATAAAAACTCTACAAATTCCTTGTCCTCTCCATTCCTGTTCTGGTGACAACATATTGGTGTTACCTAGGGTGGTTTGCATAAAAATACAGGCTGCCTAAGCATGCCCAGTCCTCCAGACTGACATCCACCCATCAAGGCATTTTTTTAATTTGCATAACTCCTCCAAAGAGCCAGCCTATTGCTTGGTTCGGGTCCAAGGGCCCTTGAGGCAGGGTGCTGTTTTCAGGAAGATATGATCAGTGCCCTGCGGACCCTCCAATCTGCCACGATCTGCTTGCAATGCATAGAAAAAAAAACAATGGTGACATCACTAGGTCTAATCTAAGTTATGTAATGAAAGTGAAAAGATGTTATTTCAAATTTTCATTAGCATGTTGATGAAAGGGAAAGGGGGAACCAGGGAAGACAAAATATAAGCAGGTAAAACTTCAGCTTTACCTATTACCCCTTCACTAAAAATGAAAGCAACATACAGTATAGCTCTATATGTTGTTACGAAATAATCTTACATTCAAACATGTAGGCAGGTGCAGTCTGTTGACCCCACTGCAGGTGGCGCTCAACCATAGCAGAGGAAGTCAAGAGCAACATGGTTCCTCTATGGTTTCCTAAGTCAATAGGGCAGCGATCCGATTGGATGCTGGCTGCCCATGTGACTTTGGCAGCCATCTTGGGTGTTGCAGAGTCTATTTAGGTACCCTGAGCCCTGAATTTAGTGTGCATTTGTGTGTGGGTAGTGTAGGGATAGGTCACACGTCTGTCAGGGACCGTAATAGCGGCAGGGAAAGGTTCCAGACGAGTAGGGAAAGCTTAGTGTTCTGCAATTTCTTTGGACATCTTCCCGTTTGGGGTTGGAATAGCCAGGCCACATTCTGCCCCTCCAGACAGAAGCTGTCAGTTCAGTTGATACCTACTCTGCTACACGCTGTTGGCATCTGTGAGTTCTCCTGGTTGGGTCTCATCCCTCCGGGGTTGTTGTGAACTGTTTTGCCTTTACTTCAATACAAGTTCCACTATTTGCGACTGAACTGTATGAGCGTTATTGCCTCCGCACCACACTGCACCCACGCATAAACATTTTTTGCTTTTACTTACAATTAAGCCTCGTACACACAGCCCGAATGCTGACATCAGTCAGTTCAATAAAACATTTAACCAGTGAATGGCAAAGGGTCCAACAGAAGCTTCTGTCAGACGAGCATGCTGAAAAAACAGGATCTGACCGGCTCCCGATGAGCGCTCTCAGCCAATGGTGGTACCCCTGTCAGAACACAACTGCTCAGAGGGGGGGATCGATGTACTAATGTTGAATGTTTAGTACAGTGGCTCCAACCGCAGCTGTCAGTTTGTTTTCATTCAACCTGCTGGGTTGAATAAAATAAAATAGTAGGGCCTGATTCAGGTAGAATCGGCTTACTCTGCGGCGGCGTAACGTATTACATTTACGTTACAACGCCGCAAGTTTTACGGGCAAGTGCTTGATTCACAAAGCACTTGCCTGCAAAGTTGCGGCGGCATAGCGTAAATCCGCCCGGCGCAAGCCCGCCTAATTCAAATGGGGCGGGGACCATTTAAATTTGGCGCGTTCCCGCGCCGAACGTACTGCGCATGCTCCGTCCCTAAAATTTCTCGACGCGGGAACGACGGCCATACTTAACATTGGCTAGGCCACCTAGGGGGCATGTTTATCTTTACGCCGCGTATCTCTACGGAAATTACGTAAATTTACAGCGACGGCAAAGCGTAAGTTCGTGAATCGGAGTAACTAGTCATTTGCATATTCTACGCCGACCGCAATGGAATCGCCACCTAGCGGCCGGCCTAGAATTGCAGCCTAAGATCCGACGGTGTAAGTCACTTACACCTGTCGGATCTTAGGGAGGTCTATGCGTAACCTGATTCTATGAATCAGGCGCATACAGGGCCGGACTTACCATTGGGCTTGACTGGGCTCAAGCCCAGGGGCCCCACCCAATAGGGGGCCCCCTAAAAAAAAAAAAAAAAAAAAAATTTTTTTTTTTTTTTTTTTTTTTTTTTTTAGGGGTCCAGAGGTCCCCAGGGGCCCGGAGCCCCCCAGGGCCCTGGACGGCAACCCCCCCTTTTTTATTTTTTTTTTTATTTTTTTTTATTTAATTTATTTATTTTTTGTAAAAAAATGTTTTTTTTATATATTTTTTATTTTTATATATATAATAATATATATATATAAAAATAAAAAATATATATAAAAAAAACATTTTTTTACAAAAAATAAATAAAAAAAAGGGGGGTTGCCGTCCGGGGCCCTGGAGACCCCTGGGCCCTTTAATAATAATAATAATAATAATATATATATATATATATATATTATTATTATTATTATTATTATTAAAGGGCTCAGGGGTCTCCACGGCCCCCGGATGGCAACCCACCTTTTTTATTTTTTTATATACAGTGGGGATCGAAAGTTTGGGCACCCCAGGTAGAAATTTGTATTAATGTGCATAACGAGGCCAAGGAAAGATGGATAAATCTCCAAAAGGCATCAAATTACAGATTAGACATTCTTATAATATGTCAAAAAAAGTTATATTTTATTTCCATCATTTACACTTTCAAAATTACAGAAAACAAAAAAATGGCGTCTGCAAAAGTTTGGGCACCCTGCAGAATTTATAGCATGCACTGCACCCCCTTTGCAAAACTGAGATCTGCCAGTGTCATGGATTGTTCTCAATCATCGTCTGGGAAGACCAGGTGATGTCAATCTCAAATGTTTTAAATGCCCAGACTCATCTGACCTTGCCCCAACAATCAGCACCATGGGTTCTTCTAAGCAGTTGTCTAGAAAATTGAAACTGAAAAAAGTTGACGCTCACAAAGCTGGAGAAGGCTATAAGAAGATAGCAAAGCGTTTTCAGATGTCAATATCCTCTGTTCGGAATGTAGTTAATAAATGGCAGTCATCAGGAACAGTGGAAGTTAAAGCAAGATCTGGAAGACCAAGACAAATAGACAGAACAGCTCGCAGGATTGTGAGAAAAGCAATTCAAAACCCACGTTTGACTGCAGGATCCCTCCAGAAAGATCTGGCAGACACTGGAGTTGTGGTACACTATTCCACTATAAAGAGATACTTGTACAAATATGGTCTTCATGGAAGAGTCATCAGAAGAAAACCTCTCCTACGTCCTCACCACAAAAATCAGCGTTTGAACTTCGCAAATGAACATATAGACAGGCCTGATGCATTTTGGAAACAAGTTCTGTGGACCGATGAGGTTAAAATAGTATTTTTTGTCCGGAATGAGCAAAGGGACGTTTGGAGAAGAAAGAGCACAGAATTTAATGAAAAGAACCTCTGTCCAACTGTGAAGCATGGGGGTGGATCAATCATGCTTTGGGGTTGTATTGCAGCCAGTGGCACAGGGAAAATTTCACGAGTAGAAGGAAAAATGGATTCAATAAAATTTCAGCAAATTTTGGATGGTAACTTGATGCCATCTGTGAAAAAGCTGAAGTTAAAGAGAGGATGGCTTCTACAAATGGATAATGATCCTAAACACACCTGAAAATCCATGGGGGATTACATCAAGAGGCGTAAACTGAAGGTTTTGCCATGGCCTTCACAATCTCCTGACCTCAACATAATTGAAAATCTATGGATAGACCTTAAAAGAGCAATGCGTGACAGACAGCCCAGAAATCTCAAAGAACTGAAAGACTTTTGTAAGGAAGAATGGGCAAAGATCCCTCAAACAAGAATTGAAAGACTCTTGGCTGGCTACAAAAAGCGTTTACGAGCTGTGATACTTGCCAAAGGGGGCAGTGCAAGATATTAACTCTGCAGGGTGCCCAAACTTTTGCAGATGCCATTTTTTTGTTTTCTGTAATTTTGAAAGTGTAAATGATGGAAACAAAATCTAACTTTTTTTGACATATTATAAGAATGTCTAATCTGTAATTTGATGCCTTTTGGAGATTTTTCCATCTTTCCTTGGCTTCGTTATGCACATTAATACAAATTTTTACCTGGGGTGCCCAAACTTTCGATCCCCACTGTATATATATATATATATATATATATATTTTTTTTTTTTTATTAAAGGGCTCAGAGGTCCCCAGGGCCCCATGTGGCAACCCCCCTTTTTTTATTTTTTTTATAAATGTTTATTTTTTTATTTTTTATTAAAATGCCCAGAGGTTCCCAGGGGCCCAGAGGTCCCCAGGGCCCCGGATGGCAACCTCCCTTTTTTTATGTATTTTTTATAAATGTTTTTTTTTTATTATTAAAGGGCCCAGAGGTTTATTTTTTCTTTTTATTAAAAGGCCCAGAGGTCCCCAGGGCCCCGGATGGCTACCCCCCTTTTTTATATATATATATATATATATATATATATATATATATATATATATATATATATATATATTTGTTTTTTTCTTTATTTCTTCTTTTTTTTGTAAAGGCTTCTCAATTTGCGGCAGCCCCCACCCTTCTCAATTTCAGGCGACAGCACCCCCACCCCCCCTAGGTTCTCTGCTTCAGGGGGCCCATGCCTTAAGCTGTGCAAGGGGCCCCAAAATTCCTGATGGCGGCCCTGCGCATACCTCCCAACACGCACGGATTCTGTGGGACTTTCCCGCACAGACAGCTTCTTCCCGCATTTAATTAATTTTCCCGCACTGCAAGAGGAGGCAGCACGGAAGCAGGAGGAACCGGAGTGGTGTGTGGAGGACTGTGGCTGCTGAAGGGAAGAAAGCCGACAGCCGGGCTAATGACAGTCTGTGGCCCCGGCTGTTGGCACAGGTGAGAGGCACTCCCCCCCTCAACAACTGAAAAATCCCCCCCCCCCGCTCAACAACTTTAATGTGCTCCCCCCCGCTCAACAACTTCAATTCGCCCCCCCCGCTCAACAACTTTGATCCCCCCAATTCTCGGCTCCAGGGGGCCCCTTCAACACTCAAGCCCAGGGGCCCCCACCACCCTAAGTCCTGCCCTGGGCGCATAGATACGACAGTCGTATCTCAGAGATACGACGGCGTATCAGGAGATACGCCGTCGTATCTCTTTTATGAATCTGGCCCGTAGTGTGTAACAGGCACTACTCTTTTCTACTTCCTGGTTAAGTGAGGTACTGTTGATGTAACCCTGACATGGAAGATGGGAGGGAATTTTTTGTCACATGTTTCAGGAGGCAGATCCAGAGTTCTAGACAGAGTTCCACAAAGTAAAAAGAGATGAACTCATCTCCCTTAGGGTTCTTTCACAAGGGCGATCCGCTCGAACGGGGGATCGATCTGCTCATCCCCGCTAAGCAGGCGGATGACAGGTCCTTCTCCACTCACTGTGCAGAGAAGGACCTTTAGAGTCCTTCTCTTCTCTATGGGGAGATTGGATGAAAACGGAACTCCTGTCAGTTTTCATCCAATCCCATCCGATTCGCCAGATGAATGGAAAATAGGGTCACCATCCATCTGGATTTCACAGACAGGATCGGATAGCAGCAGGTGTCAGCGGACATGTCACCGCTGACATCCGCCTCTCCATAGGCATTAATGGAAGCTCCGATCAGATCACAGACCTGATCGGAAAGCCCTTGTGAAAGGGGCCTTAGTGAAAATGGCCATTGTCAGAAGAATGGGAAGGAAAATGCAAAGTTTCACTTTAAGCCATTATGTTCTAATCTTACATAAAACACCTGTTTCGTGAGAACTGTTTAAGTGGGTCTATTCCTCCTTTAGGAGCAATCTTGTGTCTCAAGACAGGATATAAACCAATTAACCATTCTCTACTCTATCTGAAACAAAAACAAAAAAAAGAATAATAGTAATATTATTAATAGAAATAATAATATTGGTTTGCCTTTAGATATAATTGAAATGGTAAGTGCAACTTTATACACCTGAGTTGACCTTCTAAGGCCTTGTACTCACGGCAGGACATGTCCGATGAAAACGGTCTGCAGACCGTTTCCATCGGACATGTCTGGCCGGGGACTGCCCGGGGACTTCTGTTCGATGGCTATACACACCATCGAACAGAAGTCCGCGCGTAAACAATATGCGGGGCGTGTCCGCGGTGTCGCCGCGACAATGACGCGGCGACGTGGGCGGCCCGCCTTTAAAATGCTTCCACGCATGCGTCGAAGTCATTCGACGCATGCGAGGGATGGCGGGCGGCAGGACATGTACGGTAGGTCTGTACAGACGACCGTACATGTCCGGGCGGACAGGTTTCCAGCGGACTGTTTTAAAGCAATGCCAGGAAACAGTTGTCCGCTGGAAACCTGTCCGATCCGCCCGAAAATGGTCCGCTCGGGCCAACACACGGCCAAACATGTCTGCTGAAACTGGTCTGCGGACCAGTTTCAGCAGACATGTTTGGTCGTGAGTACGGGGCCTCAGACTGTATGGGAAAAAAATAAGCTTTATAACTAACATTCCTTACGTACTGTCCCATTATATCCTTACAGAGTCTAGAAGTATCCATGGAGCCCATTCCATATGTTAAGGTCTTGCACATTCCATGCACTCCGGAGACCCTGCAGAGCCTGCTGCGAGGTCTCTATAGAAAGACAAAATATGGACAGAACGCTAGGAGGTATTTTACTCTTTGATTATCTTACTGTCTTCAGGGATTTTGTGAGTAAAGATTTCTGTAAAGATACCTAGAATTTGGATCCTGTGTAGTCTAACTCAGGCCACACACTTAGGGCCCATTCACACTTGTCCGTTCCTCTGCGTGTGTTAATGCATGCATGTTTATGCGTGTTGTATCATGGATTAACACACTATTGTGTTAAAGTGAAATTAACTCAAAAACTAAAATGTATTACCGTATTTATCGGGGTATAGCGCGCTCCCGCGTATAGCGCGCACCCCTAAAGTTGCCCGAATTCCTGTGGAAAAAAGATGTTTTGTACTTACAGTTTTGGTGTCTTGCGCGGCGTCCATCGGCGGCCTCGTCGGGTCCAGTGTCCGTCTGCGGCTTCGGGTGTCCTCTTCGTCGGGTCCAGCGTCCTTCTGCGGCGTCCTCGCGTCCTCCCCGCTCGTTTCCCGCGCCGAGATTGAATACTGCGCAGACATATACCGAGTGCAGTACACTCGTGTATCGTCGGGCAGGCTCGGCAACTCTCGCGCTGACGTCCTGTACGCTCAGGACGTCAGTGCGAGAGGCGCCGAGACTGCCCGAAGATACACGAGTGTACTGCGCTCAGTATATGCCGTCGCAGTATTCAAACTAGTGGCGGGAAAACGGGTATCGGCGTATACCGCGCACCCACGATTTTGCCCTGATTATCAGGGCAAAATAGTGCGCGGTATACGTCGATAAATACGGTATATTGCAGCTTACCCATTTCTTAGAGGTGATGGCTGCAATTGTTTTCTTTTTTAAGGCTTTTTCATTTTTACCTGGTGATCCTGCCAGTAAGTCTTCTACTTTTCAACAGAACAAGCTGTCCAGCAGAAGCAGCAGTTAGGATTGAGACAAGCCATTGACCACTGACAGGGGTGATTATAATGGTCAGCTTTTTTTATTTATGTAAAATCTTTATCCCAAAAGAAAACATTAAAGCAGAGTTCTGCTCAAAAGTGCAAGTTCCGCTTTTCTGTCCCCCCCCCCCCCACATTTGGCACCTTTCAGGGGGGAATGGGGACCTGTTTTTGACAGGTCCCCCCTCCCCACTTATGGAGACGGCGCTGCGGCTCTGTCACTCAAAAAGTTTGGCTCCCCTCCTCCTTACTCCACCACCAGGCCAATTATAGAGCGCAGCATGCTTCGCGCATGCGCAGTAGGGAACCAGCTGTGAACCTGAAAGGCTTCACTGCCAGGCTCCCTTATCAGGAATGGCGGCGGCAGCACCCAAGGTGCCGACACCACGGGAACCCTGGACGGGTAAGATTCCTAATAGTAAAGGTCAGCAGCTACAGTATTTGTAGCTGCTGACTTTTAATTTTTCGTGGGGCTTTAAAATGTTTGCTGTAACTGCTTAAAGGGGTTGTAAAGGTACCATTTTTTTTTCCTAAATAGCTTCCTTTACCTCTGTGCAGTCCTCCTTCACTTACCTCATCCTTCCATTTTGCTTTTAAATGTCCTTATTTCTTCTGAGAAATCCTCACTTCCTGTTCTTCTGTCTGTAACTCCACACAGTAATGCAAGGCTTTCTCCCTGGTGTGGAGTGTCGTGCTCGCCCCCTCCCTTGGACTATGGGAGAGTCACCCACTAACACACAGCTCCTTTTTCTATCTGCAATGTAGAGCGTCCTGACTCTCCTGTAGTCCAAGGGAGGGGGCGAGCACGACACTCCACACCAGGGAGAAAGCCTTGCATTACTGTGTGTAGTTACAGACAGAAGAACAGGAAGTGAGGATTTCTCAGAAGAAATAAGGACATTTAAAAGCAAAATTGAAGGATGAGGTAAGTGAAGGAGGACTGCACTAAGGTGAAGGAAGCTATTTAGGGAAAATAATTGTACCTTTACAACCCCTTTAAAGCTGGATTATACTTTTTTTCGCACCAACACTTTGATCGGTTGAAAGATTATGTCGATATGCACATGGCCACTATAAAAATGATCATAGGTAACATCCATGCCCACCTCTAGTGACGCTGGTTCTTTCTGTTGGACCAAAGCCAAGCTAGCGGCCCCACTGGCAGACAGGTCTCTCCCACTCTGTCATTTTCACTGCATTGGGTTATGCCCAGCCAGTTCTTTATGGTCCAGACCTGTTCAAATAATCATTCTGCCTCTACGCCCTTCAGGCACACACAGCACACCACTGTACTCTGCCCACAAACGGCGTCTTCTGGGCTCGTCGTGCCCCTGCAATGGCTGAGCCAGCCCACAGGCTGAGCACCCAGTGCCAGTTTATGAGTTCATTGTTGTGTCCAGTGCCACCGAGCATTGAACCTCAAATCCTTCATACCTGTTTCATGCCATTCCTGTCTCTATTATACCCCCCCTTCCTTTTTTCTCGTTCTGCCACCTGTGGCCACCCACAAGACTTTGGCAGCAATAACATGCAGATGTTGCCAGGATGGAGCCCCTCGTAGCAAAGTCTGGGGGGGTGCAGTTCGGAGAGGGTGCCTCTACAGGGGTCATGGGGTCTCGTGTGTTTTAAATCAGTCTTAGCATATGTTTCCTCTAATAACATCACCCCCCTTCCCTTCTTCTGACCACACACACAGCCCCAGCATGGCATGGAAAAAATCTTACCCCACTCCATCCCTTATGACATTAACTCTTACTTCTGCTCCACCCCACATGCAATGCTGTGCCTGCTGCTCAACATTAGCCCAAACCTTTGCCAGACACTGTGCCCCTTCGCTGCACTTACTCTGCGTTGTGCCATGTCTGCACGTCCTCGGTTACACTTGGAACTTAAAGGGCCCCTAAACCTGAAGAACAAGTTTTCTTTTTTTTATGGTTGGAGCTAAAAAATGCAACATAGCCTTTTTCTGGTGCCAGTTCTGGCAGATACAGGGCAGCCGTCCAATGCCTGTCCAAAGATGCAGTGCTTTTTTAAAACACATTCAGCATCTGAATTTGCACACGTTTTTGGTTGATTGAGTCAGATATACAGTTATTGGTCCAACGTATAATTTTTCATTTTTTTGTGGAGAATTTCCATTTTAAAATGAGAAGATTTCACAAAAATGCAGACAATACGTAGAGAAGACAAAATCAGGAAAGAATTTAAAGGACTTTTAAAGGGGTTGCAAACCCTTGTTTTTATTTTCACAAAAATAACAAACATGCCTATACTTACCTGCTCTGTGTAATCGTTTTGCACAGAGCAGCCCCAATCCTCTTCTTCTGGGGTCCCCTGCCAGCGCTCCTGGCTCCTCCTCTTCATCGGGTGCTGCTTTCCCTGGGAGCACCTGTCCACTAGCACAGAGATAAAGATAAAAGGTCTGCTGTCACCGGTGATACACCTCCATCCCTGTATGCATATGCAGAAAAAGAGTCGCCCTTGGGACTTTAAATTAGGTGGTCACAGTTTGCCACTGAGTAACAAAAATAGTAACAGTATAAATTTTTTATTAAAATAGATGTACATAGATGAATATTACAGCATGGTAGCTCAGCCAATGGATTTGCACATAATAAAAGGTAATTAAAATTGATACAAACGTTATACAATGCAGTATATACAAATGCACGCATCAGAGAACCCGACGCACGTTTCGCGAGATCATTGCTCGCTCATCAGGGGTGGATGCAGATGGAATGTATCTAAAATAGATAAAGAGATGTGTCACAGAAACGTGCATCGGGTTCTCTAATGCGTGCATTTGTATATACTGCATTGTATAACGTTTGTATCAATTTTAATTAACTTTTATTATGTGCAAATCCATTGGCTGAGCTACCATGCTGTAATATTCATGTATGTACATCTATTTTAATAAAAAATTTATACTGTTACTATTTTTGTTACTCAGTGGCAAACTATGACCACCTCATTTAAAGTCCCAAGGGCGACCCTTTTTCTGCATGTCCACTAGCACAGACAGCAGGACTCGTCCCTGTCCCCCCATTCCAGTGTTACTGGCTTTGATTGACTGCAGAGGGAGCCAGTGGCTCCTGCTGCTATCAATTTGTCCAATAAGGAGAGAGACAGCGGCTGGAGCTACTGCGCTCGTGCACACCGCTGGATCGGATTGGGTCCAGGTAAGAAAAGGTGGGGTCTGGGGGGAGCTGTAGCACAGAAGGTTTTTCACCTGACTGAAGGTGAAATATCAGGAAGGGGATAAGTGGAGAAGTTGAACTGCAGCTGTTAGGTTGAATCAACTGTAGGGGTGTCAGTGTCAGGTGGCAGATGAACTGAGGAGTAAGTGTCAGAAGGGTACATTTTATGGAAAGAGAATAGCAATTTATGGCAAATAATGTTTATAAAAAAACGTTATAACTAATGTCAAACCATGAAACCATTTTAAAGGGACAGGTCTTCTTTAGCATCACAATTCCCCTCTACTTCTCCCTCAGACAGTTGCCCACATTCTTCTCCTTAACCCCAGCTATGCCAGTTTCTTTTATATTATGATTCGGCCACCAAAATTCCGTTACGCCCACCCGATGTTTTTACACTTCGCAAATAGCAACAATTAACCGCGCATTTGCTGGTATCGCCTTCCACCCCAGATGGGCTGCATTACGCCGGCCGAGCACCAAAAACACATTACTAATACTCTCCTCTTCTGCCGGGCTCATATTTCTGAGGCTGGTGGAATTTTTTTTTAATACATATATTTTTGGATAATTTAGCCGACGACACATGGTTTGCATTTCCAATTTTGCAGCAGTCATGTGTAATGTGATTATAATGTATGTAATAGACAGCCTGGCGGGTCGGGGAATTTGATGCAGGTTACTGACAGACCTCACATTAGACGAGGGGGATCAGTATTAAGTGGCGGTTATCCACTGACATAATAGTGAAATTGTTGCTTCGTCTCAGCCTTGGACTGTTTGGTATGGGTGAGTAACGCGGTGCTGGATCAAGCTTCATAAACAAGGTTATGCTGTCTTGTGATTTGTTGAATGGGAGGTGGGCCGGAAAAGGGGCAGGCAGAGGAGGCAGCTGCTTTAGGGGGCAACATGGCTGGGGCTTCAGCCCAGTTCTGTTGCATTATCAGATTTTTTTCTTGCCTGGGCATAGTTAAAGCTGATGTTTAATCTGTTTAAATTTCTTAAATTTACCCATTCCTCCTCAATCCCCTCATCAACATGCTAGTTGAGTTTTTAAATAAAACCATTTTCATTGCATACTTTATTTTAGACCCAGTGATGTCATCACTGGGTCTCTGTGCTACCCTATGCAATGCAAGTAGATCATGGCTGTTGGAGGTACAGCAGGATACTATAAATAGCTTCCAGAAAACATTACAGTACCCTATGGCAAGACATGAAAATTGCTGTTCACAGACACTATCCATCCAATCTGATAGAGCTTGAGCTATTTTGCAAAGAAGAATGGGCAAAAATGTCCATCTCTAGATGTGCAAAGCTGGTAGAGACATCCCCAAAAAGAAGACTTGCAGCTGTAATTGCAGCAAAAGGTGGTTTTACAAAGTACTGACTCAGGGGGGCTGAATACAAATGCACGCCACACTTTTCCGATATTTATTTGTAAAAAAAAATGTAATCCATTTATAATTTTCCTTCCACTTTGTGTTGGTCTATCACATAAAATCCCAATAAAATACATGTACATTTTTGGTTGTAACATGGCAAAATGTGGAAAATTTTAAGGGGTATGAATACTTTTTCAAGGTACTGTAGTTGCGGACCGCAGCATTGATTTGTAAATAGAGGCGGCATTAATATGTATTAATATGTATATCATGTCCCCCTGAGGTCATATCCACCATCACTTCTGCTGAATGCTGTCCACTGGGGAGGTACAGGAGCATGCTTGAAAGTCCTGCCTACAACTTTAGTCATAAGGCTAGGTTTACACTGCTGCGAATTTCATTTGCGAATTTGAGCCGTTGCGATTTTTCAAATTTGCAAGTAATTTAAATTAGATAGTTTAACATTAGTGCCATTCACATCAATGCATTACCAATATAAGCTGTGGGAAAAAATGGTCCTGTGCGAGTTTGATCCGTGTGCGATGAAAATTCAGCTTTATAGACTGGCGTTCCCTGAAATCGTGGCAAAATTGTTGCAATTCGCAACAAAAGCGCAGCCTTCGAAATCGCGATAAAATCACGATTTTGAATTTGCAGCAGTGTGAACCTAGCCTTAAAGCGGTGGTTCCCCTAAAAATAAAATTTTGACATCGCATTTAGCAAATAAATTACAATTAGAATCGGCTTGTTTTATTTAAAAAATACCTCCGTACGTATCGTTCCCTATATTCGGTCCCACCGCCACTTCCGGGTACGATGCAGGCGGTGGGCATTCCTAATTGATTGACAGGCATCCGAACGACGCATCCATCGCGTCACGAGATGCCGAAAAAAGCCGAACGTCGGTGCGCATGCGCCGTATAGAGCCGCACCGACGTTCGGCTTTTTTCGGCATCTCGTGACACGATGGATGCGTCGTTCGGATGCCTGTCAATCAATTAGGAACGCCCACCGCCTGCATCGTACCCGGAAGTGGCGGTGGGACCGAATATAGGAAACGATACGTACGGAGGTATTTTTTAAATAAAACAAGCCGATTCTAATTGTAATTTATTTGCTAAATGCGATGTCAAAATTTTATTTTTAGGGGAACCACCGCTTTAAGCTAAATTTGGGAAATATTTTTTCAAAACTTGCGTGGTGCTTTCTTTTGATTCCTCCCAACCGATCGCTTCTTTTGTGAATGGGTCTATTAGAGCGAAATCAAACCCTGTGGATATCTCAAATTCTTTATTGTCCGAGGAGTTGTCTGATTTTGGAGGCATACGTGAAACAGCTGATGATGTGCTCTGAGCTGGTTTATCAGTTTCCATATGGTATAAAGTGCAGTTCTGTCATAGGCAAACAACTGAAAGTGCAATAATAATTATAATGAATACAAATCATATAAACATGATCAAATGCAAAAATAAATATCAGTAAATCATAACGCCATATAAAAATACACGTGATAAGTCCTGAAAAAATCCAGACAAAAGAAATGAGTGACTGAAGTAAAAACAGTTCAAAATGGATTCAAACTTCTACTTCTGGGGAGAAGTTCGATGTGCTTGTGAAGAGGACCACCACGAGTGGAAATTGACCTCAAAAGTGCAGCCACAATCAAACACAACGATCGGGTACCCCAGGACGAAGTCTTCTGAGACGAAACGGCGTAGGGTGGCGGCGTGCTGACGTCTAGAACCGCATACTGTGTCCCGGAGTGAATGGGTTGTGCTAGCCGGCCGGCTATATATATTCACAAGCAAATTTTATCTACATTCTTGTAAGTGTGATTTTAATCTTTTTTAATAAATTGCTATATGGGTTCACACTATGTAGCTTCTTTTTCTTCTCCATATTGGTTTCAACCAACACTGATTATCAGTCCACTGTGGGAGAAGTTTTGGCTCCTGGATATCCTGCCACGTAACCCCTTGGCTGGGGAGTTAGCCATCTTCTGTCACAAGATCTCTGGTTGGGATCTTCTCCTCTGGTAAGGGGCAGTGTGATTGAAAGGTGGAGGTGTCTTGTCTATCCATGCACCATTCTGAGGTTTTTTCAATTGATGTCACCATCTGCTTGAAGGGGAAAGATACTAATTTTTATACTATCAAACTACCATCAGATGCATATTTTGTGTTTTTTGTTTGAACAATAGACTTTTTACGTTTGATCTATATGCCATTTGCAACTAACGGGATATACTATCTCACATATGGGTCATATTTGTTCCATAAAACTATATTTGTACTTTCAAACTATATCACTATAGTGTTCACATTAGTTGCGCAGCTTGTTTTTCCTTTGATCGGGTACTCTTACCAGATCCAATAGGCTACTAACAAGCAGCCAAATGCGCAGAGAACCGAAGATGATTGGACTCCTCAAGGACCAGCATGCATGGAACCACCACATACGGAACACGCACAGATAGAATTAATCCACTCCGACTCGGCGTCCAAAGAGACCAAGGTTTAGCCAGGCATATACAAGTTGAAAAGGGAAAAACGCCAATATAGCATAAAATCCTTAACGAATAGTTTTATTGAATAAGTAATGCACTTACATACAATATGGATGGATACAGGCACTGTACAGTATATATGTGATCACAAAAAGGAAGAATATTGAAGAGCACGATAACATGGAGCCAGCACAACACGTCTCAATGTTTCCTCCTCTAAGACCAGGGCTCAAGTCCTGCGGGAACGCGTGGGAACGGAGTTCCTGCACTTTTTTCACAGCAGGAACGCAGTTCCCTTTGCAGGACTAGAGCAGCCGAGCTTCCCGAGCCAATCCTTCACTAAGCGACGATGCCCAGCTCGAGTCACTGTCAGGGGCAGGCAAACCTTAGTAATCCTTTATGTTACTGGCCGCTTCCTGTATATGGATTCATTGGGTAATGTGCGGGTATTCAGTCACTTCCTCGATGCCGCAATGTCTCTGGGGGAGCTTTTGTCATTATTCCCAGGAGACATTGTGGAGGTCTGCCGTGAGTTATCATGGGATTTAGAAAGAACTTGCTTTTAGTAATTATGCATATGAGCGTATCATTTTTTTTTTTTTTTTTTGGTGGGGGAGTAGATTTTGGGTGGGAGTTCCCACACTTTTTTCCCCAGGACTTGACCCCTGTTGAACAGCACATCCCAAATTTCAGTTTGCTTTGAAATCTTCACCTGGGAGAGACCTTGCGGATGCAGTATAACTACCTTGTGCCTTGTTGCTGTGTTCAGTCTTGCCATGGTGTATGACCTGTGACATTATTATACAGGATTTATATCGTGCCAACAGTTTACACAGCTCTTTACAATATAAAAGGGGGACAGTACAATTGCAATACAGTTCAATACAGAAGGAATAGGAGGGCCTTGCTCATGGAGCTTACAATTGAAAAGGGAAGGGAAGACTTGAAACTGTCTTCCACAACTTCACCTTAGTAGCAGAGCTTGGCTGTTCCTCACCCAGTTTTAAGCCTCCTACACAGCTGTTTCAGTTCATAACAGTTTCAACCTTCATATGAAGTTGATGATCAAAAGCACCTGCTTGGTATAATTGGTTATTCATACACCTGACTCTAATGCTATAAAATCCCAGATTTTGTGCAAGTGTACAAAGTGTGCAAGTGTAAGAAGCTTGAAGCTAAAGGGTAGTCACACCAAATATTGATTTGATTTAGCTTTCTCTTTTGTGCACTCACTTTGTAAATTGATAAAAATAAGAGTTTTAATATATATTGTTGAAAGTATTCATACTTTACAGCATTTTTTCACACCTGCCTAAAACGTTTGCACAGTACTGTATATATAATATTATAACATTATTTCTTTATATATATATATATATATATATATATATATATATATATATATATATATATATATATATATATATATATATATATAATCAGTATGGTAATACAGCTATCACTGCAATTGGTGTTATTGTCTGACTGATATAGCAGTGGGAGTCAGATATATACAGTGGGGATCGAAAGTTTGGGCACCCCAGGTAAAAGGTAAAAATTTGTATCAATGAGCATAACGAAGCCAAGGAAAGATGGAAAAATCTCCAAAAGGCATCAAATTACAGATTAGACATTCTTATAATATGTCAAAAAAAGTTAGATTTTATTTCCATCATTTACACTTTCAAAATTACAGAAAACAAAAAAATGGCGTCTGCAAAAGTTTGGGCACCCTGCAGAGTTAATATCTTGTACTGCCCCCTTTGGCAAGTATCACAGCTTGTAAACACTTTTTGTAGCCAGCCAAGAGTCTTTCAATTCTTGTTTGAGGTATCTTTGCCTATTCTTCCTTAGAAAAGTCTTCCAGTTCTTGGAGATATCTGGGCTGTCTGTCACGCACTGCTCTTTTAAGGTCTATCCATAGATTTTCAATTATGTTGAGGTCAGGAGATTGTGAAGGCCATGGCAAAACCTTCAGTTTACGCCTCTTGATGTAATCCCCTGTGGATTTTGAGGTGTGTTTAGGATCATTATCCATTTGTAGAAGCCATCCTCTCTTTAACTTGAGCTTTTTCACAGATGGCATCAAGTTACCATCCAAAATTTGCTGAAATTTTATTGAATCCATTTTTCCTTCTACTCGTGAAATGTTCCCTGTGCCACTGGCTGCAATACAACCCCAAAGCATGATTGATCCACCCCCATGCTTAACAGTTGGACAGAGGTTCCTTTCATTAAATTCTGTGCCCTTTCTTCAAACGTACCTTTGCTCATTCCGGCCAAAAAGTTCTATTTTAACCTCATCGGTCCACAGAACTTGTTTCCAAAATGCATCAGGCTTGTCTATATGTTCATTTGCAAAGTTCAAACGCTGATTTTTGTGGTGAGGACGTAGAAGAGGTTTTCTTCTGATGACTCTTCCATGAAGACCATATTTGTGCAAGTATCTCTTTATAGTGGAATAGTGTACCACAACTCCAGTGTCTGAAAGATCTTTCTGGAGGGATCGTGCAGTCAAACGTGGGTTTTGAATTGCTTTTCTCACAATCCTGCGAGTTGTTCTGTCTGATATTTTTCTTGGTCTTCCAGATCTTGCTTTAACTTCCACTGTTCCTGATGACTGCCATTTCTTAATTACATTCCGAACAGAGGATATTGACATCTGAAAACGCTTTGCTATCTTCTTATAGCCTTCTCCAGCTTTGTGAGCGTCAACTATTTTCAGTTTCAGTTTTCTAGACAACTGCTTAGAAGAACCCATGGTGCTGCTTGTTGGGGCAAGGTCAGATGAGTCTGGGCATTTAAAACCTTTGAGATTGACATCACCTGGTCTTCCCAGATGATGATTGAGAACAATCCATGACACTGGCAGGTCTCAGCTTTGCAAAGGGGGCAGTGCATGCTATAAATTCTGCAGGGTGCCCAAACTTTTACAGACACCATTTTTTTGTTTTCTGTAATTCTGAAAGTGTAAATGATGGAAATAAAATCGAACTTTCTTTGACATATTATAAGAATGTCTAATCTGTAATTTGATGCCTTTTGGAGATTTTTCCATCTTTCCTTGGCTTCGTTATGCACATTAATACAAATTTTTACCTGGGGTGCCCAAACTTTCGATCCCCACTGTAGTGCCTTGAAAAAGCATTCATACCCCTGGAAATTTTTTACATTTTGTCATGTTACAACCAAAAACATAAATGTATTTTATTGGGATTTTATGCGATAGACCAACACAAAGTGGAAGAAAAATTATAAATGTTTTTCACATATTTTTTACAGCCCCCCTAAGTCAATACTTTGTAGAACCATCTTTTGGTGCAATTGCAGCTGCAAGTCTTTTTTGGTATGTTTCTACTAGCTTTACATATCTAGAAAGGGAATTTTTTGTCCAAAAATAGCTCAAGCTCTGTCTGATTGGATGGAGAGCATCTGTGAACAGCAATTTTCAAGTCTTGCCACAGATTTAGGTCTGGACTTTGACTTGGCCATTATAACACATGAATATGCTTTGATCTAAACCATTCCATTGTAGCTCTGGTTGTATGTTTAGGGTCGTTGTCCTACTGGAAGGTGAACCTCCACCCCAGTCTCAAGTCATTTGCAGACTCTAAGGCCCCATACACACCATAGAATCTATCCGCAGATAAATCCCATCAAATGGGTTTCTGCGGATAGATTCTATGGTGTGTACACTCCGTCGGATATTTATCCGTGGATAAATCTCCCCTGGGATGGATTTCCAGCAGATGGATATTTGCTGACATGCTCAACAAATCCATCTGCTGGAATCCATTCCAACGGATGGATCCGCTCGTCTGTACAGACTTACCGGATCCATCCGTCCAAAGGGATTCCCCGCACGCGTCGTAATGATTTGACGCATGCGTGGAATTCCTTATATGACAGCGTCGCGCCCGTCGCCGCGTCATAATAGCGGCGACGGCGCGACACGTCATCGGCAGGGATTCCCCGCACGCGTCGTAATGATTTGACGCATGCGTGGAATTCCTTATATGACAGCGTCGCGCCCGTCGCCGCGTCATAATAGCGGCGACGGCGCGACACGTCATCGGCAGAGGATTTCAGCGCGGATTTCAATGCGATGGTGTGTACACGCCATCGCATAGAAATCTTCTGAAATCCTCGAGAGGATTTATCCGCGGATACGGTCCGCTGGACCGTATCTGCGGATAAATCCTCTCGTGTGTATGGGGCCTGACAGGTTTTCTTCTGATTGCCCTTTATTTGGCTCCATCCACCTTCCCATCAACTCTGACTAGCTTCCCTTACCCTGCTGAAGAAAAGCATTCCCACAGCATGATGCTGCCACCACCATGTTTCACAGTGGGTATGGTGTGTTTAATGTGATGTGCAGTGTTAGTTTTCCACAATGCCTGACAATAGACACAAAGAAAGAAAGAAAGCTCACCAAATTTGGCAGAGAGGTGACCCAATCACAAGAAAGCTCTAACTTCAGCAGTTAACATTTAGCTGGAAATGTATACATTAACCTGTCCTGTAACTATTCTATTCATTTTTATGTGTAAACCAACTTACATTGAAGACATTATTATTAATAATATACAGATTTTAACTGTCTTACCCAGTAGCCTTTCGTTCTGCCAGCACTAAAATATATGTACATTTAGCTCTCATGTTATAAGCAATGAGGGTCGATAGGGGTATTGGGAATGATAATGTGGATTACTACTAAACTGTGCGATGAGGACAGAATTGCTGAGGTTACATAAACAATATGCCCATAAGAAGAAAAATGTGATAAGACAATATATAAGATGCCACCGCTGATCTGCCATTCTGTATGTTCATTCCCTGGTCGCATGCTGATCCTAAAGATTCAGTAATTTTTTTCATGGCATTGGTATACCTCAGAGCTTAATAAATGCAGTGAAATTTCACTTTGCAAAGAATACCCAATCACCCAATCACATGTCACTTCCTCAATGCCGCAATGTCTCTGGGGGAGCTTTTGTCATTATTCCCAGGAGACATTGTGGAGGTCTGCCGTGAGTTATCATGGTATTTAGAAAGAACTTGCTTTTAGTAATTATGCATATGAATGTATCATTTTTTTTTTTTGGTGGGGGAGTGGATCTTGGGTGGGAGTTCCCACACTTTTTTCCCCAGGACTTGACCCCTGACTAAGACATCATCTGGGGTATGGGCTTGCTCCCCATGTACCACGCCAATTTCTAGTTACTATCAAAATATAAGAACTAATAGAATTGTGTGTGGTTAAAGGGGTTGTAAAGGTACAATTTTTGTTTCCTAAATAGCTTCCTTTACCTTAGTGCAGTCCTCCTTCACTTACCTCATCCTTCAATTTTGCTTTTAAATGTCATTATTTCTTCTGAGAAATCCTCACTTCCTGTTCTTCTGTCTGTAACTCCACACAGTAATGCAAGGCTTTCTCCCTGGTGTGGAGTGTCGTGCTCGCCCCCACCCTTGAGGGGGCGAGCAGGAGAGTCAGGATGCTCTCTACGTTGCAGATAAAGAAAGGAGCTGTGTGTTAGTGGGCGTCCTGACTCTCCTGCTCGCCCCCTCCCCCTCAAGGGAGGGGGCGAGCACGACACTCCACACCAGGGAGAAACCCTTGCATTACTGTGTGTAGTTACAGACAGAAGAACAGGAAGTTAGGATTTCTCAGAAGAAATAAGGACATTTAAAAGCAAAATGGAAGGATGAGGTAAGTGAAGGAGGACTGCACTAGGGTAAAGGAAGCTATTCAGGAAAAAAAATTGTACCTTTACAACCCCTTTAAACCACAGTGACAAAAAAGAAAAAGAAAAAATCAATCCAAAATTTCAATGCAAAATCCATGTGTTAAAATCCATCCAGTGTTGCTAATAGTGATAATTCACTGACATGCTGCTTCTTCTTTAACATAACATTTGTGAGGTTCTTCATATGAATATCAACAACCTTTAGGCTGGGTCACATCTAAGCTGCATGTGGCGCACAGCAGGAGTCCAGTGCGTCTCCATTCACCATTTCAAGTCTGGTTTCAGTCGCTGCAGAGATGTGAGACCCGGCTCCATAGAGAGCTGGTCACAATCTCCTGCTATGAGAATTTGGTGCGGTGAAATCCACATACAATTTGAAGCAGTGTGAACCCAGCCTCAAACACCTCCTTGCGTGCAAACAGTGATCCCTCTCCCCTTCAGATGAAAACTCACCAACTTTATTTGCCTCCCATTCTCATGGTTGACAAAACAGCAATATATGGGCTAGATTCATAAAGACTTACGACGGGGTATCAGTAGATATGCCGTCGTAAGTCCGAATCTGCGCCGTCGTATCTTTAAGCGGTATGCTCAAATTGAGATACGCTTCTCTGTTGCTAAGATACGACCGGCGTAAGTCTCCTACGCCGTCGTATCTTAGTTGCATATTTACGCTGGTCGCTAGGGGCGTGTACGCCGATTTACGCAGAGAATATGCAAATGATCAAGATACGCCTATTCACGAACGTACGCACGGCCGCCGCATGTAAGATACACCGTTTACATAAGGCGTTTTCAGGCGTAAAGATAAACCACCAAAAAGATGGCGCAGCCAATGTTAAGTATGGACATCGGATCAGTGTAGAATATTCCACGTTTTACGTCGTTTGCGTAAGTCGTCCGTGAATGGAGCTGGGCGTAAGTTTCCGTTCACGTCTAAAGCATTGAGTATTTGCGACGCGATACTGAGAATGCGCGCGCATGCGCTGTACGATCGGCGCTTCATTTACATGTATGGTAATGAATCGTGAATTCATTACCATACAACACGCCCCCTACCTGCCTATTTTGAATTAGGCGGGGTTACGCCGGGCCATTTGCGCTACTCCGACGTAACTTAGGAGGCAAGTGCTTTGTGAATACAGTACTTGCCTCACTATGTTACGTCAGCGTAGTGCAAATGGGATGCGCTACGCCGACCTAAAGATAGGCGGCTGTACCTGAATCTAGCTAATACATTTCAACCAGGGCTTTTTTTGGGGATTTTCCGATTTGGGGATCGTGTGTATGGGCCAATTCATAGAGGAAGGAGCAGAGCCCTCCAGAGTATTTCTAGAAAGGAGAGTTAGAGAAAGAAGCAGAGTCCTCTCCAGTCAGTGCCATCTTAAGAGCAGAGTGCCAGAGAGCAAGTGCTGTATTCACAAAGCACTTGCCTCCTAAGTTACGGCGGCGTAGCGTAAATAGGGCCGGCGTAAGCGCGCCTAATTCAAATGAGGATGAGGGGGGTGTGTTTTATGTAAATGATTGGTGACCCGACGTGATGCGCCGTCCATGTACATATCCCAGTGTGCATTGCTCCAAAGTACGCCGCAAGGACGTATTGGTTTCGACGTGAACGTAAATTACATCCAGCCCCATTAACGGACGACTTACGCAAACAACGTAAATTTTTCAAATTTTGACATGGGAACGACGGCCATACTTAACATTGGCTAGGCCACCTAGGGGGCAACTTTATCTTTACGCCGGCGTACCTCTTACGGAAACGGCGTATCTTTACTGCGACGGGCAAGCATACGTTCGTGAATCGGCGTATCTATTCATTTGCATATTCTACGCCGAACTCAACGGAAGCGACACCTAGCGGCCGGCGGAAATATTGCACCCTAAGATACGACGGCGCAGGCCGTCGTATCTTAGATAGGTTTAAGTGAATCTCAGTTTGAGCATACACTTAAACTTACGACGGCTTAGATTCCGAGTTACGACGGCGTATCTACTGATACGCCGGCGTAACTCTTTGTGAATCTAGCCATAAGTCATCATGTGCCAGGCCCAGGCCCAAGCAGAAGCAATTAGCCAATCAAATATAGTGCTCAATGTGGATTAATTAAATTATAATTATGCATAACCATAGTTATTATAAATTCATTTTGCAACAGCAGGTACTACTTGCACAAATCACTTTATTTATGATACCTATGGCTATGCATAATTATAATTTATTTAATCTATATTGAACACTATATTTAGCTGCTTGGCATTTGGCACACATGCACATAATGATGATGATAAGATCGTTGTGAGTGACTTTAATACGGTACCAGTACCTGCTGGCTGGGAGGTTCCCCTTCATCCAATTGTCCAAGCCTGAGTCTCCTCTCTTCTCCAGCCAGTTCTCCTCCTCACCGACCCGACCTCACGTGACGTCACATCACAGACCCCACTCGCCAGTCCAGCTAGTTCTCCTACTCACCGACCTCATGTGACATCACAGACCCCGCTCACCTCACGCTCGGGGAGAAGATGATGCTGCGCAGAGGGGGGTAGGCAGAGCTTTTGGCTCCCATAGACTAGGTCCAGCCAGGGCCGCCATCAGGAATTATGGGCCCCTTACACAGCTTCAGGTATGGGCCCTCCTGGAGCAGAGAACGGGGGGGGGGGGGGGGGGGGGGGGGAATTGCAGCTGCCGCCTAAAATTGAGAAGCGGGGGGGGGTGAAGGGTAAAATTGAGAAGCGGGGGGCCCTTTACAAAAAAGAGGAAATAAAGAAAAATATATATAAAAAAGGGGGGTAGCCATCCGGGGGCCCTGGGGGCCTCTGGGCCCTTTAATAAAAAGAAAAAAATAAATAAAAAATATATATTTATTTATTTTTAAAAAAGGGGGTTGCCATCTGGGGCCCTGGGGACCTCTGGGCCCTTTAATAATATATATATATATATATATATATATATATACACAAATTATTATTTTGTTTTATAAAAAGAAATTACAAAAAAAGGGTTGCCATCTGGGAACTTTGGGCCCTTTAATAAAAATAAATAAAAATAAAAGAAACCCCTGGGCCCTTTAATAAAAAAATATAAAAAAAAATTAAATAAACATTTATAAAAAATAAAAAAAAAGGGGGTTGCCATCCAGGGCCCTGGGGACCTCTGGGCTCTTTAATAATAAAAAAAATATATATAAAAAAAAAAAAAAAAAAAAATATATATATATATATATAAAAGAAAAAAATAATTTTATAAATAAAAGGGGGGGTTGCCATCCGGGGCCCTGGGGACCTCTGGGCCCTTTAATAATAATAATAATAATAATAATTATATATATATATATATATATATATATATATATATATATATATATATATATATATATATATATATATATATATATATATATGTATATATAAATAAAAAATAAAAGAAATAGAAAAATAAAAATATATAAAAAATAAATAAAAAGAAGGGGGGTTGCCATCTGGGGCCCTTTGGGCCTCCGGGCCCCTGGGAACCTCCGAACCCCTAAAAAAAAAAAATGTATTTTTTTTTAAAGGGGATTGCCATCCGGGACCCTGGGGACCTCCGGGCCCCTTACAGGTGTACTGCCTGTACCCCCCTGATGGCGGCCCTGGGTCCAGCCATTCAGGCAGTCACACTTATCGGCAAGCATGGGGGCAGCTGTCAGTCCTACCCCACTGCCAGGCCAAGTAACTACACTAGTACTCGCACGTAAAGCGCCGTGCCGCCGCCGCCTCCGGGGGCTATATTAGTGCAGGAGCGGGAGACGGCTGAATGATGCTTGGCTGGGGTCGCTGGGCAGGTGGATCCCCAGGCAAGTGGGGCCCCCAAGCAACTTCCCAACGTGCCCATGCGAAAAGACAGCCCTGCCTCCAGCGGTACAGAGCGTTTTAGGGGTGAATACATTTTATAATAACTTACATGTTCACACACCATAATCTACATATTTAATCCTAATTGTTTTTAAGAAACAGATTTGCCTGTGACTATAGAACTGATTGAAGATTCGGTGGAAATTCAGCTGAAAACATAAAAACACATGACGTGCAAATCCAAATGCTTTGATATATTTCAGCAGCAAAGAGCACCTTTCATGTGATGACGACACTTGGTTATGGTCACTGGTCAGACAGAATGCACATTCCTATGATTTCACTAAAAATTAGCACGCTTCCTAAACAAGGAGGTAGAAAGGAGCATGCATCTGTATTTTATATTTATATATTCTGTTTAACCTTTTCATGCTTGTTCAGGGTGGATCTGTGCCTTAAAATAAATCAGCAATATCTCTGAATTCAATTGCCGCCAATAGGAGAATGTCTGAAATGCAAGACAAAACATGGATTTGACCTGGTATTAGCCTCTTGCAGTCCATTCACAGCAGAGGACAGAGTGGTAGAGGAAGATGCAGTACAAGAAGCCAAACAATCCATGTGGTGACAAGGAGCATGCTGATAGGAAGAGATAGCAGAGTGACAGAGAGATGAGCTCTTCACTGTGCTGCTCCTCCTTCACCATCCAGTCACAGGCTGGAGACAGGCCCATGACCGCCTAGGCTTTAAGTAAGGGGTTAAACCAGGAAGAATGAGGACATCTAGTAGCCAAAAATCAATGCTGTGTGTCAGGGTCACCAAAAAGGGGGTCAGGTCCGGGCTGGGACAAAAAATATGCCTTGGCATTTCAGCGTGAGCAGCCAATTTAATTTTCAAGGGACTGGGGGGTGGGGGTGGGAGGGGAGGCGTTTGCAGGGGTGGTTGGTGACTAAATATTCATGGATTGGTCCTCCGCACTGTAATGTAAAAGGGCACTGTAATATAAAGAAGACTGGACTGTAAAGGGGCACTGTATTGATTACAGTACCCCTTTAAAGTCCAGTCCCCTTTATATCACAGTGCCCTTTTACATTACAGTGCCCCTTGCAATCACAGCCCCCTATCCTAGTGCCCCCCTGTGATCTCTAATCAGAGTACCCCCTTTTACTCTCTGCCTCCCCTGCACAGTCCGACCTTCGGCAAGGCAGAGGCAGGATTCAGCCTGTGTGTCCTCTCCACACTGCCGACAATGTCATCCTATCAGCAGGGCAGGGAGTGGGAGGAGCTGCAGATCTGGATCATATTAACAAATGGGTATTTCCCATTTGTTAGTAAGAAAAGACTTCCGCTCTCTGCGCAGATCTCCAGCTCCTGGAGAGATGACACACTCAGAGAAGACACTCTTACAACTTAACCACTTGCCGACCATCCACGTGCCCCTAGTGGCCAAAAGGGATAATTGTCACTTTTCTTTTGTTTATAGCGCACAAAATATAAACCTCAGAGGTGATCAAATACCATCAAAAGAAAGCTCTATTTTTGGGGAAAAAAGGACGCAAATTTTGTTTGGTTACAGCGTAAAATTGTCAGTTAAAGCAAAGCAGTGCCAAATTGTAAAAAGTGCTCTGGTCAGGAAGGAGGTAAAATCTTCCGCGGCTGAAGCGGTTAATATATGAAAATGAAAAGGGTATTCCAAGTCATCAGTGCTTTCAAGATTTAACAGTAAGGAATTACAGTATACAGTATTTTGGCTAAAGAACAACAAAGAGACATCCCCAAATATTCAGCAAAGAGACATCCCCATATATTCAGCAAAGAGACGTCCCCACATATTCAGCAAAGAGATGGCCCAATCCAGCAAAGAGACTCCCCCCATATATTTAGCAAAGAGACAACCCCATATATTCAGAAAAGAGACATCCCAATCCAGCAAAGAGACAGCCCAATCTAGCACAGAGACAGTCCCATATTGCAAAGAGACATCCTAATGCACCAAAGATACATCCTAGTCCAGCAAAGAGACATCCTAATATAACAAAGAGACATCCCAATCCAACAAACAGATATCTTAATCCAGCAAAGAGACATCCCTATATAGCAAAGATACAGCCCAATCAAGCAAAGAGACATCCCAATCCAGAAAAGAGACATCACAAACCAGCAAAGAGACACCCCAAACCAGCAAAGAGACATCTCAAACCAGCAAGGAGCAATCCAAATCCAGAAAAGAGACAGCCCAATCAAGGAAAGAGACAGCCCAATCCACCCCCCACTACTCCTACAGAGCGAAACTGTTTGGCTGAATCAATGTAGGAGGCTGGATCAGCTGCACAGGGGTAGAGAGAGCCATCAAACACTGGGTCAGTGTAGGGTTCAGTGCACTCACCTTCCTCCCAGTGTGTGATGGCTCTCTCTACCTCTGTGCATCTGTCATGGTTTGCCACATGGTTTTAGGAGAGAGGCTGCCGTTGTCCCTTCAGTGTAGCTGTATCTCCAGTGGCCAGCCTGGGTGGTGTCTGTCCCCTGCAGGTTATTCCTGTGTGTTACTGGAGCTGTCTTTCCTACCTTCTTCTGCACCTCCCAGTTGGCTGGCGCTGGTTCTGCTATAGACATGGACCGCGTTTGCAACTTACTTCCCACTGTGTGGCATGGTCATCAACAGGCCGTTCTTCTTAGGACATGCGGCCCAGCGGCCCTGGTCCACCTGGCAAATGCCTGGTGTGCCTTATGCCAAGTCCAGGCCTGAAGGGGATAACACCGATCCTGCAGATTAAGCAGGGGGGCCTGGAGGCAGAGAGGGGACTCTCAACTTATGCTCTGTCTGTATCCAGGTCTAATCACTCGCATGTGATTGCTACTTGAGAGATTACATGCAAGTGGGCTCAATTAGCTGCAAGAGCTGGCAGTGTATATTATCAGCACTGGTCACTGTATGTGTCACTGGTGATGTCAGTTAGTCAGTTCCCCCCAGCATCAGTTAGTGTCAGATTTCCCACCGCACTCCTTGCAGTTCTATTATCACCGCCATTACTAGTATAAAAAAAATATTGAAAGAAAATTTTATAACAGAAACGATGAACATTTCTGGTCTTTTTTCGTTTGTTTAGCAAAAAAGAAAAAACTGTGATGATTAAATACCACTAAAAGAAACCTCTATCTGTCTAAAAAAGATGATAAAAATGTTGGGTACAGTGTTGCATGACCGCAAAATTGTCATTCAAAGTATGACAGTGTAAAAGCCTGGGTGGGAAGGTAGTGAAAGTGCCCAGTAGGCAAGTGGTTAATGTAAAAGTAATTTTCAATCTTCTCAAAAATGCAGCTTCTATTAATCAATTATGTGAATGGGGGAACTAATGCGCAAAACCACACTAACCAGGGCACTGAGAACTAAAACTAATTGAAAGCTATTAATACTATACTAAGCAGCAGCCACAACTAAATAGTGCTCACACACTGATGACAAGTTAGAAATGGGGGGTGTAATGGCGCTTGCTAATACTACAAAAAAATCTAATTTTTAAAAAAAAATGTTGAAGAGCTAAATCTAGCCAATAATTCCAAAACAGGGGAAAGTGATAACGCTTGCTTAATACACAAAGAATAATAGATATGTGAATAAAAATAACAATCTTGATATACTCATGAAAATGTTTCACTCCTAGTCCTTGATGACCCACCAAACATCAACAAAATGATAAGGGGGATGAATAAAGTGATTTTAGTGAGAACCGAAATAAATAAATAAATAGTGTGAATAATAACAATAGTGATATTGCAAGATCACACTGCTAAAATGGGTAAATGCATGACATCAAATATTAAATCCATTAAGTGCAAACAGAAAGAAATATTAAATAAATAATATATTCCCTATGTGTGTGTAACCATGAAATCCACCAATAAAATCAAGATGTATTGAGCAAAAGAAAAAAACATGCGTGATAAAAAATGTATAACTATATAAGAGTCTCTGGTGCACACTCGTGCAAAAATTAATAATCAAGTGATCAAAGAAATAAGTGCTTCAGCATATAATTTCCAAAGTGCATAGCGCTCCAATGTAAACTAGAAAAATCCAAGATAAAGTGCTTTAATCAATAATTTCAAAAGTGCATCAGTGCTTATAAACGATATCTAAAGTCCACCACAAGTTCCCACAGTGTAGCTGTGCAAAAAAAAAAACCCAGTGCTTCGTTTCCACAAGCCTCTCACCTCAAGAAAGGCTAGATTAAGCCTATAATGCTGCTGGCTTACCAAGCACAGCAGATTCCACTGCAGATCAGCGTCTCCCGGTCAGGCTGTTGCCCCAATCCCCCAGCTACAGATTTCCAAGTCACAGCAGCAGCACTCCCCGGATGGATGGCACTCAATAAATAAACAGTGGATACTCCATAGTGTAAAATGTAACAACGATTTTAATAAATAACAATAGACACTCACAGTAATGCAGTGTAACAAACGGCATAAGCGTGTAAACACAATATCTCCGCTCCCGGCCGTGAGCGGAGATGACGTCTCCGACGGCTCTCCTCCTTCCTGACGCATTGCGTGGCTGTACACGCCACTTAATCATAGGATTTTTTTAAAAAATTGATTTTTTTGTAGTATTAGCAAGCGCCATTACACCCCCCCATTTCTAACTATTAATCAATTGCCGCCCGCCCACCAAGTATTTGTGAAAAAAAAATAGACATTTATTAGGGGTCATAACAAAAAAAAGTGGAAGGCAACGCTGGATAAACTGGTGAAATTGGCGAAGGCTTTGTACCCCAGGGTACACATAAACTATTTGACAAGCAAAATTGGTAGCCTGAGGAGTCCATATAATAGGGAGCACAATCTGGTCCAGGACTCCAAAAGAGCGGGAACAGCAGCAGATAACATATAAGCGCGAATCGTCTCTCATCAAACTTCAACTAACATGAGATTAGCAGAAGGAGCCCAAAGGGTGGCGCCTTTGGTATTGAACTTCCCTTTTATAGTGCCGTCGTACATGACCGCGTTCTTGGCAATCAGAATTTCCAACAACATTTGTGCGACTGTGTGTATGCAAGACAAGTTTGAGCCAATATCCGTCAGAAAAAAATCCACAGTTTTGTTGTTGGCATGTCTGATTGTGTGCAGGGCTGGATTTCCAACAAGGCCAACAAGGCCAGGCCTCGGGGCTGCACTGTGCAATTAGTGACAAACTGGTACTTTTTGGGTGGTAGCCAGGTAACTGTGGCAAACCCCATTCTGCTAGCAGGCAGTGTGGCAAGTGACATCCCCATCTGGTGGCAGGCAGTATGGCAAGTGACATTCCCATCTGGTGGCAGGCAGCATGGCAAGTGACATTCCCATCTGGCGGCAGGCAGTGTGGCAAGTGACATTCCCATCTGGTGGCAGGCAGTGTGGCAAGTGACATTCCCATCTGGTGGCAGGCAGTGTGGCAAGTGACATTCCCATCTGGTGGCAGGCAGCATGGCAAGTAACATACCCATCTGGTGGCAGGCAGCGTGGCAAGTGACATCCCCATCTGGTGGCAGGCAGTGTGGCAAGGGACATCCCCATCTGGTGGCAGGCAGTGTGGCAAGTGACATTCTCATCTGGTGACAAGCGAAGGTGGCGAGTGACACACTCAGGGCTCCCACTCATTCTGCTTTATGGTGAGTTGAACTATTTCATTTTATATTACAATGTAATGATAGAAATAATGCATTTCAATCATCCTGACACCATAACAACCATGGTGCCAGGATGATTGAAGCACTAACACCAGTCATTGTCTGCGAAAAATGGCTTACCACCCAGCCTTGGGGCGGCAAAGGGAGTAAATCCGGGCCCGATTGTGTGTACGTGGCATTATGCAGGCATGGTCCACTGTTGTCACCGTCAGGAAACCCACCCTGAGAATGTCATGCAGTCATCGCTGAAGTGCATGTAGACAAGTAGTGGCTCAGAAGAGGTTGTAGGCGATCAACATCATCAGCAAACATGCAAAAAAGAATGAAAAAAGGTGAAAACAATCATTTTTTTCAATAAAAAATGGCAGTTGTTTATGATACATGGTGCTCTAGCAAACTAAATGACATTCAGTTTAACAGTCCAGTGTTTTGACAGTATAAACCACCTAAAGTATCTATAAAGATACAATTCACAGTGAGTGCCCCAAGCAGTGGGTAGAAATGGCGTAACAATTGAAATAATAACAGGAGTTGTATTTCCTTATGTATCTCAGTTTTCCCTTACCAACTTTTTCCTGTTGGGCCTGGCTGATCTATCACAAACAGCATAGCTTGTGTTTGAGCAAACGCTGACCTGATCGTTCTGGGTTTTTTCTCGCTGTTAATCCCACTACGTCTTGTCTGGCCAGATTTATGAAGCAGGGGAATCTCTCTCCTTACTGGGCTCTGCTGGAATAAACTCGATTTTCAGACACCGTAGTTAATATTTATTGCCTTATGTTAACTTAAAGCTCTGTTGATGCAAATTCTGTTTATTTTCCACTGCGGAGGTGCATTCAGAGCAGTGCAACATAATCATTAGAAGCATTTCCATCCTGAGCGTGAAATAGGCAGTTCTGAGAAGGGCTTGCTCTTGGTTATTGATTTATCAGGAGGAAACGCCAGAATTGTGACACCTGACAGGTAACAATCTGCATTCCATGAAATGCTGTCCATCCTGGAATTGTGCCCTTGTAAGTGTAAATAATTAAAAGTAGATGTAAACCCAACCATTAAAATCTCATGTGAGCTTTAACTTGTTGATGCCATTTCAAAAGTTATCTTTACTGGTGATTAAGTTATGAATGTCCTTTGTTTTGGCACTTCCTGTTATGGCATGACTGCAGTACCCCTGTTTCCCAAAAAAATCTCTACATTGTTGACCTGTCACCTGGGCTTCAAGCTGTGCCAACATGGTCTGTAGACACAGGCGCCTTTAATAAATGTGTTTTGTTTCGTTCCGTTTCGTATTAGCCGCTACTTCGTATTTTCCTTAGATTCGTTACCTTTTTTTAAAATTACAATGAATTTAAAAAGCAAACCCAGGAAGTCAGCAGTGCTTTTTAAATTCATCATAACGGATGTTCGTAATTGTTACGAAAAGTTAACGAATGGTAACGGGCTACAAACAAACCCAGGAAGTCAGCACAGAACAGGGATGTTGGGAGCCCCTCATAACAAGCACAGCAGGGGTAAAGCCCCAGGAGGAAGTCAGCACAGCACAGGGATGGTGGGAGCCCATCCCTGGGAGCCCCTCATAATGAGCATAATGAGTCGACGACTGCCATATTGAGAAAGGTATTGTAGCCCGGGCCGTTAGCTTGTGTTTCGTAATTCGCGTCCGAAATTCAATTTGAATTGAATACAAATTTTCGTTAGGTTCGTTAACTTTTAGTAGCAATTACGAACATTTGTTATGATGAATTTAAAAATCAAAAAATACCTTTCTCAAATTCGGATCCGAAATTCGTCAACAAAATTTTCGATTCATATGAAACGAATTGCACATGTCTAATGGTCTGTAATTTAGGAGGCAGGCCCTCAGAAATTAGGTGTAGCCGATACTGGAACAAGTACATGTAGATAGAAAGTGGCTGAAAAAAGACAGAAGAGATCAGCAGCACTGAGATGGTATATACACTTTATTACCAAAGATATTGGGGCGCCTGCCTTTACACACACATGAACTTTAATGGCATCCCAGTGTTAGTTCGTAGGGTTCAGTATTGAGTTGGCCCACCCTTTTGCAGCTATAACAGCTTCAACTCTTCTGGGAAGGCTGTCCACAAGGTTTAGGAGTGTGTTTATGGGAATGTTTAACCATTCTTCTAGAAGCACATTTGTGAGGTCAGGCACTGATGTGTATGAGAAGGCCTGGTTCACAGTCTCCGCTCGAATTTGTCAAAAAGGTGGTCTATCGGGTTGAGGTCAGGCCAGTCAAGTTTCTCCACCCCAAACTCGCTCATCCATGTCTTTATGAACCTTGCTTTGAGCACTGGCCCAAATCGTTTGGTGGAGGGGGGATTATGGTGCTGGTTTGTTTTTCAGGGGTTGGGTTGGGCCCTTTAGTTCCAGTGAAGGTCAGGAGTCAGCTTACCAAGACATTTTGGACAATTTCATGCTCCCAACTTTGTGGGAACTGTTTGGCGTTGGGCCTTCCTGTTCCAACATGACTGTGCACCAGTGCACAAAGCAAGGTCCATAAAAACATGGATTAACGAGTTTGGGGTGGAGGAACTTGACTGGCCTGCACAGAGTCCTGACCGCTAACCGATAGAAGACTGGAATGCCATTAAAGTACATGTGCGTGTAAAGGCCAGCGTCCCAATACTTTTGGTAATATAGTGTATATATAACAAATAATAAAATAAATAATATAAACAATAAATAAAAACAGGGTATGTTTACCTGCTCTGTGCAGCCCTTCTTTTGGTGTCCTCTGCCGGCGCCCCCAGCAACAGGCAGCAACGTACCAGTACGTCGCTTTGCCTGTATGGGCTGCCTGTCTGCAGTACATTGGGGGTGGTCCAAAAGTAGTTAAAGTATATGTAAATCCTAAATCTATTTTAGCCTTATATTTTCTTGTGTACTGTTTCCTTAATAAATACATTTTTGAAAATGTGTTGGAAATATTATTTTTTGAAGATACTGAAAATTACAGCAATTCCTGTGCCTGTCGGCTCCTTCAGTTGGCCATTGAGTTGCCATTTGAGCTCAATCAGTTGGCCATTGAGTTAAAGAGCAGCCCAATGACCAAGCAAAGAAACGTACATGGCAGGCTGACAACGCTGCTACTAATTGCAATTCTGTGGCTTTGCGATGTCTGCCTGCAACAGGAAGTGCTATTATTGGCAGGATCTCCAGGTAAAAAACTTCGCCTAAAGTACAACTCGGGAAACCATAAAAAATGTCCCTTGAAGTCGGAATGCACCCGCAAAGCAAGAGTTACTTGCTCATTTAGGTCTAGGTAACTTGTTAAGGAAGGTTTACTTATCTGACTCTCTGCTCCTCCATGTTGCTAGACCAGTCCTCTTTTCCTCACTCCAGCAGTCTAAGATCCTGAAGTCATCGAGACCAATGCAGGGTCCGTAGCCTTACATTGGATGTGATGACACTGAGGGACAGTCCACCTGCGAAGCAATGTCCATGGAGGGTACAGAGGATCAGGTAAGTTAAAATGCTTCTCCTTTCCCCTAGACCAGAGGTCTCCAAACTCCGGCCCTGGGGCCAGATATGGCCTTTTAATTGCCTTTATCTGGCCCTTGGGGCACTGTTCCATCCACTGACACCAACAATGGTGCACAATTCCTGTTGCTGACACCAACATTGGAGCACTGTTCATCCCACTGACACCAACGATGGACCACTATTCCTCCCACTGAGACCAACTATGGGGCAGAATTCCTCCTACTGACAGGGCACTATTCCTTCAACTGACATCGTGAGACACTAGTCCTCCTACTAACACCAAAGATAGGGCATGATTTATTCCCACTGGACGCAAGGACATCTTCAACTCCTACTGGCCCTAGTCCAGGACTCCTAAAGTCTAATGGACAGTAAATTGGCTATTTGTTTAGAAAGTTTGTAACCACACTGCAGGGGGGAAATGTTCACGTTTCCTGGAGTAGGGCTTTAAGGTGGCTAAAACACTGCAAGAGGGTGAAGACTGGGGTCTCTTGTCCACCAGACAAGTAAGAATTCTTCTTATACGGAGTGACTTTAGTTTTATTTTGCAACAGGATTCCTTTAACTCCTTCCCGCCGATGTAACACATAAATATGGCCCTATTGCATTGTTTTTTCTCCGTGTGGGCCACATATATGCAAATCTCCCTTTGTACTAACGATCGGGACCCTGAATTGCCAATTCTGGGTCACCCGATCGCTGTAGTAGCCCCTGATTAGCAACTACAGTGGTCAGTCACTGTGAAGCCGTCCCCTGTGATTTTCTCTCTCTCTCTCTGAATGAAGAGGAAGGATACACTGTATTTTCCAGATAGGGAAAAAAAAAATGTGTGTAAAAAAAGAAAAAAAAAAGAAAGAAGGAAAAAATAGGTAGATCAAGGTTTGATCAAGGTCAGAGCCAGGGTTAGTGTTTGGGTCTAGTAAGGGTCAAGGTCGGAGTCAAGGGTCAGTATGTATATATATTTTTTTAAATTAGCATCAGTGTTAGTGTGTTTTTGGTAGGACAAAAAAAAAGCAAAATGCACACAATTTCTTCTGGGCTGTGGTACCGGTACAAACAACAAAAAAACTACACATATTTGGTATCGTTGCTATCCTCAGGAGCAAGAGAATTTATTTTGGGTTGTTCTTTGGTGGTAGGTTATGGTAATAACAAGAAATATATAGCTAAATATAAAACAAAATGATTTTTTATTATGAATTTTTGGCCAGTTTTCCTTTAATAAAAAAAAAATCATGAGATATCCATAACCATTTACTACCAAATAAAAGCCCAATGTGTCCTAAAAAGAACAAGGTATAATCCACAAAGATGCACAAAGTAGTTGTGATGATATGTACAGTTTTACTAACACATGTCAAAGTTACAAAATTGTGCTTAGTCATTAAAGCAGAGTTCCTACTAGAAAAAAAAATATTAAAAGTCAGCAGCTACAAATACTGTAGCTGCTGACTTTTAATAAATTGAACACTTACCTGTCCCAGGGTCCAGCGATGCGGGGAAACAAAGCCCTGCTCGTCTCCCCCTCTTCTCCGCATTGCCGGCATTGTTACTGTGAGTGCCTGGCTGTGGCTTTACAGCCGGGCACGCATTGCGCATGCACCGTGATTGGCCAAGCAATCATCTGGGTCCTGTGACATGTCCCAGATGATTGCGAGAGGGAGAGGGGAAATGTAAACTTCCGGACTCCGGGGTGCCCCTGGAGAAAGTGGGCTCTGGAACCCTCTAAAAAGAGGGTTTCCACCCCCCCCCCCCAAAAAATGACATACCAGGGGGGTCACCTTCCCTTAAAGTGGAAGTTCCATTTTTGGGTGGAACTCAGCTTTAAGATTTGTTTTACCCTTAGACATGAATAGGTAATTTGTTGAAGACCTTTCACAACTCAACCTATTGGCTTTCTCAGCTCAAATGAGTTTTGGGGTTTCAGGTATGTCATTGCACCCTATGATGGTAAGGGAAACCTCTACCATTCTGTTTGCCATCATGTAGATGACAATATGCAAAAGGTTTTCCAGGTTCAGCTATGAAGTAAAAACTCCCACCACTTTGTGAGCTAGTATGACCGGCTAGGGTCACACAGATGTATTAATAGACAACTTGTGACGCCACCTCCAGCATACATCTGTCTGCCATGGCATGCTAGAACTTTTATTTCACAGCCGATGCAGCGTTTTGTGCCATCTGACACAAGAGGCAGTTTTTTGCTCAGCGGTAACAATTGAAGACGTTTTTAATTAACTGCCTACAGCTTGAACAGACTCGTCTCATCAGTTTATATAAATTGCTAATGTGCATCAAATTGCTAATAGTTGGTCACGAGTAAGGTGAAAAAACTGCTTAAAACTATAAACAGATAATTGACTCCTGGAGACAGCGGGCAACTCACCTGTCTGGAGTGAGGTGGCACCGCTCACCTGACTGCACATGTACAGGAGGACGTCACGTGACTGCCTGGAACCGTTCCTGGTAGTCAGATGAGTCAACAGGAACTCTGTGAATAGTCATAACACAGTTGGTCTCTTATACCCATACCGCTCACATAAACTTTCAATCAGTATAATTACCATCACAAATTATATACTGTATACACAAAACCAAATATACTTTATGCCCTATAAAGCACAATTATTAAAAACATTTAAAAACATTCACAGGGTCCTGCACCCAATATGTAATAACCAAGTATCATGTTCAGTATTTAAAATGCAGAAGACTCTCAGAACAAACGTAGGGCATTTCTCCCTCTCAAGGTGAAACTAAAATATTAAAATATGCACGTAGATATTAACAATCATATTTTATTCCATTCCAGTCATTTGAATATTGGTAAAGGCATTTAAATAGGATATCTATCCATTCAGTATGCATTATCCTATATAAACCCAATATGGGAACATCAAGAACAGCCACACACGAAGAGGATGAAACAAACACATCTACTTGTACTACACAGTATTCACAATCCTATTTTATCCCAATCTTGCCTTCAAAACTTGAATATTAATATGGACACATAAACTGGACACTGGTCAGCTTCTGGGAGCACTCAGAGTAATCAGTTATGATGATAAGGTATACAAATCCATTTCTGATGCACCATAATCACTTATAGTCCAGCATTATCAAGGTATCCATCGAAAAGGCTACATTTTTAATTTCAGTTCGAGGACAAATTTATAATAAACTCAGCAAGGAATAGATACAAATACAATATGAAGCATCAAATCTGTCCAAGGGTGCCAAAGAAGTTGACTGTTAAAGTCTATATGCCATAGTTAAACTTTAGAATTGTGAACTAGTCACAAATACAGTTCGAGGTATGGATAAACTCAATCCAGGTCAATTTGCTCACAGTAATAATTAAATCCAAAATAGTGTGCAAACTTAGCAATAGCCCACAACAATCACAACTGTAGATCCACTCCTTCAGGTGGACACCATTTGCAAAAAGACTTAAATGAAGCCAGTATCCTATTACAAACCGGGAAATCATAATATACAGTAGGTGGAACAGTGTCAATGGATATAGAATAAAAGCAATGTGATCTTGTGTTCCAGAGAAGGAACTTATAACATATACAGTTCACCAGGCAGTGTCTGTGTATGTATATGCATAAAGAACCAGTCTCATGTCTCTATCATGGAGATCCTTGTACCAAGATTCATTAAGATGGTAGGGGTAGGTATTCCAGGTCGGGCCTGTCACAGGGCCTGACCTGACATAATTCTCCCAACCCCCTTTGGTGGCCTTATGATCTAACATATTTTTTTCAGGATGTATATTACTAAATGACATATGGGTGAGACCCAACTGCTACTTACATGCACGTATCAACATTTTTTTTATTGAATGCCAGTACAAGGATTTCCAGATCGGAAATATGAGACTGGTTATATACATACATTTATACTGCCTGATGAACTCTCTTCATTCGGAGTTCTTTCTCTGGTACACAAGATCCTATTACTTTTTATCTCAATCCATGGTCATCATTTCCCCTATGTTAAGATTTCCCTGTTTGGAATGATACTAGCTTTATTTAAATCCTTTGCAAGTGGTGTCCACCTAAAGGATAGGGATGAGGTACGTGTTCGCCACTACCATCTGTTTGAGGTTAATCTTGCAGGTTCCAAATTTTCTATCCCGGTGTATTTTTGTGCAATCCTGGTGTATTTTTGTAAATTTGTTCAGGAGAATTTTTTTAAATCATAATGTCCTGCAAAGCCTCTGAACTATAGCCAGCAGATTTAGAAGTGCCCCATAAGAGAGCTTTTGACGAGCCAATCCCCTCACTTTAAAAGGGGGACACAAGGACACAAGGACACAAGGACACAAGGACATAGTGTCAGTTAGGCTGTTGAAGGGAAGAAAAGACAAATGCAGCGCCTGAAGGCGCTGCATTTGTCTTTTCTTTGCTTCTATACAGATCACTTCATCTGTCAGCTGGCAGCCATCTAAAGCAAGGCAATAGTAAAGTAGTTATACAGTGCCATGGACAATTGATGGACTTTAATATCCACTTTATAGCACTAGTTTCTTTTGGACTTTAATCTCAGTTTCATTTCATTCATTTTTAATCTTCATTTTTATTTTTTATTTTTATTTACATTTTTACATTTTTATATTTATTTTTATTTTTATTTTTATATTATATTTATTTTTATTTTTATCTTTATTATTTTTATTTTTATTTTTATTTTTCAGCTTAAATTTAGTTTATTTTACATTTTGGCCCTTATTCCCATTTCAACTAATACTAGCCTTTTGTGAACCTTAGACATCTACAGGGAGTGCGCTTGAATATCATGTTTTGTTTTAAGGCTGTTGAAGGGAAAACTGAATAGGAAGAGAGTGTCAGGAAACTGTACTTTAATTCATATTGCTAACTCTGTGGGCAATCAATTTGCTGCTTTTTTTGTTCTGATTACTGTACACTTTTATGTGTCATTTTATTTTAGGTCAGTGGTTATCTTTAGCTGCTGTCCCGTCCATAGGAATTTTTGTTTTTGTGCTGCAAGACTTCTTTGTTAGAAAATGTGCTTTTGTTTCAGTTTGTAATATTTTGGGATCTTCATTTATTTTGAGGGTGTACTTTATATTGCATGCTTTATCTTAAATTTTTAATTTAACAAGTTCTGCCCGTCATAGACGTCAATATCATTTACCTCTGAGTTCAGGTTCGCCAAATTTTGAGCAAGATTTGCCATACCATTGGTGAATCAAACATTTTCACACAAAGTTGGATTTTCTTATTCATTTAGGATTACTGTGAGAAGATTGAGTTTGGATTAAGCTCATGTGTTTTTATCTATGACCATAACTGTATTTATGAGTATTTCAGGATACTGAAGCTTAACTATGGGATAAAGACTTGAACTAGTAACCTACTATGGTGCCCTTGCACAGATCTGATGTTTCATATTGCACCTATTCCTTTGTGAGTCTAGTTTAAACATACATTTATTTTTATTTTTTGGTGGATACTTTGATAACTCTGGATTACAAACTGTACCAGAGATTATCCACTTAGTTATCATAAGTGGATCTGTCTGTTTCATTGTCATAGGCAATGATTTGTTAAGACTGGGATTAAATGGGGATGTAAGTACTTAATGGATGAATATCCTATTTACATGCCTTTAAAAATATTAGTGTTTGTAATGGGATAGAATATGATTTTGGATGAATATCTAGTAGATTAACATCTTGTTTATGTGCTTATTTTAGTTCCACCTGAGAGGTGGGAAATGTGTATGCTCTATATATGTTCTGAGAATCTTTTCATTTATGAAAACTGAACATGATACCTGGTTATTATATATTGGTGGCAGAGCAATGGGATTAATTTATTTTTACAATTGCGCTTTATGGTATAACTTGTGATGGCAATTTATACTGATTAAAACTTTATGTGAGAGGTGCAGGTATTAGAAACCAACTGTGTTATGGCTATTCAAGCATCGTGTTGACTCATCCTACTTTCAGGCTACCATATCGTCCTACTATACATGTACAACGTACATTCGGGTGAGCAGTGCCACTTTGCGCCAGTCAGGTGAATGGAGGGAGATGTCTGCTGTCTACAAGACTCAATTTTCTGTTTAAAAGTGCTGCGCTTCTAACATATAGGCCCGGATTCACATACCTTGGCGCATAGCTATGCCGGCGTATCGAATATACGCTACGCCTACGTATCGCAGAGCGGCGAGCACAGTATTCACAAAGCACTTGCTCCCTAATCTACGCTGGGTTCCCTCGGCGTAACTCGTCGTAAGTGGCAGTGGGCGTGAGCCATGCTAATGAGGCGTGACCCCTTGTAAATGATGGGCCGAGCGCCATTAAGATACGAATAACGAACGGCGCATGCGCCGTCCCATGGATGCTTCCCAGTGCGCATGCTCAGAATCACGTTGAAACAACTGCCTAAGTTATGTCGAATCACTGCCTACGACTTGAACGTAACCTACGACTAGCCCTATTCACGTACTACGTAAACAACGTAAAAAACGACGGCTGTGTTCCCTGAGTTGCGCCTCATATATGGGGAATAACTTTACGTCGGGCATATGACTTACGTAAACCGCGTATATTAATGCGCCGGGCGCAAGTAAGTTCGTGAATCGGCATATCTCACTCATTTGCATATTCAAATCGTAAATCAATGGGAGCGCCCCTTGCGGCCAGCGTAAATATGCGCCCACGATACGACGGCGTAGGAAACTTACGTCAGTCGGATGAAGCCTATTTTCAGGCGTATCTTGCTTATAGAGTCAGGCGCATAGATATGACGGCGCATATGTGCACTTACACGGCGTAAGTGCTATGTGAATCCGGGCCATAGAGTTCATCCGGCAGTGTCCCTGAATGTAACATGATAACATAGTTAGGTTGAAAAAGGACATCAAGTTCAACCAATACTAGAAAACCTCCATAAACGGAACCCTAAATCCACAGTTAATCCAAAGGAAGGCCAAATATAAACTCCTATACAGCATGGTCCAGTTTGCTCCAACAGGGGAAAAATTCCTTCCTGGTCCCAAAAGGCAATTGGATATTCCCGGGATCAGCAATCGCTGGTGCTATTACATATAAATGTTGATATTCAGTTAAATTCTGTACATTTAGGAATATATCCAACTTTTCTTTTAAAACAATTATGGGGCTCGCTAGAAGTAGTTCCTGAGGTAGCCTAGTCCACATTTTCAGAGTTTTTACTGTGAAGAAGGTTTTCCTCCAGACACAAAGGGGCAGATCCACAAAAGAATTACGCCGGCGTATCTATTGATACGCCGCGTCATTTTAAATTTCCCGCGTCGTATCTTTGTTTTGTATCTACAAAACAAGATACGACTGCATCTCGGATCGATCCGACAGGCGTACGTCTTAGTACGCCGTCGGAGTGTAGATGCATTTTTCTGCGTCGAGTATGCAAATTAGCTAGTTATGGCGATCCACGAACATACGCCCGGCCGGTGCATTTTTTTACGTCGTTTGCGTTCGGCTTTTTCCGGCGTATAGTTACCCCTGCTATTATGAGGCATACTCAATTTTAAGTATGGCCGTCGTTCCCGCGTCAAATTTTGAATTGTTTACGTCGTTTGCGTAAGTCGTTCGCGAATAGGGATTTGCATAGAATGACGTCACCGTCGTAAACATTGGCTTGTTCTGGTTTAATTTCGAGCATGCGCACTGGGATACCCCCACGGACGGCGCATGCGCCGTTAAAAAAACCGTTGTTTACGTCGGGTCACAACGTATTTACATAAAACACGCCCCCACATCCATTTGAATTCCGCGCCCTTACGCCGCCAAAGATACACTACCTCCCGCCGTAACTTACGGCGCAAATTCTTCGAGGATTCGAAAAAAAATAAGTTACGGCGGCGTAGTGTATCTTAGATACGCTACGCCCGACGCAAAAATGCGCGATGTATGTGGATCTGCCCCAAAGAGTGCCCCCTTGTCCTTTGCAATGACCTGAACCACTTGCCCACCAGGCGATATGTAGCACTCCTCTCCTACATCAATGTTTTGCTAGAAAATTACTCAGAACCCCCAAATATTTTATATATATATATATATATATATATATATATATATATAGCAGAGGCCCTGGGGAATAAAATAGTTATGGAAAAAGTAAAAAAAGTGCGCTTATCTATAACAATCTAAAACAGCTGCAAACTCAAGATGTTTATACAAACAAAAAATACTATGAAAAAAAGGAGTGGAGTTGCGCTAAAAATTGTGTGACTTATCAAATTAAATAGTGAGCACTATAAAGTCCCAAGGAAGAGAAGAAAAATCTTCTTTAAACAAATGTAAATTGTGTAAAAGTTTTGTGAATAATTATATTCCATATGGAATCACAACGTGAAGAAACATCTGGATCACTGCTCCCTGAAAATGCTGACCCTTACCGGATTTTCAGATCCAAATGGATCAAGCCGAGCAAGTAGCCAAACACCTGGGCTGCACAGGAGATCTGAATCTTGATATGGTCTTCCCAGCAGTCCGTCAGTGGAACATCCAGAAAGTAAACAAAAATAAAACTAGATAGTGTGATATTGTCTGGTAATCACACACAAATTCTCCCCCTGTGACTGGCAGACGGACAGTGTGACATGCAAACCACCACCAAAATACACACTGACCCTTACCAGAGCCCTGGATCTAGATAGATCAAAACCGCAAGGGGGATATAGGCAGCCAATGGAAAAGATCTTCTCTCAAAACAGTCCTCGGATTCACCAGGCAATCAACAGTCATGGAGAGGAAAAGCTCACAATGGTGTGATAACGCTTAAAGCATTTATTAAATAAACGTAGCACACTTACATAAGTAACTCTAAAAACAGCATAAAGGATCCGGCCGGTAGTAGAACGTGTAGTCCTCAAATCTCGGTGACGTCAGTACGTCTCCTCCCGACGTTTCGTCTAATCAGACTTGCTCACTACCCGTGAGCAAGTCTGATTAGACGAAACGTCGGGAGGAGACGTACTGACGTCACCGAGATTTGAGGACTACACGTTCTACTACCGGCCGGATCCTTTATGCTGTTTTTAGAGTTACTTATGTAAGTGTGCTACGTTTATTTAATAAATGCTTTAAGCGTTATCACACCATTGTGAGCTTTTCTTCTCCATGACTGTTGATTGCCTGGTGAATCCGAGGACTGTTTTGAGAGAAGATCTTTTCCATTGGCTGCCTATATCCCCCTTGCGGTTTTGATCTATCTAGATCCAGGGCTCTGGTAAGGGTCAGTGTGTATTTTGGTGGTGGTTTGCATGTCACACCGTCCGTCTGCCAGTCACAGGGGGAGAATTTGTGTGTGATTACCAGACAATATCACACTATCTAGTTTTATTTTTGTTTACTTTCTGGATGTTCCACTGACGGACTGCTGGGAAGACCATATCAAGATTCAGATCTCCTGTGCAGCCCAGGTGTTTGGCTACTTGCTCGGCTTGATCCATTTGGATCTGAAAATCCGGTAAGGGTCAGCATTTTCAGGGAGCAGTGATCCAGATGTTTCTTCACGTTGTGATTCCATATGGAATATAATTATTCACAAAACTTTTACACAATTTACATTTGTTTAAAGAAGATTTTTCTTCTCTTCCTTGGGACTTTATAGTGCTCACTATTTAATTTGATAAGTCACACAATTTTTAGCGCAACTCCACTCCTTTTTTTCATAATAAAATAGTTATCATTGCAACTTTTTTTGGGGGAAAAAAAAAACACTTTCATGAATAAAAAAAAAACAAAACAGAAAAGTTAGCCCATTTTTTTGTATAATGTGACAGATTATGATAAGCCAAGTAAATAGATACCTCACATGTCACATTTTAAAATTGCGCACACTTGTGGTATGGCGCCAAACTTCAGTACTTAAAAATCTCCATAGGCGATGCCTTTTTTTTACAGGTTGCATGTCTAGAGTTACAGAGGATGTGTAGTGCTAGAATTAATGCTCTCGCTTTAACGTTGTGACCCGGACCAAAATGCAGCTAAAGGACCTTGCTCCTTTTTGCGATTCGGCACTGCGTCGCTTTAACTGACAATTGGGCGGTCGTGCAACGTGGCTCCCAAACAAAATTGGCCTCCTTTTTTTCCCACAAATAGAGCTTTCTTTTGGTGGTATTTGATCACCTCTGCGGTTTTTATTTTTTGCGCTATAAACAAAAATAGAGCGACAATTTTGAAAAAAATTCAATATTTTTTACTTTTTGCTATAATAAATATCCCCCAAAAATATATATAAAAAAAATTAGTTTCCTCAGTTTAGGCCGATACGTATTCTTCTACCTATTTTTGGTAAAAAAATTTGCAATAAGCGTTTATCGGTGATCGGGTCCACGGGGACCGATCGCGGGACTCTATCGGTGATCGGGTCCACAAGTCCTGCGTTCACGGTCACGGAGCTTCGGACTGGGTCGCGGGAGCGTGTCGCGGGCGCGGCCATTCTGCCAACGTATATCGGCATTAAGGGGTCCTTAAGTGGTCAAACATTGTTTACATATGCGAGCGCAACCTATGTATGGGTTTGCTTCTGCGTGTGAGCTTGCGGGGACAGGGGCACTTTAACTTTTTTTTATTTATTTACATTTTCTTTTTTTACACTTTCCCTTTAAAAAAAATATGTAATAACTTTTGTTCCTATTACAAGGAATGTAAACATCCCCTGTAATCGGAATGGTGCGTGACAGGTCCTCTTTATGAAGAGATGTGCAGTAAAGGCTGAGATTAAAAAAAAATTCACAATCTCAGCCTTTCCTGCCGAGTCCTTGGTTTTGTTTACTTCCGTCTGCCCCGATGCGACGTCATAATGTCGCGCCCGGGCCTTCAAGAGTCATAGAGTCCAAGAGCACCATAGGATGGTGGGATCCCCTCCCGCCTGTAAAAACGATCAAGCAGCTGAATGGCCACTGTGAAGGGAATTGCCAGCGGAAAAGATTGATATCTGAATGATGCCCTTATCTGCAGGCATCATTCAGATATCATCACTGAAAGCCAAAGACTTCATATGACAGCCAGAGGTCCGCAACTTTGCACCAAGATCACTATATAGACCATTTTTGTATTATTAACATGGTGATCATATTCCCCTAAAACCACCTCTTGTTAGGGGAGAATACATTCAATTCAGGTAATCTTTCCTTATAGCTGAGTTCCTCCATTTCTCTAGTTTAGTTGTCCTTCTCTGCACTCTCTCCAATTCCCCAACATCCTTTTTGTGAACTGGTGCCCAAAATGTTATTGCATATTCCAGATTATGTCCTACCTAGGTTTTGTACAGGGTCAAGATCGGGTCTTTCCCTCTGGAGTCTCTACTTATTTTATTGCAAGAAAGTACTTGCTTTAGAAATTACAGCTTTACATTGCATGCTAGTAATACATTTATGAACTCCCAGAACTCCCAATTCTATGATTGACTCAGTTGTACTTTCCCTAAAATATATGATGCATGCATTATACCTGCCACAGCATGTTACCAGCCCCCATCAGCGAGAATAAAGTTTGTTGTCATCTGCATAATACGCAGAAATGGTACTTTTAATCTCAAACTCTATATCATTTTTAAATAGGTTAAAAAGTAAGGGTCCCAATCCCGAACCTTGGACTACTCTGTGTATGAATCATTAATTACTTGATAAGCCAGATCCTAGTCCATGGGGCCTACTGTGTAGTATGAACATGAGGGTAAGGCCAACTTCATCCTCATGTCTGGAATACTTAGGGACAGATCCACAGACAGAGTACGCTGGCGTATCTACTGATACGCCGGCGTACTTTCAAATTACCCGCGTCGTATCTTTGGTTTGAATCCTCAAAACCAAGATACGACGGCATCTGGGTTAGATCCGACAGGTGTACGTCCTCGTACGCCTTCTGATCGTAGATGCAATACTTCGGCTTCCGCTGGGTGGAGTTCGCCTCGTTTTCCGCGTCGGGTATGCAAATGAGCTATTTCCGACGATCCACGAACATACGCGCGGCCGTCGCATTCTCTTACGTCGTCTCTAGTCGTCTTTTTCCGGCGTATAGTTAAAGCTGCTTTTTTGCGGCGTATAGTTAGATTTGCCATGTTAAGTATGGCCGTCATTGCCAGTTCATTCGGCGCGGGGACGCGCTTCATTTAAATGAAACACGCCCCCTACTCGCCGATTTGAATTTGAAATACGCCGCAAGATATACACTACGCCGCCGTAACTTATGGCGCAATTTCTTTGAGGATTCGAAGTTTAAAAATGTAAGTTACAGCGGCGTAGCGTATCTCCCATACGCTGCGCCCGTGCAGATCTCTGTGGATCTGCCCCACATTGATTAAGTGACCTCCGGGGTTCTGCCTAGTTGCGGGTGGCCATATGCCCACTAATACAGAGACTCTCATGGTCCATGGGTAGTTTTACTAGGTTTAGCAGTACAAGTACAGGGACCTAATGATATACATGGCTTCCACAAGATAGTCTCTTTATAACCTAGTCCAGCTGCAGACCCCTCAGCACTCTGGCCGACATTCTGAGGGTCACAGAACTCATACAGGTTACTCAAGCCCTGTAAACAGAAGGGTGTACAAACCTTTCACACTTTACACTGCATTACACACATTCAAGCTCTCTGAAAGATGTAATTTTTAGTCAGATTAATTTGGCATTTTATTGAATTAATGAAACATATGTTCAGGATCCAAATTATTGGCAGTTTATTATACATCCTCAAGATTAATGTATTTCCTTCCAAAATACATGCTCCTCCTTCACAACCAAACCTCTCATATATCAAACATTTGACAGGAACATGCAGCTTACCAGTGGTCAAAGTCCCTCAACACTGCCATAGGATAATCTTCTAGTTGTCCTTCAAACTGCTAGAAAGTTTTAGGCCCAAAGAAGGGGGCCCACCCAGGGTAACATATGGCTTCCCCAACTACTGCATGGAACTCTCCTTGGTCCTTACTGCACCTATCCATTACACTAGCAGCTCCAACTCCTACATATGCCGCGTACACATGACCGTTTTTCATGACGTAAAAAATACTTTTTTTAATGTCATTAAAAACGACCGTGTGTGGGCTCCAGAGCATTTTTCATGACATAAAAAATGTCTATTAAAAATTTAGAACATGTTCTATTTTTTCGCGTCGTTTTTCACGTCGTAAAAAACAGTCGTGTGTAGGCTTTAACAACGTGAAAAAAACATGCATGCTCAGAAGCAAGTTATGAGACGGGATCGCTCGTTCTGGTAAAACTAGCGTTCACAATGGAGATAGCACATTCGTCACGCTGTAACAGACTGAAAAGCACGAAGACTGAAAAGCGTGAATCGTCTCTCACCAAACTTTTAATAACACAAAATCAGCAAAAGCAGCCCATCCGAATGGAACTTCCCCTTTATAGTGCCGTCGTACGTGTTGTACGTCACCACGCTTTGCTACACGACCGTGTGTAGGCAAGGCAGGCTTGCCAAGAATTGGGTTGAAAAAAACGTTGTTTTTTCTAGACAATTAAAATGGTCGTGTGTACGCAGCATTACAAAAGGGGTCTTTACGTCAGTTTTCTATCCATTTAATAAATGAAATATCTTAGGCCCCGTACACACCATAGAATCTATCCGCAGATAAATCCCATCGAATGGGTTTCAGCGGATAGATTCTATGGTGTGTACACGCCAGCGGATATTTATCCGCGGATAAATCTCCCCTGGGATGGATTTCCAGCAGATGAATATTTGCTGACATGCTCAACAAATCCATCTGCTGAAGTCCATCCCAACGGATGGATCCGCTCGTCTGTACAGACTCACCGGATCCATCCGTCCAAAGGGATTCCCCGCACGCGTCGTAATGATTTGACGCATGCGTGGAATTCCTTATATGACAGCGTCGCGCCCGTCGCCGCGATTATGACACGTCATCGCCAGAGGATTTCGGCGCGGATTTCAATGCGATGGTGTGTACACGCCATCGCATAGAAATCTGCTGAAATCCTCGAGAGGATTTATCCGCGGATACGGTCCGCTGGACCGTATCCGCGGATAAATCCTCTCGTGTGTATGGGGCCTAAGCCTACACATTATTTTACACATCTGTGAAGAATTGTATCAAATGTTTTTGCAAAGTCTAAGCCTACTATATGCACAGCTACTTCTTTGTCAAGTTATATGCTTACTATATCATAAAAAGAAAATAGATTTGTTTGAAAAATTTGGTAATTTTTGGAAATCTATACTCAGTGGTCTTTTAAATTCTGAAAATTAAACATGATGCTAGTTCATTATTTAGTAGGTGCAGAGCCCTGTGAATGTTTTTAAATGTTTTTATTAATTGTGCTTTATGGGGAATAAATTTGGTTTTGTGTATATATATATATATATATATATATATATATATATATATATATATATATAATTTGTAATGTTAATTATACTGATTGAAAGCTTATGTTGGAGGTATGGGTATTTGAGACCAACACCAACAGTGTTATGATTATTCACAGAGTTGACTCACCTGACTTCCAGGCCTAGTTCCAGGGGACCATGTCCTCTTACTGTACATGTACATTCAGGTGAGCAGTGCCAATCTGCTCCAGACAGGTGAATGGTGGCAGATGCCTGCTGTCTCCAGGAATCAATTATCTGTTTATAGTTTTGAGTCATTTTTCCTCCTTATCCAGCCCAAGCCTCACGGCATAGTGGGACTCCCATGCATCATTGTCTCTGCCAGTTATAAAACATGTTTTCCACCATCAGACTCAGCTGGGTAGGAATTAATAGCAGTGCTTGTTCCACATGGTGTCGTGGGACTGTCATCTATTCGAAATTTCCGAAATGAGTCCGCTTTTTTAATACATATACAGGCGTGTTAGTAATCAGGCAAAATATCACTCCTAATAAGTCTTTTGGACAGGTTTTGTAGGCCACAACAGCTGTATCCAAGGCCAATGTCTCACTCACAGTCCAAATACATTATTTTCAGCCTAGGTTACACTAAAGTACTGACCGAATATCCTGCGGACGTGTAATTTCAGCTGAAGGGGATTATCCAACATGCAGTGAAAATGCAGGCATTTTGCAATAGTGTGAAGTAGATAAGCCATATGGCAATAATGTGGCAATTTTGAAAGCTTTCTATTAGCTTTCAGTTCCAACATTAATCGTGTGGAATTGAACGATCCACAAAACTGTTATATTTTGTGTTAATGATAAAATATGAAATGTTTCCAACTGAAAATTGTCACAAGCCATATACATAATAATATGGTCAGGAGATATGATCATGTCATAAACATTCCCAACTGTTTTAGACCAGCATGCAAAATAAATCACAGGTTCAAATTTGCAGGGAAGTCATAGACTAGTGATGGGTGAATCACTTTTTTTTTTATTAGGTTAAACACCACCCACAAAACATCAGAATCAGAAAAACTTGTAGACTTAAAATAAAGAATGCTATCATTTGCAACAGTTAAAATGATAGAGACCTGAGGTCATTTTAAAATGTCTTGTGAAATGCAGTCTATGCCCTTTGCTTTGTAAAGAAAATGTAAGGAATTCAAATTTAAACACGTGAGGTGAAAACTTTACAAGGCTTCTTCTCAGATTGCGTTACGTTAATTAGTCATAAATATTGTCACTTGTTCTGTCTGGTTGTGAAGGTGCTCCCTTTTTAATTGGTTAGTGAAACTCAGTGCCTCAGACCAGGCCGATTATTTTTGGCTGGCAATTTGATACAACCCTGTTATCTTGTGTCAAGCTTCGAGACTGCAGGCTATACATTACTTTTATAAAGCAGCAACTCACTGGACTTCTCTTTCTAGGCACAGTTTTCAGTTTAGGAAAAAAATGCAGAGGTCATTGAATTAGGCTTTCCATCTGGAGCTCCCTACATAGAAAATGCACCTGACCTTTCGTCTTACATACCCATTAGCTCTAGAACATCTCATCCTCCAATATGGCCTTCCATAAAGTAAACAATACTTTGCTCCTGACTAGGGATCGACCGATACCGTTTTTTTGGTGCCGATACGATACCGATATTTCAGCCACCTCTCCTGCCGATAGACAATATTTTTGGCCGATATTTTGTACATTAAAAAAAATTACACTGTAATTTCAAATTTTTATGTTTTTAATCACTGTTATTGCTGTCACAAGGAATGTAAACATCCCTTGCGATAGTAATAGGCATTGACAGGTACTCTTTATGGAGAGATTGTCTACAATACCCCAAACCCCTTTCTTTGCACTTCTTTGAACTTAAAAGTATTCAAAACGTCAAGATCTGCATTTTTTAATAATTTATTTTTTAAACTGGCACCTTTAAGGCCGCGTACACACAGTTGGTCCAAACCGATGAAAACGGCCTGAAGTCCAGTTTCATCGGTCCAAACCGACCGTGTGTACGGCCCATCGGTCTGTTGTCCTTCGGACAAAATTTAGAGAACTTGCTTTAAAATCGAACCGATGGACGGCTGACCATCGGTCAAAACCGATGGTTAGTACACAAAAGCATCGGTTCAAAACCCGCGCATGCTCAGAATAAAGTCGACGCATGCTTGGAAGCATTGAACTTCGTTTTTTAAGCACGTTGTGTGTTTTACGTCACCGCGTTCTGACCTGATCGGTTTTTGAACTGATGGTGTGTACGCACATCAGACCATCGGTCTGCTTCAGCGGTGAACTGATGAAAACGGTCCGTCGGACCATTCTCATCGGATGGATCGACCGTGTGTACGCGGCCTAAGATGACAGTAATCCGGGAAGTGATGTCATGACATCGCTTCCAGATTACTAGAACCGAGACCCAAACAAAGCATCAGCTTTGTTCGGGTCTTAGTGCCGGCTGGTTGCTCGGGCCTCCCGGTGGGATGGGAGAGCCCGGGCAAGCGGTAGAAGGCAGCGGGAGGAGGGGACATCCCCTCCCGTTGCTTGTAATAACAGCCAAATGGCTGCTGAGCCACATCGGTTATTACAATAATGCCGACCATCCACTCTAAACAATGGTGCGTGGGTACATGCAGCTGCATGCATCACCCTCTAATACCCCTTGAATTATATTGGTAATATCGGTCTAGTTTGAGATTTTTCAGAAAATTCTGATATCGGCCGTCGATAATCGGCCTTCCCGATCCCTACTCCTGACTTTATATTTACCTTTTTGATTACACCACCACTAGGATATCATATCCTGCAACATGACCTTCCATAAAGTAAAAAATACTCAGTTTTTGATATTATCTGTACCCTTTTGATTACACCCAGACCAGGATATCACACGCTGCAACATGACCCTCCAAAAGGTAGAAACTACGGGGATACCACATGTGTGGGACTTTTTGGGAGCCTAGCCGCGTACGGGACCCCGAAAACCAAGCACCGCCTTCAAGATTTCTAAGGGCATACATTTTTGATTTCACTCCTCACTACCTATCACAGTTTCGAAGGCAATAAAATGCCAAAACAGCACAAAACCCCCCCAAATGACCCCATTTTGGAAAGTAAACACCCCAAGCTATTTGCTGAGAGGGATGTTGAGTCCATGGAATATTTAATTTTTTTGCCCCAAGTCACTGAATAATGACCAAAAAAAAAAAAATACAAAACGTTGTCACTAAATGATATATTTCTCACACATGCCACGGTTATATGTGGAATTGCACCCCAAAATACATTCTGCTGCTTCTCCTGAGTACGGGGATACCACATGTGTGGGACTTTTTGGGAGCCTAGCCGCGTACGGGGCCCCGAAAACCAAGCACTGCCTTCAAGATTTGTGTGAGTGAAATCAAAAATTTATGTCCTTAGAAATCTTGAAGGCGGTGCTTGGTTTTCGGGGTCTCATACGCGGCTAGGCTCCCAAAAAGTCCCACACATGTGGTATCCCCGTACTCAGGAGAAGCAGCAGAATGTATTTTGGGGTGCAATTCCACATATAACCGTGGCATGTGTGAGAAATATATCATTTAGTGACAATGTTTTGTACATTTTTTTATTTTAATTTTTTTTGGTCATGATTCAATCACTTGGGGCAAAAAAATGTAATATTCCATGGACTCGACATGCCTCTCAGCAAATAGCTTAGGGTGTCTACTTTCCAAAATGGGGTCATTTGGTTTTTTTTTTTGCTATTTTGGCATTTTATGGCCTTCGAAACCTTGATAGGTAGTGAGGAGTGAAATCAAAAATTTGTGCCCTTAGAAATGCTGAAGGCGGTGCTTGGGTTTTGGGGCCCCGTATGCGGCTAGGCTCCCAAAAAGTCCCACACATGTGGTATCCCCGTACTCAGGAGAAGCAGCAGAATGTATTTTGGGGTGCAATTCCACATATAACCATGGCATGTGTGAGCAATATATCATTTAGTGACAACTTTTTGTAAACATTTTTTTTTTTTTTTCGTCATTATTCAATCACTTGGGACAAAAAAATTAAATATTCAATGGACTCAACATGCCTCTCAGCAGTTTCCTTGGGGTGTCTACTTTCCAAAATGGGGTCATTTGGGGGGGTTTTGTACTGCCCTGCCATTTTAGCACCTCAAGAAATGAGATAGGCAGTCATAAAATAAAAGCTGTGTAAATTCCAGAAAATGTACCCTAGTTTGTAGACGCTATAACTTTTACGAAAACCAATAAATATACGCTTATTGCGATTTTTTTTTACTAAAGACATGTGGCTGAATACATTTTGGCCTAAATGTTTGACTAAAATTTAGTTTATTCGATATTTTTTACTTTTTGTTATAAGAAAAATCATATTTTTTTAAAATTTACGGTCTTTTTGCGTTTATATCGCAAAAAATAAAAATCGCAGAGGCGATCAAATACCATCAAAATAAAGCTCTATTTGTGGGAAGAAAAGGACGCAAGTTTCGTTTCGGTACAACATTGCATGACCGCGCAATTACCAGTTAAAGCAGCGCATTGCCAAATTGTAAAAACACCTTGGGTCTTTAGACAGCGTATTGGTCCAGGGTTTAAGTGGTTAATGTGCAGCTGACATTCGGATTCCAAGCGGTGAACTGTTTTTTTATGACAAGGTTGTCATTCTTACTGGTGAGGGTGAAGGTTGGTGATTTAGAATTTTTACTGGTTTGTTTTTAACCCATTAAAACGGAACTAAACCCCCCTGTTGTTTTCAACCATGGAAGCTGTCACCTTGGCCTATGTTTGATCTTCAACTGCCATGGTGCTACACATGTGATCAGTTATGACACAAGCAATTTGATGGTTTGACAGCTTGGTTGAAAGCACCTCCAATGTGACAGTTACATTCCCAGCTTTTTTTTAAACTTAAATCGATGGGTTTAGTTCCGCTTTAAATAAATTATTTAAATAAATTCTGTGACCACATGGACCTCGGTTGGAAACCTCTGTATTACTATGGGCCACTATTGGCCTATAATCTAATTTTCTTTAAAGAAAATACTCTACTCTTCTCTCTGCTTTTCTGATTAGACCAACACCAGGATATCACACCCTCCAAATGATTTTCTGTAATGTAGAATTCCTCTGCTCATGACTTTCTCTCTACCTTTATGATTACAACACCAAAAGGACATAACATCCTCTAACATGGCCCTCTATAAAATAGAAAGTACTCTCCTCCTATACTTCTCTCTACTTTTCTGATTATACTCACTACTACTAGTAGGACATTGTAGACATCAACTTGATTCACCATAGGGTAGAAAATACTCTCCTCCCGATCTTCTTTCCACATTTCTGACTGGAGCTCAACATTAACTTCTAAGCATTTCACCAGATCTGGGACATTTTTCCAAAACCTTCTGATTTTGAACAAAATTCAGGGAAAATAGAAATTCTCAAATAAGGCTAATCCCTGTGCTATTACCAAGAGGCGATCAGAAGTGGGAATATAATTGTATCTAACTATAGCCCATGCCCATTGATCTCAGCTGGTACAGGAATAATTTAGTGCAGACTGTGCAATACAGCACCAACATACACTGAAAACTTCATTCAACTCATCAATGCAGGCTTTGTGTGCCCAAGTGGCTCAAACTGGGCCTTGGCACTGTTTACTATCACCCTCTTACTTCCCAACACTTTACATCCTGTGGGAAAAGTTGACCTTTGTCTGCGCTGAGTGTTCCTTTTGTCTAATGACGCTACAGCCAACCCCCTTTGCAGCCTCTCCACTTCTTGTCTGTCTGTGCCCAGCGTCAACGCCATGAGTCATGCTGATAACATGCCCACTTTGATCCCACTTGCAGTTGGTGTGTTAGGTGACGTCCTGTAATTATCCCCTCTCCTGTCACTCTCTTCTCTAACCCCCCCTTCCAGTGCCAGTCAAGCATGGCAAACATTCTTCATCTCATTGTTCTCATGCCCACGTTGAGGCTACAGCGATCTGATACTGTGTCCTTTCAGGGGAACTAAGCATGAAAGACCACTATTAAGTGCTTGATGATTGGCTGTCTCTTTGAATTTGCGGTCGTCCCACAAAAGACGATGACTTGAAGCCTAAAAATAGGAGATGCTAATCTGTTATCACAGCTCCCTCTTCCGTGTCCCGCTTACAAGCTTGTAAAGGTGTGACACATGTGACCCCCTGTGACACTCAGCATTGCTGCCGTGACATATTGTGCAAACGCCGTGTGCCTGTTTTTAGCAAGTGCTGCAATGTATGTAGAGCAATTTGCAAAGTCGTCCAATCATCCTTGCTATGTGTGGCTGATGCTTCTCCCCATCCCAGCCTCACAGTTGTTTTCTCTAGTAATTAAAATGTTGGTCTTCAAGCTGTCATCACTTTTGTAGCGGCAGGCCGAGCATTTAGACCGCTCCACGAACAGGGCTGTCTCATATTTGTCTTGATGTACCGCAGCTCACAAGGCTGTCTGCGCCTTGCGCTGTCATCTGTAGCCAACCGTGTTTCCGCAGTGTCATGTCTCGCTCTGTCGCCCCTCTGCATCTTTTCATTGTCCCCACTTACACGGTTGTCTCCTGTCTCCCCTTTTAAGTCTGAAGTCATCCTGATTTCTACATGAAGTTATGCTTTCACAGTAATGGCAGCAGGCATCGTCATTGGAATTTTAGAAATTGATCGTCCGCCTACTTAGACACAGTGAAGGTTGCTGTCCTTGGGGCTAGGCCCTTGTTCTGTCTGTCAGTTCACTGGCATGCAATTGCATCTTTAAAGCCTAACTTCAGCCAAAGTTTTTTTTTTTTATAATTTTGGATAGAGTGGAAAAGGTTCAAATTTCTGTTTTTTATTTCTGGAGCGTGTGTGACTGAGGAGCTGGATTTGACTCATCAATGAATCATGGTTGAAGAAGGTCAGTCAAATTCATATGAGGCATAATGACTCTAGGGAGGCTGCTCTAACCACAAACAGGGTACTCCTTGTCTCAAGGACCCATCGTTTGGAATACATGTGTAAAATGTTCAATGAGACCACCAGGCCAAAGATCTAATGCCGCGTACACACGATCGGTTAAACCGATGAGAATGGTCTGATGGACCGTTTTCATCGGTCAAAACTGATCGTGTGTGGGCGCCATCGGTTATTTAACCATCGGTTAAAAAAAGCCAACTTGTTTTAAATTTAACCGATGGATTCCTAACCGATAGAACATGGGCACAACCATCGGTTAAAAATCCACGCATGCTCAGAATCAAGTCGACGCATGCTTGGAAGCATTGAACTTCGTTTTTTTCAGCATGTTGTGTGTTTTACGTCACCGCGTTCTGACACGATCGTTTTTTTAACCGATGGTGTGTAGGCGCGACGGACCAGTCAGCTTCATCGGTTAACCGATGAAAGTGGTCCATCGGTCCGTTCTCATCGGATGGACTGATCGTGTGTACGCAGCATGAGTCCAAAATGTGTTAATATCAATAGCAAGTTAGTGCAATACAAATTGTATGGGGACCTGGGTACTGCCCCAGGGGACATGTATCAATGCAAAGAAAACGTTTTTAAAACAGCTGTTTTTTCAGGAGTTGTGATTTTAATAATGCTGAAAGTGAAACAATAAACATGAAATATTACTTTAAATATTGTTTCTGATGGGGTCCCCTTAGTCTGCCTGTAAAGTAGTGCATATGTGCGATGTGTAGAACATGCTGCAGCAAAATGTAATTTCTAAAGGAAAAAAATGTTATTTAAACTTGCTCGCAGCTGTAATTTATTGCCAGCTCCCGGCAATATAGATGAAAAATCAAGGAAAAAATGGTGTGGGGTCCCCCCTCCAGTCCATACCAGACCCGAAGGTCTGGTATGGATTTTAAGGGGAACTCCGCTCCAATTAAAAAAATTGGCGTGGCGTCTCCCCAAAATCCAACCCAGATTCTTATCTGAGCATGCAGCCTGGAGGTCAGGATGGGGGGAACGAGTGAGCACCCCCCCTCCTGAACCATACCAGGCCACATGAACTCAACAACCCCAAAGCACCTTGTCACCATGTTGATGGGGACAAGAGCCTCATACTGACAACCCTGGGCTGTGGTTGTCGGGGTCTGCCCCCAGATCCCATGCACCCCTATGTGAATGGATGTCATTGTACCACTACCCATTCACCAAAAAAAGTGTCAAAAAGTAAAAACCACAACAATTACTTTATTAGAAAAAAAAGTGTCCTGCGATGTACATCCATCGTCAATCATGCCGGCCGACGGACCCGAAAAAACTCCGCCTCCATGGGAGGCCTCCCGGCGACTGCTGTCTTTTCGCTTTGAGAAGACGTAAGGGTGGGGCCACCCGCTGACGTAACCACATGATGTCAGAAGGGGGTGGGGTCACCCAGTTATGTCACTGGGTGGCCCTGCCCTTGCCTTTATAACAGCTGTCAAAGCCAAGAGACAGCAGTCGCCGAGAGGCCTCCCATCGAGGCGGAGCTTTTATTTTATTGTTTTATTTTTCGGGTCCGTCAGGTGGCATGATTGAAGATAGATGTATATCGTGGAAAGTTTTTTTTTGTTTTTTTTATTACAGAAATTGTCAAAAACTGTGGTTTTTAGTTTTTGATTTTTTTTGGGTGAATGGGTAGGGGGTACAATGTACCCCTACCCATTCACATAGGGGGCGGGGTAGGGATCAGGGGGTCCCCATGTTAAAGGGGGCTTTCAGATTCTGAAAATTTGCATAGTGTCCCGGTCTAGCCGATGATATAAAATCACGGCCACTAAAGGTGCTCACAAGGCTGGAGGAGAGTCGGTCCGCCCCCAAGCTGACATCACTTCCACCCTCTACTCATGGGGTCCTGTAACTTCACCTCCAGTCCTGTGAGTACCTCCAGAGGCCATGATTTTCTATCATCGGCAGGACCGGGACACCTATACAGATTTTGCATTTGGCCAAATATGTACTGTCAGTTCTAACATTTTAATAAACTGGCCACTAGACTGCGCTTTTCCCTTTCTATACACACAAATACACACTAACACAGGAGTAGTGGAGGAAATCACATCTGATTCACACAGGGATTGCACCGCATTCCTGTTCAAATTGCATGCGATTCTTTGCAGTGCGATTTGCGGCAATTTTTTTTCATTGATGCACAACAAAGTATCGGTACGCGGTATTGGCCAGTACTTGACTTAAAGTATCGGTACCCGTACTGTCTGATAAAAAAAAAACGGATTGGTGCATCCCTACTACACACTATTGTGGTTAAGTATCTGGCTGATGGGGCATAATGGAGTGATTTAAATGGCTTTGCACACTTTTCAGAAATGAAGAATGATCCTATTGTATTTGGGATATGCGATGGAATGAGACATGTGAATACCTTCTATTCTTAGCAGGCTTTACTGTGCTACACACTGATTTGGTTGGGGGGGCTTTTTTGTTCCTTGAGGCTGGATTCACATCTTTGTGTGAAGGGGCTCACAGCAGGGGGTCCAATGCGTCCCTGTTCACCATTTCAGGTCCGATTTTGGTCTGAGTTCAGACCTGAAATGGACCAGAATACGCACAGAACTCCTGCGCCAGTCACAGGCTCTTGACATGCAAATTGGTAGCAGGGAAACCTGCATTCTATCCGCAATAGTGTGAACCCAGCCTTAGCCCATTCTTACCATAACCTGTATAGATTGTCTTGTTGGGTCCCAATCCCTAATCCATAGAAGCCATGGTTCCCATACACTGCACTGATAATGGGCAAAAGCCTGACCCGTCTGTATACCTTTTAGAATACATTTCTCTACAATATCAGGCAATTTTATCAGTATACAAAGTGCATGGCTAAGGGGGTACAAAGAAGTGATTTGCATGGCTCTGTCCACTGTCCTAAAATGAGGGATAACCCTCTTACTTTTGTAATACATGATGGAATGAGACACGTGAATACTTTCTGCTCTAAGCAGGCTTTACTGTGTTACCCACTCAATTGGTTAGGATTTTTGATTCCTTTAGTTCCAGCAGGGCTGGACTGGGACAAAAATTTGACCATGCACTTCATCCAGACCGGCCCACTTTAATTTTTGCAAACATGCACAAAAACAGTATATAAACTATACACAATTGTACAAAAAAACATAAGTAAAAACATTCCACTGTAAGTATTTTTTGTTGTTTATTTTTTTTTTAAACAATTAAAAAAAAAAAAAAATTCACAGTGCTTCTGGGGAAGGGGGTGGGGGGTATGTGGCAGTGGACGGTGTCAGCAGGGCAGTGGACGGTAACAGTAATGCCTTGTACACACGATAGGAATTTCTGATGAAAAATGTCTGATGGAATCTTTTCATCAGAAATTCCTATTGTGTGTGGGCCCCATAGAATGTTTTTTTCGTCGGATTTTGGAAATACAACATGTTTTGGGAAATTCCGATCATCTGTAGGGGACTCCAACGGAGAAAAAAACATGCATGCTCAGAATCAAGTCGACACATGCTCGGAAGGATTGAATTTAATTATTCTCGGCTCATCGTAGTGTTTTACGTCACCGTGTTTTGGACGCTCGGAATTTAGTCTGACAGTGTGTATGCAAGACTGATGGAAGACAACTTGAACAGAATTCTGACAGAAAATTCCATCAGATTTTAGCCCATAGGAAATTCCTATTGTGTGTACAGGGCATAAGGCAGTGGATGGTGTCAGTAGTTTTTTATTTTTAGGTATTGATTTTTTCATAATATTTTTTTCTACAATGCATTTTAGGGGAGGGGGTTGGGGCAGTGGGCAGTGTTGATACTTGGGGGGGGGGGGGAGTGGTAGCAGTAGTTTATTATTTTAGTTTTTTTTTTTTTTTTTTATTATATTTGTTGTATTTTTTTTTATCAGCCCTGTTGGAGGGCTTTGGTGAGATATCGGGGGTCTAAACAGACCCCTGACGAGACAGGGAAAGGGACTAAAGATTCCCCAGTCCCTTTCTCAGCACTGAAGATGAATGGACAGAAGACAGAAGGCTCCCATTCATTCATAAACAGAAGCAGAGTAAACAGTTTAATCTGCTCAGTTTTCACAGGGACACAGGAGTGGCACTTTCAGTTTTCACAGGAACATGGGAGTGATCAGTAGCGATTGTCCAATTTAGAAAAGGAAGGGGCCGGTAAATGACATATTTACCTGTCCCTTCCTCCACTCTCTATCCTAACAGTTGCCCACTGCAGCCGTCGGGAGAGGAGGGAATCCAGATGTGGGGGATGGGGCAAAGAGGAGGGCACAGAGGGGGGCTGGAGAAAGAGGATAGGGGGGCACACAGGAAACAGCTGGAAATGATCGGTACAGCAGGAGGGACAGCCGTGAACACCGATCTCCCTTTATAGCGTTTTAGCTGACACCTGAGGGAGGGAGAGGAGGAGAAGCGGCTGTCAGCTAAAATGCTATACATGGAGATTGGTATTCACAACTGTCCCTCCTACCACACCGATCATTCCTGGCTGTGAACCAGGGGACTATCCAGGATCGGCCCTGCAGCTCTGCAGCCAGCATATCACAAGTGCCTCATGGGTGTCCCGGAGCCGCAGCCAAAATGCGGGTTGTGTAGAAACTAGCCCACTGAGCCATTGGCCCACTCGGAAACTCCCTATAGTCCCATGGCCCGTACATGCCAGCGCTCCAGTATGGTTCTACGGCCCCATTCAACTTTTATAATAAAAATTCCAACCCGTTTTTCAGACTTTAAACAGGTGCACTTTAAATTGACCGCAATACATTTCTGTTCCCCCTCAATTCCTCCAATCCATCAGCTTCTCACTCCTTGTCAAGAGTCATAAAATTGTTCTTTGTCAACCTGTTTACGATTCCTTTCAGAAAACCTTTCCATCCTCATTGCCGTCTCTGCGAATGTTTGGAAATGGAAAAACAGAAATATTAGTTTAAACACTACGTGTTAAAAAAAAAAAAAGTGGGGAAGTGGGGCGGAATACAGGGTTACATGACTTTTACAAAATGTAGAAAACATCAGAAGACTGCGTGTTTATAGATAGTTTAAGTGTTCCTGGCTCTGGACAAGTTCTGTCTACTTGTAGACCTGGTTTATGCAAGTGACATCGCATACTGCAAATAAGAGGGATGAAGGATGGCTGAGAGGGTTACTATGAGCTGCAATATTTGGAGGTATAAAAAACATCTGGGCAATTAAAGTGGTTGTAAACCTCAGACATAAATATGAACAAAGCATATCCCTCTCTATAGTGTGTACTTGTCTCAATTAAGAGCACTAAGTGTCATTTCTGTCTGCTGCTTCATTCTTCTACTATCAGCACAAGTCACTTCTGACAATTTTTCCTGACACCAAGAGAAAAATGGTGACAGGGGAGGGACTTCCAGCTGATTGAAAGCCTCCACTCTGTTCCTGTGTGCTGTGTGGAGGGGGGTGTGTCCCTTCCCTCCAATCATCTCTCAGATCTCTCCTCACTGAGCTCTGCAGAGTCAGCTCTTCGCCACAATTTATTTCAGGACTCTAATGCCGCATACACACGATCAGATTTTCCGTCGGAAAAACCCTGGATGTTTTTTCAACGGAATTCCGCTCAAGCTTGGTTTGCATACACACGGTCACACAAAAGTTCTCTGAACATTTGACTATCAAGAACGAGGTGACGTACAACACTACGATGAGCCAAGAAAATGAAGTTCAAAGCTTCCGAGCATGCGACAAATTGTTTTCGAGCATGTGTCGGAATTTTGCGCGTCGAAATTGCTACAGACGATCGGATTTTTCGATAGGAATTTTTTTTCATCTGAAAATTTGAGAACCAGCTCTCAATCTTTTGTTGGCGGAAATTTCGACAGCAAAAGTCCGATGGAGCATACACATGGTAGGAATTTCCGTTCAAAAGCTCACATGGGACTTTTGGGCCGCGTACACACGGTCGATCCATCCGATGAGAATGGTCCGACGGACCATTTTCATCGGTTCACCGCTGAAGCACACCGATGGTCTGATGTGCGTACACACCATCAGTTCAAAAACCGATAGGGTCAGAACGCGGTGACGTAAAACACAACGACGTGCTGAAAAAAACGAAGTTCAATGCTTCCAAGCATGCGTCGACTTGATTCTGAGCATGCGCGGGTTTTGAACTGATGCTTTTGTGTTACTAGCCATCGGTTTGGACCTATCGGTCAGCGGTCCATCGGTTCGATTTTAAAGCAAGTTCTCTAATTTTTGTCCGAAGGACAAAAGACCGATGGGGCGTACACATGGACGGTTTGGACCGATGAAACTGAACTTCGGTCCGTTTTCTTCGGTTTGGACCGATGGTGTGTACGCAGCCTTGCTGTTGGAATTTCCGATCATGTATACGGGTCATAAGGCCTGGTTCACACTTGTGCATTTTTTAACGCATTTTCAGTTTTGCAGAAACACACTACAGTCCATTTAACATGGTTTTGTAGGGATATAGTCTACATTTGTGCATTTTATGGAAAGGGTCAGGGACTTTTTTCTGATTTTTGGTTCCATAGACTTCAATGGATCGAAAACGTATTCAAAAATGCAAACTGCAACCTGCATAAGTGTGAATCAGGCCTTGGATAAGCTTTATAATTCAGCATTTTGAACGATAAAGAGAAGATTGCAGATAAACAGGTACAACTACTGTAGGAGGATGTGTTTCATCTCTGTGTACTGCCTGAATCCAGTCACTATACTGGGGATATGTAAGATTTTACAACCACTTTAACGATAAGAGAGAAAATAAAGTGCTGTTAATATAGTTTCAAACTGTTTAGGGCCATTAGGGCGGAAACTCTTTGATACATAACTGTGCTGTACTAGCAACTCCTGAGGACGTGCATTAGCATGAAACAAATTGGGGCAGGATCTACATGCTGACATCTCACCGTCACTTCCATTGTAAGTGCAATGTTTTATTTGTCATGCCAATCGTTTTACTAGCATTTGGATAAAGCCTTTTACTTTTTTATGTGGTATTTATACTTTTTAATAAATATACTACACTATATGTGGGACCTTGCTTGTGGCTCTGTGTGGTGAGTGCTTTTTTCCCAAGCAGTATCAAGCAAACTGTCTGACTGTCCCCAGTGGTGAGAAGCAGCACTGCGGGGTGTCCCCATTGTGAGAATGGAGCTGGTTGACCACGGTGAGGGGGGTGCCAGATATAGGATCCGCCTGGGTGCTAAATGCTCTAGGTACGCTCCTGCAGATATCTATTTTCTTTTGAACATGGATATTTGTGTTCACTTTGTCACAGATATTTATCAAGTATTTATTGGCTCATGTATGGGACGTTATGCACAGATGTGAGGGAGGGGGAAGCAACTGAGTGTGTACAGGTGTGAGGGGGTAGGCAGCTGAGTGTGTACGGGTGTGAGAGGGGGAGGCAGCTCAGTGCGTACATGTATGAGAGGGGCTGAGTGCGTACAGGTGTGTGGGTGGGCTGAGTGAGTACAGGTATGAGGGGGCTGAGAGCGTACACGTATGAGGGGGCTGAGTGCGTACATGTATGAGGGGGGCTGAGTGCGTACACGTATCAGGGGGGCTGAGTGTGTAAACATATGAGGGGGGCTGAGTGTGCACAGGTGTGTGGGTGGGCTGACTGTGTACAGGTATGAGAGGGGCTGAGTATGTACAGATGTGTGGGCGGGCTGAGTGCATACAGGTATGTGGGGGCTGAGTGCGTAGAGGTGTGTGGGTGGGCTGACTGTGTACAGGTATGACGGGGCTGAGTGCGTACAGGTGTGAGGGGGCTGAGTGCGTACAGGTGTGAGGGGGCTGAGTGCGTACAGGTGTGAGGGGGCTGAGTGCGTACAGGTGTGAGGGGGCTGAGTGCGTACAGGTATGAGGGGGCTGAGTGCATACAGGTGTGAGGGGGCTGAGTGCGTACAGGTGTGAGGGGGCTGAGTGCGTACAGGTATGAGGGGGCTGAGTGCGTACAGGTATGAGGGGGCTGAGTGCGTACAGGTGTGAGGGGGCTGAGTACGTACAGGTATGAGGGGGCTGAGTACGTACAGGTATGAGGGGGCTGAGTGCGTACAGGTATGAGGGGGCTGAGTGCGTACAGGTATGAGGGGGCTGAGTACGTACAGGTATGAGGGGGCTGAGTACGTACAGGTATGAGGGGGCTGAGTGCGTACAGGTATGAGGGGGCTGAGTGTGTATAGGTATGAGAGGGGCTGAGTGCGTACAGGTGTGAGGGGGTTGAGTGCGTACAGGTGTGAGGGGGCTGAGTGCGTACAGGTGTGAGGGGGCTGAGTGCGTACAGGTATGAGGGGGCTGAGTGCGTACAGGTATGAGGGGGCTGAGTGTGTACAGGTATGAGGGGGCTGAGTGCGTACAGGTATGAAAGGGGCTAAGTGCATACAGGTGTGAGGGGGCTGAATGCATACAGGTGTGAGGGGGCTGAGTGCGTACAGGTATGAGGGGGCTGAGTGCATACAGGTGTGAGGGGGCTGAGTGCGTACAGGTGTGAGGGGGCTGAGTGCGTACAGGTATGAGGGGGCTGAGTGCGTACAGGTATGAGGGGGCTGAGTGTGTACAGGTATGAGGGGGCTGAGTGCGTACAGGTATGAAAGGGGCTAAGTGCATACAGGTGTGAGGGGGCTGAATGCATACAGGTATGAGGGGGCTGAGTAGGGTGACCACATTTACAAACTATCATTCAGGGACACCCCCCCCCCTTCCCAAAAATCAGCTTGTGCTGTAACGAATCACAGCACAGTCATTAGACATAATAGTCAGGATTAATGATTTCTCCAATCACAAGCAGGGGGTTGTGATTGTGCTCCTCCAGGCATTCCCGGCCAGGACAAGTACTGTCAGTAAGTAAAGCGAAGAAGTGGCGGCCTTTTTTGGGGCAATCAGATCGGCCCGGGGAACAGCTGTGTCAGTTTAATTCTGGGACACTGTATTGTCCTGGTATAAAGGTACCCGGGACAGACCTGCAAAATGCGGGACTGTCCCGGGCAATCCAGGACACAAGGTCACCCTAGGGCTGAGTGTGTACAGGTAAGAGGGGGCTGAGTGCGTACAGGTATGAAAGGGGCTGAGGGGCTCATACTTACAAAACGGAGAGAGATAACAGGAAGTGAGAGGAAATCTACCCCTAGGATGAGAAATTCACTCCTGTAAAAGTTATTATGAGAAAAAGGTGTCTCCACTGAAGATTTATCACCAATCCTTGTTTCCACAACAACCCATAATTTTCAAAATCCAATTGTCATAGGGACAGAAAGTGAGGTGAAATCTTCTAAAAAAAAAGGGCACAGACAGCAAAAACAAATGTTACAGGGGTGTTAACCCTTCTCTATGCTATCCAAAACTTAAAACAACTTTATTAGCTGGAGGTACACTTAAAACATGCATCTGTTCCAACTTACACACAAATTCAACTTAAGAACAAACCTACAGAACATTGGGCCAAATCCACAAAAGGGATACGACGGCATAACTGCTGTTACGCCGTCGTATCCCAGTTTCTAACTATGGAACTGAGCCACAGAATCAGTTTTCCATAGTTAGGCAGAAGATCCGGCATGTGTAAGGGACTTACACTGCCGGATCTTAGGATGCAGTACCGCATCCGCCGTTGGGGGCATTTCGTGTCGAAATGCCGCCTCGGGTATGCAAATTAGCACTTACGGAGATCCACGAAGCTTTTCAGCTTAGTTTTTTCTCCGTAAGTTTTAGTTTGCAAACGCAAAATTAGGGCTGCTTTTACAAGGTGTAAAGTTAGTACACCATGTAAAAGCAGACCCTTCTGTCCAGCGACGCGATTTTTATTTATTTTTTTATTTTTTTATTTTCCACCGTATCTTTTTTTTTTCCCGACGCAACTTTATTGACCCGACGCGATCCACAAAGCTCGGCGTAACGTAATTTCGCGCTATGCACGTCGGGAAAATGACGTCACGAGCATGCGCAGTACGGCCGGCGCGGGAGCGCGCCTCATTTAAATGGGAATCGCCCCCATTTGAAGAGGAACGCCTTGCGCCGGCGGAATTTAAGTTACACAGCCCAAAATTTCTAGGTAAGTGCTTTGTGGATCGGGCACTTAGGTAGAAATTTTAAGGCAGTGTAACTTAAATGGAAAAAATTAAGTTACGCTGGATCTTTGTGGATTACCCCCCTTGTTTGTAACCCAGGGACCGCCTTTATATGTTTTTTACTGTACCTCTGCATTTTCTGTAAAGTAGACCTAAATTCTTAGTTGAGTTTAGCTTTCCAGCATATATTTGTTTTCACGGTCGGATTTTTTTCATTTAGATTGTTTGAAAACAAGGAGTCCCTCTTTATTGTCCCTCTTGTCTTTTCACCTGTTGATCTGTCAGCCATCAGTCTCCCTGAACAGTGACCTCATGTTCTCACAGCGTCCTGCCAAGCTGGAAGTCTTATTATAGCCAAATAACTATGACACAACGCATCAGGTGAGGGATAGGACAGCTCTCCTTACAAGCTCATCTCTTGCTCCATGCTATGTGTCACACTGGACGGTGTCACTTTGCCATCGCAGCTCTTTCCCCCTAAAGGAAATGTATCATTGAAACACAGAGAGACCTCATTAGATAACAGGAGGCTTTGAGCATTAATGGTACCTACAGGATTGTTCACACAAAGCGCTAAACAATGGGCCTTTGTGAGGGTTAGGAATAAAAAAACTCTGTACAAGACATTTTTCCTTTATTGATTTGCATTTTTTGATTCTAGAAAATGCATTAAAAAATAACGTATCATAGTTTGAAACATTTCTTGGGTGGAATGTTGCATTGGGGACTCCAATCTGTCTAATAGAGACACAGAAAGCAAAAAATATTTAAAATACAAATTTCAGTTGGAATTGGTGAAGACTTTTGTCATGCTCTTATTGTTTCAAAGTTGGTCAGAGGAAAGAATGCGAATGTAGTTTCAGTAAATCCACACTGTAGAGCACAATTAGCCAGATTCAGTAAGACTTACGACGGTGTATCAGTAGATACGCCGTCGTAAGTCCGAATCTGCGCCGTCGTATCTTTAAGCGTATTCTCAAACTGAGATACGCCTAAATGTTGCTACTCCTACGCCGTCGTATCTTAGCTGCATATTTACGCTGGCCGCTAGGGGCGTGTACGTGGATTTACGCCTATAATATTTGCGCCCGATACGCTGTTTACGTAAGGCGTTTTTCAGGCGTAAAGATAAACCACCAAAAAGATGGCGCAGCCCATGGAAGGTATGGACGTCGGAAGTGCCGTCAAATTTTACGTTGTTTGCGTAAGCGTACGTGAATGGGGCTGGGAGTAGGTTACGTTCACGTCGAAAGCAATGAGTATTTGCAATGTGATTCTGAGCATGCGCCGTACAAACGGCCCTTATTTACATGGGGTCATGATTCATTAACATACAACACGCCCCCTACCTGCCTATTTTGAATTAGGCGGGGGTTACGCCGGGCCATTTGCGCTAAGCCGTCTTAACTTAGGAGGCAAGTGCTTTGTGAATACAGTACTTGCCTCACTATGTTACGTTGGCGTAGTGCAAATGGGATGCTTTACGCCGGCATAAAGATACGCCGTCGTACGTGAATCTAGCTAAATGACTCTGGTTAGGCTGCTCTCTAGCACTGGGGGGCTTTTGGTGAATACCAGAAGGTAATGGGAAAACCAAGAGCACCCCACCAAGGATATAGGAGCCCAAGAGTATTTATTTCAACAAGGAAGTCTAAAGATAAACCAAAGTGTTTCGAGGCAATACCTTCTCCCTTTGTCAGGGCTATAAGGATTCTAAAAATCTGTTTGGAAATTATCTTATGCCGCATACACACGACCGTTTTTCGGGTTGTAAAAAATCAAGTTTTTAATGGTCTAGAAAAAACGACGTTTTTTCAACCCGATCATTAAAACGGCCTTGCCTACACATGATCGTGAAAAAAAAAAATGCTCTAGCAAAGCGCGGTGACGTACAACACGTACGACGGCACTATAAAGGGGAAGTTCCATTTGGATGACGCCACCCTTTGGGCTGCTTTTGCTCATTTTGCGTTAGTAAAAGACGATTCGCGCTTTTCAGTCTGTTACAGCGTGATGAATGTGCTTACTCCATTGCGAACGCTAGTTTTACCAAAACGAGCGCTCCCGTCTCATAACTTGTTTTTGAGCATGCATGTATTTTTTACAAAGTTAAAAACGACGTGAAAAATTAGAGCATGTTCGAATTTTTTAATGCCCATTTTTTACATCGTGAAAAATGCTCTGGAGCCCACGCACGGTATTTTTTAATGACATTAAAAAAGTCATTTTTTTACAATCCGAAAAACAGTCGTGTGTCCGCGGCATTAGTGTTATTAATTAAATACAGATTGTTTTGGGTCTTAATAACCCAGATATAAGGGGAGCATCATTGTTCCTGAAACACTTTGGATTTCTATGGGGAAATAAAGAATCTTGGACCTCCCTGTTCTTACTGTTGACTGTATCCTAGAAGATTCAATTCAGTGCTGAAAACTGTGATATTTGTAATGTAATCTTTTACCATAAAGTTGTCATTTCAGGACATTTTATTTAACATTTATTTGTTTCCATATAGTCATAAAAACTTCCTACAACCCTTTAGTGCTTAAAAAATAGCACTTAGCAATATAAAATGGCAAAAAAACGATCTTTTCTTGCTTTATACATATTGCTTCAGATCTTCTCTAAAAGGGTCCAGGGTTAAAGTCCATCATGTCTATACATTTGGGTCTCCAATCCAAGTATAGCTGAATCTCACTGATACTTTAGTAACACCAGGACTGTGGGATTTGGGGGGATTCTCGTGGTCTCGTTCTTGTGCTTGTTCAGTGTTGTTTATTTGCTGAATAGTAAGCTAGTTAAAAAATAGTATTTTTTTAATTACAGTAAAAAAAAAAAAATAAATAATAACAGCAATGCTCCCTACTGGATGAATGAAGTTATGAAGCAAAGTAAAAAACAAAAAAAAAACAAAAACAAACACTAAACATAGGAATTTGCCATATCATAACATAACTGTATTACATGTTTCCAGCCTTTTTGCATCACCAAGTTAATATTAACCGTACTGTACTGTATTTATGTTATATACAACATTTCTGCTTCTTTAAAGTGTTACTAGACCCACAACAGTAAAATCAGTCTGTATATGCAGTAAAGCATCTGCGATTTTTATTTTTTGCGCTATAAACATAAAAAAAAAAAAAAATTAAAAAAAAAACACAATATTTTTTACTTTTTGTTATAATAATATCCCAATTTTTTTTTTTTTAAATAAAAATTTCCCTCGGTTTAGGCCGATACGTATTCTTCTGCATATTTTTGTTAAAAAAAAAAATCGCAATACGCGTATATAATGATTGGTTTGCGCAAAAGTTATAGCCCCTACAAAATAGGGGATAGATTTATGATTTTTTTTTTTTTTTTACTAGTAATGGCGGCGATCTGTGATTTTTTTGTCAGGCCTGCGATATTGCGGCGGACGTATCGGACACTTTTGACAGCATTTTTGGTACCATTTACATTTATACAGCGATCAGTGCTATAAAAATGCACTAATTACTGTATAAATGTGACTGGCAGTGAAGGGGTTAACACTAGGGTGTGAGGAAGGGGTTAAATGTATTCCCTGTGTGTGTTCTAACTGTGTGGGGGAGGAGGGGTGACTGAGGGAGGTGACCGATGCTGTGTCCCTATGTAAAGGGACACAGATCGGTCTCCTCTCTCCCTGACTGCACGTGGAGCTCTGTGTTTACACACAGAGCTCCACGTCCCTGCTGTGTCACCGACGATCGCGGGTGTCTGGCGGACATCACGGCCGCCAGGCACACGCATCGGCTCTCGAGCGATGCGTCGGGCACGTTGTTTCCCCGCTGCGCTCCCCCAGCGGCGCGCACAGGGAATGACAACAATAGGACGTCCAAAGATGTCCACTTTGGACTTGAGAGCCGCGCTGTGGACGTCTTTCGTCCATAGCGCGGATCCCAAGTGGTTAAGTACGATACATCACTCACTAACTACACTGCCCAGTGCCCATTCGAAAGAACGATTCGAGTACACACATTTACGAACACACAAAAAAACGGATTTACAAAACACACAAATGAAAATACGAACATACGAATGAAAATACGAATATACGAAATAACGAACAGACAGAGGATTTAAAATACGGAATGCAAATCGTTCGTTATAGATGTAATTTTCCTTCTTTTGTTGTTTTGTATTGTAGTAAGTTTGTCCAATCGTACGTTTGTATTTTCGCCTGTTCGTTATTTTGCTTATTCGTAATTACGTAATTTTCGTATTTAAGTACTTTCAGCTATTCGGATGTTCGAATTGATCCAAATGTACGAATACTAACAAATTTGTACGAAAATCCATTTGTTACAAATGGAATTGCACATGTCTAGTCCCCAATCTATCTGCTGATAGAGCCTTGGGGGCAAGCTGAACATGCTCAGTTTAGTGTGTATTGCTAGAGAGGTTGTTTTTTTGGGGGGTTGGGGGGAGTGCATGTGATCAGCACAGGGCCAATCAGCCCTCTCCAGACAGAGGGTCGGGGGTCATGCAGCCTTATAGGACAATCAGGGGAGAATGAAAACTCCTCCTACAAGCTTTAACCAGACACAGTTTATATTTACTAAAATAATAGCATTTCCATGTTCTGTGTACTGTGGGAGACCAGATATAGTAAATGCAGGGCCCTGTTTTTTTTAACACTTTAAAGAACATTTGCAGGATGTTTGTATGTATAAAGGTTATATATACGCAGCGATTGCGTGCATAAAAACACAATACAGCATACTTTATCTGTAAGCGCTTACATAAGGGGAAATAAAGTTTTCCTTCATCACAAGAAATATTTTCCATTGAATGAATTAGCATTCAGCAAAAACACTCTGCTTCTCTTCATGCATACCTTGAAAATGGTCCAAAGGTTAAACCTGCAGTCAGTCAGAAAACTGAGGTTGCATCAGTATATAGCCGCAGAGGCCCCCGTCCAATTAGAGACTGCCATTTCTGACACTTTGAAAACAAACCACTTACCCCAAAAATAATCTCAGCTCCATAAACAAGAGAAGAACCACCCCCAAAGTTTGCTCACACTGATCAGAGTCTTTTCCGCGTGCCAGTACGTGACAGGATCCTGTTCTGTGGAACGTCAACACCAACAAAAGGAACCAGCCACGCACAATGGCTGCACTGTGGCTCGTGTAATACACTTTAAAGAGTGCGCTGACATGTGTCCAGCTCCGATATCCCAGAAAATTCTTAGAACTTTCTGCCTATGGGGTTTGACAAGAAACTGGAATGATATGTAATAAAACACCTCGATCTTTATCAGCTCCAAAGGCCTGGAGCTGTGGGGTCTTCTGCTTCATGGGGCTCCATCCAGGTTGACAGGAAGGATCCCACTGAGGGAGGTATAAATTCCTCAAAGTGAGCAGAGACCTGCTGGAAAAAAATCTTGTTGGTTCCAAGGAGAGAGGAAAGATGGAAAGAGTACAGGAAAGCACAGAAATGGACCAGATAATGCCAAAAATATTTTTTAGGGACAGACTGGCCTTTCAAGAGCTGGACCTTCAGATTTTTGTCCCTGGAAATGTCTTGGTGTTCAGATTTGACCACTTAAACAAGCAATGCCTCTTAAATTACATATTTTTTTTTACAAATATAAATTTTTGTAGCCTTTCTAAAAGCCAATCTCAGGCAAATTACTGACTGATAGAGAGTCTGGGCCAGATTCACAAAAGAGATACGACGGCGTATCTCTTGATACGCCGTCGTATCTCTGTGTTAGGGCCGTCCTAACTAATCGAGTTACACTGTCGGATCTTAAGGATGCAATTCTAGGCCGGCCGCTAGGTGGCGAGGCCATTGCGGTCGGCGTAGAATATGCAAATTAATAGTTACGGCGATCCACGAACGTCCGCGCTGCCCGTCGATCTAACTTTACGTCGTTTCCGTCGAGTTATGCCACGTAAAATTAGGGCTGAGCCCTAGTTGTCCTAAGCCATGTTAAGTATGGCCGTCGTTCCCGCGTCAAAATTTAAAAAACAACGATGTTTGCGTAAGTCGTCCGTGAATGGCGCTGGACGCCATTTACGATCACTTCTAAACAAATGACGTCCGTGCGACGTCATTTAGTGCAATGCACGTCGGGTAATTTACCCGACGGAGCATGCGCAGTACGTTCGGCGCGGGAACGCGCCTAATTTAAATGGTCCCCACCCCATTTGAATTGGGCGGGCTTGCGCCGAGCGCATTTACGTTACACCGCCGCAAGTTTACAGGTAAGAGTTCTGAGAATCAGGCACTTACGCTGTAAACCTGCGGCGGTGTAACGTAAATCACATACATTACGCTGCCGTGGAGCAACGTAATTCTACGAGATTCTGGCCCTCTGTTCCCCAATCAATCCAAACCTAATAATAATGTTTTGGATGAATTTGTGTTTAATGCATATACTTAACCAAAACAAATTCATGTAAATGGGCTGGATCATTTCATGTATACCCTAACAGGAGAATATGGAAAGAAATGTAAAACTTACTAGTAATATAGGAACAGAGTGGCAGCATTCACATCTGCAAATCTAGTCTGAGGGTTCTGGCCCTTTCCCACCACCAAACCCTATTTTTTACATTTACACCATTGAATGTAATAGAGCTGCGCCATCTCATAGATGTAGTGGCCTATGCAGTATACCAATGGTGGTCAACTTCCTTGATATAGAGGGGCCTAATCACCAATAGGGACACACATCATTTTCACCACATGCAATACTACAGAAAACTGTCAGATACTACAGACATGGAACAAAAGATAACCAGAGACTGTGAACATGCTGTAGAAATTGTTGGAGACAGTTATAGACTGGAGACACATTACATGAGATATACAGGGATTTGTGTTGGTTGGGCCATCTCATAGATGTAGTGGCCTATGCAGTATACCAATGGTGGTCAACTTTCTTGATATAGAAGGGCCTAATCACCAATAGGGACACACATCATTTTCACCACATGCAATACTACAGAAAACTGTCAGATACTGCAAGAATGGAACAGAAGATAACCAGAGACTGTGAACATGTAGAAGTTGTTGGAGGCTGAGGAAATTTATCAGGAGACAGGCATAGACTGGAGACACAATAGGAGAGATGGACAGATCACTGCTATTATGACCCCTTGATAAATATATACGCTTCCTAAACTGTGCTTCCTACAGCCCACTTAGAAGGGTTCTAAAGGCTCATTTTTTTTACCTTAATGCATAGTAAGAAAACCCTCTGGGTGCAAACCCCCCCCCCCCCCCTTTATACTTACCTGAGACTCATCTCAATCCAGCAAGGTGCATAGGAGAAGCGGCTCTCCGGGGTCTCTCTCTCCTCATTGGCTCACACAGCCAGTAAGCCAATGAGAAGAAAGTGGGGGCAGGGCCAAGCCACGTGTGAATGGACAGTATCCATTCACAGAAGTGCAGCTCAGGCAAGCCTGCTCCAATACCCCCATTAGCAAGAGGCTTGCTATTGAGGGCACATGGCAGGGGGGAGGAGCCAGGACCGCCGACTGGGGACCCAAAAAAAAGGATCGGCAGTGCTCTGTGCAAAACCATTGCACAGAGCAGGTAAATAGGCCACCTGCTTGTTATTATTGTCTAAAGTAAAACAATAAATCTTGCCTTTAAAAACACTTTAAAGTGACTTTTGTCACATCAAGATCTACTATGAAAGATCAGAGGAAACCATATACAGAGAAAAGGAATGGACTGTACAGATAACAGTAACCATTTAACTTTTAACACCTGGTCTAAAGTAATTTTTTTTTTCAGTGGCCTGAGTAAGCATGTAGGTAAGGCAAATACAAACTACTGTCTGCAGGACAACCAAGGGTTGCACAATAAGCATCAAATGTCTGGTTGTAGGATGGGAACCCTGATTAAGTCCATGTTGATACAATGGGGGTTATTTACTAAAGGCAAATCCACTTTGCACTTCAAGTGTAAACTACAAGTGCAAAGTGCACTTGAAATTGCACTGAGAGTGCACTTGGAAGTGCAGTCGCTGTAGATCTGAGGGGGACATGCAAGGTTAATAAAAACATTTTTTTTAGCTTGCACATGATTGGATAATAAAATCAGCAGAGCTTCCCCTCATTTCAGATTTACCCCTCAGTTTTACAGCGACTGCACTTCCAAGTGCTTTTTCAGTGCAATTTCAAGTGCACTTTACACTTGTAGTTTGCACTTGTAGTGCAAAGTGGATCTGCCTTTCGTAAATTACCCCCAATGTGTAGGGCGAAGCTGGTCTAATGATAAGCAGACTCTTCCACCAACCAATGCTTTTCAATAGGAGAGTGGAACTCGTAAAGATTATCTCACAGTTTTCGGTGAAGCAATGTGTGTTTAACCACTTCCCGATGGCCGTACGACTTTATATGGCCGCAGGGTGGTTCTAATTCTCTGAGTCGCTGTCTTTTTACGGCCTCCGCTCCTCCTCGCCACTGGGGGGCGCGCGAGCCCGCCGCATCACTGGGATGCCGATGCGTGTTCCTGGCGGCCGTGATGTCCGCCAGGCTCCCGCGATCGGCGGTTACAGAGACAAGGACGTGGATCTGTGTGTGTAAACACACAGATCCACGTCCTGTCAGGGAGAGAGGAGACCGATCTGTGTCTCTTGTACATAGGGACACAGATCGGTCACCTCCCCCAGTCAGTCCCCTTCCCCCACAGATAGTAACACTAGGCAGGGTACACATTTAACCCCTCCCTCACTCCCTAGTGTTAACCCCTTCAATGCCAGTCACATTTATACAGTAATTAGTGCATATTTATAGCACTGATTGCAGTACAAATGTGAATGGTGCCAAAAATGTGTCAAAAGTGTCCGATGTGTCCGCCATAATGTCGCAGTACCGATAAAAATCGCAGATCGCCGCCATTACTAGTAAAAAAATGTTTTAAAAAAATAATAATTCTGTCCCCTATTTTGTAGGCGCTATAACTTTAGCGCAAACCAGTCGCTTATTGCGATTTTTTTTTTTTTTTTTTTTTTTTACCAAAAATATGTAGAATAGGTATCGGCCTAGACTGAGAAAAAAATAAAATAAAAATAAAATTAAGCTATTTATTATAGCAATAAGTAAAAAATATTATTATTTTTTTTCAAAATTGTCGCTCTATTTTTGTTTATAGCGCAAAAAATAAAAACCACAGAGGTGATCAAATACCACCAAAATAAAGCTCTATTTGTGGGAAAAAAAGGACGTCAATTTTGTTTGGGAGCCACGTCGCACGACCGCGCAATTGTCAGTTAAAGCGACGCAATGCAGAATCGCAAAAAGTCCTCTGGTCAGGAAGGGGGTTTATGTGCCCAGTAAGCAAGTGGTTAAGCAGAATTAGAAGATGGTACTTATGCTTTTTTTTGTTTATATTGATTTTAAACCACAGCTTTATTCTTTTGATTTTGGAGTTACACATTGTTATGTAATGTATTTTATATATTTATCATCTGTTATGAATATCATTTTCACTATTTGATGTAGCACATTACATCACTTGAGCGAGTATTTAATTCATTTAGGTGGAGTGCTGCACTTTTTTGTACAGATAATATACAGTAGCATGTAATATAATTATGTTAAGATTCAAGTGGCAAGGCTTTGATAAAAAAAAAAAAAAATTGTATCCAAAGTTTCCATTTTGAGTGTTATGACGAAGCCAATAAACAGTCAGTTCCTTTGGAATATGTGGTTATAGGGGGTTTGCATACACAAAGCCGTGATTGAGGATGTGCGATGTGAAAGATTTTCCGTAAAACTATAATGTACTTGCAGCGATTGACATTAATATGTGATTGTTGTTGATTGAGGCACTTTAGCCCATGTCCCCTCAAACAAGCATGTAAATATATGACCTCAGCACATTATCCTGAGCCATAGGTGAAAACAGAAGCCCATTATCACAGTGAAGAGGTTTTTATACACACATAATTTTCTCAGCACCTCTAAAAACACGCATAGATCTTGGATGTTTATACAGATACTTCCACGTGCATGGGATTATTAAGAGACAAAAAAAGGGTAAAAAAAAAAAAAAATAGGATGCTGAGCCATGTGAGCCATGTCTACATCTCATCTTATAAAATGTACAACACATAATTACCTGTCTGCCACAAGATGCGTTCATCGCCTGTGAAGAAAAAGCATTACTCACTAGATCAAAGAGGCTCTCCCTCATCTTACAAAAACAGATGACGCCACCCACAGCCAATCCACAGCAAAGGGTGATGAGCTCCGGGAATCGGACCTGATAGAGAGAATTGTGAAATATATCCCAAATTATCATGATTAAAAGAAATTTAGGTCTTTTTTTTTTTTTTTTTCAGACATGTATGTGAATGTGGCCAGTGAAACCAACTGTTTCTTAAAAAAAGTTCCTTAAAGTAGACCTTCCTTTCCATTTTCTACTTTAATATTAATATTATTATTACCCCCTCAAGGAATTTTCACATCATTTTTCTTCTTGGGGGTAAATACCTTTTCTGGGGACTGCAGCTCATGCTTCTTCCTAGGCAAGAATGAGATTCCCCCACCAGGGAGCTTCGGGGCTCTATAGAAGATACTGCGACCTTTTTTTGGGGTCACTGCTTCCACAGTCCTGTTTACTTCTTTAAAGAGAAGCTGATCTTTTTCCCATTATTGACGTACCATACTTTGCTCTGCCCTATCTATGTAGAGGTGGGCATCTTTGTAGAGTCAGGGCTTTGCTTTCTCACGTCAGAGATTCCAGCAAGGAAGACAGGGGGGCAGATTCAGGTACCTTCGCTCCTAGTTACGGCGGCGCAGCGTATTGTATTTACGCTACGCGGACGCAACTTACAGGAGCAAGTGTAGTATTCACAAAGCACTTGCTCCGTAAGTTGCGGCGGCGTAGCGTAAATGGGGCCGGCGTAAGCCCGCGTAATTCAAATGTGGAAGGCCGTGTTTTATGCTAATGTGTGATGACCTGGCGTGATTGACGTGTTTTACGAACGGCGCATGCGCCGTCCGTGTACATATCCCAGTGTGCATTGCTCCCAAGTACGCCGCAATGACGTATTGGTTTTGACGTGAACGTAAATTACGTCCAGCCCTATTCGCGAACGACTTACGCAAACGACGTAAAAAATTCAAATTTCGAAGCGGGAACGACGTCCATACTTAACATTGGCTGCGCCACCTAATAGCAGGAGCAACGTTACGCCGAAAACGACTTACGCAAACGACGTAAAAAACTACCGCCGCGCGCACGTACGTTTGTGAATCGACGTAACTAGGTAATTTGCATAATCTAGGCCGAAAACGACGGGAGCGCCACCTAGCGGCCAGCGTGAGAATGCACCCTAAGATACGACGGCATAAGAGACTTATGCCAGTCGTATCTTAGGCTAATGTCGGCGTATCTTGCTTTCTGAATACAGAAAGAAGATACGCCAGCGCAGATTTGAATTTACGCGGCGTATCTATATATACGCCAGCGTAAATTCTCTCTGAATCTACCCCAGTGAGTAGCATAGCAATGAAATTACAACATTTCACTCCATATCCCCTGAGATTAGCAGTCAAAGGCAGCTATACCTTAAGTTGGCTTTACATCCGCAGAATTTTGTTTAAACATTCGTATGGAAATTTAGAAAAATAATTTATTAGAGCATTCAATAGTACCATTATAGACTCAATATATTTGTATGGAAACCCTGAAAAATGTTGTTTAATTGCCGTGCTATTGTTTTGAATCCTACATTTGATTTCAGGGTGTGCCTGCGCATTACAATAAGTCAATTTTCCCCCAAAAGAGAACCACTTTTACAGTCAGAATTTCAAATATTAGAACGTTTCCATCCTTCTCCTTAGATTTTCCTCATCGCTATGATCGAAAACAAGTAAATTTGATGTCATGATCTATTAGAAAATCAAATGATCGTTCCAAAAACAAATGTTTTCAACAGAAATTTGACTAGTATATGGGCAGCTCACTCACTAGTGTATGGGCAGATCCCACACTAATGCCGCGTACACACGATCATTTTTTGGCATGAAAATAATTTTGTTTTTAAAAAATTTTATTTAAAATGATCGTGTGTGGGCTTCACATCAATTTTCGGGTTCTGAAAAATGACAACATTTTTTTTTCGAACTTGCTGCATTTTTTAACGACGTTTTAAACTATGTAGTTTTTCGGGTTGTAAAAAATGATCGTGTGTGGGCTAAAACGACGTTAAAAACCCGCGCATGCTCAGAAGCAAGTTATGAAACGGGAGCGCTCGTTCTGGTAAAACTACCATTAGTAATGAAGTAAGCACATTAATCACGCTGTAACAGACAGAAAAGCGCGAATAGTCTTTTACTAACAGGAATTCAAATAAAGCAGCCCAAAGGGTGGCGTCATCCGCATGGAACTTCCCCTTTATAGTGCCGTCGTACGTGTTGTATGTCACCGCGCTTTGCTAGAGCATTTTTTAAAAACGACCGTGTGTGGGCAATGTCATTTTAATGATGAAGTTGGAAAAACGTTGTTTTTTCTACATGCCGAAAAACTTTTTTTTTTTCATGCCGAAAAATTATCGTGTGTATGCGGCATTAGGCCCCTTTCCGATGGACGGCAATTTTGCCGCAAATAAAAGCATGTACATTTTCAGTGAAAATCAAGGCTCTGGGCACTGCGATTAGCTGCATTTGTACATTGCGATTACGTGCGGTTACATGCGGCCACGTTTAGCTGCGGTAGTCAATTCCATAGCAACCCTTTTTTATTTTTTTTGATTATGATGTGCTTCCTGTTGTTCTTTTTTTTTTCTCACGCTGCTATCCGCAGTTGACACAAAAGACTGCGATTACCTGCGGTTAAGTGCATATAGCTGCGCTAAATCGCACCCGGACGCATTCAATTCTATTTTTTCTATTCGCACCAAACCGCATGCAACGAAATCGCAGCTAAACGTTGTGTGTGAATGGGGCCATAGGAAAGCATTGTGTGCTTTTAGCTGCGGTAGAAAACTAGAAAATCCGCAGCTAAAAGCACGGAATGCCTAGGCACCCTTTGATATCAGGAATGTAGTGCTATTCTTCAGGAGAAATTTCAGACAAAGGGTAGCTTTGTATAAACACAATTACCATTTATAGATGTTCCCTATAACGTTGCAAACCTTCACTTTTTGAATTCACACTGCGTGCACTGCCAAACACTGCTCCAATGCAGAGTAATCCTCAGACCAAGTTTCTTCTAAAACTGACACTTCCAAGAGTCCCAATCTTCTGTGTCCCCCACTATGCTAAGTACTGTAATTATTCCTGCTGACTCCTACATAAATAGAGTGGTGGGTGTAGGTTTATGTAACAGCTACCCATGTAGTGCGAGGGTCTCAGCCGTTGGAGACGTCCTTTTCCCTGGCAAGCTGCGATATGCAGGTACCGCCGGTATATCCCATCGAACGCCCTTCCAAGAAACGAGACGGGCTACGTTTGCAGAGTCAAGCAGGACTGACCTTTAATGCCACATTTTTCTTCCTTATATCTGGTTACAAACTGTACAGAAACAAATGACACTCCCCCCCCACCCAGGGGGGACTTCAATACACACACTTTGAAACAATGACACTCCCTTGAGCCAATCAGCTGCTAGACGTTTTGGCTCCTAAACTTAACTTGATCAGACAATAGAATTCAATTAACCTTTAAAACAATTATCACTCACACATAATCCCCATCAGCATACACCTCACAGGAGGCTGTTACCTACACAAAGAGAGTTCTCATTAGCTATGCAAGGGGACATTAGCATTCAGCAGTGAAAGAGACTTGTCCAATTAACCCTTTGAGCTCAGAATACAATGTGGTACATCCAATTGTGACAAGCCATGCAGTTCCTTGTAGTCCTCCCTGCATGAAGATTATCGATGTCCCGGCAGCATGCATAGGCCTGTTACACTACTCCCCTTTTGTGGAACACTCCGGCAGACCCGGATTGATCCTTTTCGGATCAACTTGGGGATGTCCGGTCTGCTGTTAGGGTAAAAGTTCAGTTTGCCTGGACAGTCCGTCGGCCTTCCCATTGACTTACCAGGTCGGTAGCTGATGGTGACGGTGAATAATAGAATTCAATTCTGGAACAGTCACTTGCTTTGCTCTCTCAATGGCTCCCAAAACCTGTTGCTGATGCTCTTGGGACAGATACGGCACCACCTGGATGCAAATCCCATTTAATCTTTTGACAATTTCCGCCTGTTTGCGCATTTCAATGTTCAAGCCACGGGACATCTCATAATACATGACGTAGTGTCGTTGCATCTCTGATTTCTCACTGGCCAACTTGTCACATTCCCATTTTAGACTGTGATATTGTGCCGGATCTACAGTACATGTCGGGGAAGGTAGTCTTACCCGGTTCTCAGCAGCAAGCGGGTTGATTCCAGCAACGTGGGTGGTCACGGCACAAGCAGCAGCAGGTGTAGGTAAATAAGCCGAAGTCAGAGGGCCAATGTCGTTGCCCAGCACCACCTCGGCAGGTAGGTTGTCCATGATACCAACTGTGGTCTTTCCTGACCCGGCTCCCCAGTCTAAGTGCACCCGTGCGGTGGGTACGCGAAATACAGCACCCCCTGCGACCCGGACGGCAACTGTGCGAGTGGACACGTTCTCTGGCTTTACCAGATGTTTTTGAATCAGAGTGATAGTAGTCCCGGAATCTCTTAGGCCTTGTGCTACTTGTCCATTCACTCGTACCTCCTGACGGTGATGCTGCCGGTTATCCGGAGAGGCCGCTTGTATTGGGTCTGCCTCATACCAAATTCCCAGACATTCCTCAGGGCCCCCCTCGGTCTCCAGGCAGTGGGCCGCAGAGGGACGTGATGGAGTGACCTCTGTGTTGGGTGTTGTGCGTCTCCAATTGTTATTTGTAGCTCTCAAAGGGCAATAACGAGCAATATGTCCCGTGTCGCTGCAGTGATGGCACGTCACCCTAGGCCAGTGATGGCGAACCTTTTTGAGCCCGAGTGCCCAAACTCCAACACAAAACCTAATTTTTTTTTGAAGTGCCAACACTGCAATTAAACATGAATACCAAGGTTTTCGTTTAGAAAAATCAACTCGTACACTTGTCCAAACTAATTAACAGCTTTTGTTTTAAAAGAAAAACACAATAACAGAGCTTTCTATTAAACATTTTTTTTTTATTGAAAAAGATTCTCAACAACTGTACTTGTGCATGTATTTTTGGATAAGGATACATTTGCAGATCGCTGGTAAAGATGCCTTTGCTGATCGCTGGTAAGGATGCCTTTGCTAGGCATTTTCAAAGATGGCTTTGCTGGGCATTTCCAAAGATGGCTTTGCTGGGCATTTTCAAAGATGACTTTGCTGGGCATTTTCAAAGATGACTTTGCTGGCCATTTTCAAAGATGACTTTGCTGGGCATTTTCAAAGATGACTTTGCTGGGCATTTTCAAAGATGACTTTGCTGGGCATTTCCAAAGATGGCTTTGCTGGGCATTTCCAAAGATGGCTTTGCTGGGCATTTCCAAAGATGGCTTTGCTGGGCATTTCCAAAGATGGCTTTGCTGGGCATTTCCAAAGATGGCTTTGCTGGGCATTTCCAAAGATGGCTTTGCTGGGCATTTCCAATGATGGCTTTGCTGGGCATTTCCAAAGATGGCTTTGCTGGGCATTTCCAAAGATGGCTTTGCTGGGCATTTCCAAAGATGGCTTTGCTGGGCATTATTAAAGATGCCTTGGTAAGGCATCTTTAAAGATGCCATTGCTGGGCATTTTTAAAGATGCCTTGTCTGGGCATTGGTAAAGATTGGTAAAGATGCCTTGGCTGGGCATTAGATGCCTTGGCTGGGCATTGGTAAAGATGCATTTGCTTACACAAGGGATAGAGATCTACAATGCTGTGATGGGTACAGGCACAGTATACTTTGCATAGCTAAAAGACATTATTGAACATAAGCAGAGGATGAGTCTAATGATCTATTGCTGGGCATTATTAAAGATGCCTTGGCTGGGCATTGGTAAAGATGCCTTAGCTGGGCATTGGTAAAGATGCCTTGCCTGGGCATTATTAAAGATGCCATGACTGGGCATTTTTAAAGATGCCTTGGCTGGGCATTGGTAAAGATGCCTTGCCTGGGCATTATTAAAGATGCCATTGCTGGGCATTTTTAAAGATGCCTTGGCTGGGCATTGGTAAAGATGCCTTGCCTGGGCATTATTAAAGATGCCATTGCTGGGCATTTTTAAAGATGCCTTGGCTGGGCATTGGTAAAGATGCCTTGCCTGGGCATTATTAAAGATGCCATTGCTGGGCATTTTTAAAGATGCCTTGGCTGGGCATTGGTAAAGATGCCTTGTCTGGGCATTGGTAAAGATGCCTTGGCTGGGCATTGGTAAAGATGCCTTGCCTGGGCATTATTAAAGATGCCATTGCTGGGCATTTTTAAAGATGCCTTGGCTGGGCATTGGTAAAGATGCCTTGCCTGGGCATTATTAAAGATGCCATGGCTGGGCATTTTTAAAGATGCCTTGGCTGGGCATTGGTAAAGATGCCTTGTCTGGGCATTGGTAAAGATGCCTTGGCTGGGCATTGGTAAAGATGCAATGACACATTTTTGTTTTTTTCATTTTAGCCCTTTGGATTCTTCTTTGCAATTCTTGTAGATTAGAATCTACAGCAGCTTCCAGACCCAGCAGAGCAGTGGGCATTTTTAAAGATACCTTGGCTGGGCATTTTTAAAGATGCCTTGGCTGGGCATTGGTAAAGATGCCTTGCCTGGGCATTATTAAAGATGCCATTGCTGGGCATTTTTAAAGATGCCTTGGCTGGGCATTGGTAAAGATGCCTTGCCTGGGCATTATTAAAGATGCCATTGCTGGGCATTTTTAAAGATGCCTTGGCTGGGCATTGGTAAAGATGCCTTGTCTGGGCATTGGTAAAGATGCCTTGGCTGGGCATTGGTAAAGATGCCTTGCCTGGGCATTATTAAAGATGCCATTGCTGGGCATTTTTAAAGATGCCTTGGCTGGGCATTGGTAAAGATGCCTTGTCTGGGCATTGGTAAAGATGCCATTGCTGGGCATTTTTAAAGATGCCTTGGCTGGGCATTGGTAAAGATGCCTTGCCTGGGCATTATTAAAGATGCCATTGCTGGGCATTTTTAAAGATGCCTTGGCTGGGCATTGGTAAAGATGCCTTGTCTGGGCATTGGTAAAGATGCCTTGGCTGGGCATTGGTAAAGATGCCTTGCCTGGGCATTATTAAAGATGCCATTGCTGGGCATTTTTAAAGATGCCTTGGCTGGGCATTGGTAAAGATGCCTTGTCTGGGCATTGGTAAAGATGCCTTGGCTGGGCATTGGTAAAGATGCAATGACACATTTTTGTTTTTTTCATTTTAGCCCTTTGGATTCTTCTTTGCAATTTCATCCAAACAGGCTACAAATCTCTCCAAGACCCGTCCTCTGCTTAGCCATCGTACATTATTGTACATAAGTAAAGTATTATACTGTGCCTGTACCTCATCAAGAAGTGCTTGAAACTGTCGAAAATTAAGAGCACGAGCCATGATGTAATTCACCATTTTTGTGACATCCTTGAGGATATCGTCTAATATTTTGCTGCTTTCCTTGGCACAAAGAGCTTCTTGATGTATAATACAATGAAATTGAATGACTGGGTGCTTTGCTTCTTTGACAAAAAACTGTATGAAACCAGATGTTACCCCCACCATGGAAGGTGCCCCGTCACTAGTAACTGAAACCACTTTTTCTGGCCTTATGTCTTGTGAGACAAAAGCCTCCATCACAGCATTGTAGATATCTATCCCTTGTGTTCTTCCAGGCAAAGACAACAGTTTCATGAGCTCCTCTCTCATGGTGTCACCAACAGCATAACGCAAAATTACTGCTAGCCTTGCATGATTATTTATGTCTGTGCTTTCATCCAAGCACATGGAGTAACAGGCTGCCTTTTGTAAGTCAGTGGTGAGCTGCTGACTAACATCACTTGCCATACGCAGGACTCTATCTTTAACAGTATTTCTGCTAAGTGGCATTTCAGAGATTCGTTGCTTAATTTTGTCCTTGTTTGGAAATTCATGAAAAAGGGAATTACTCACAGCCAACATGGCCGTTTTGATAAAATCGCCATCAGAGAGGGGCTTTCCATGTTTTGCTATGCACAGTGAAATTTCAAAGCTGGCATTTGCCAGATAATTTGTTTTAGAAAGATAGTTGCAAAAACTACGATACTGGCAGTGATATCTCTTCAATTTCCCATCAAGAAACTCTTTTCTTTCAGCTACACCAAGTTCGGCAACACTTTTGTGGTTGGTATCAAAATGACGTTTGACACTAGATGTGCGAGATACCACACTTTCACTACACAGAACACATAACGCTTTCCCATTGCGTTCAATCACTCCAAATGACTGTGTCCAGGTCTCTTGGAATGATCTTCCACTATCTGTTTTTAATTTTGCTTTTTTTGATGTACTCATTTTTGGTTGTTCATGTCTACAAAAAACACAAAATGTATAAAATAAGGATGGATGAAGCACCCAATACAAATCTATCCCTACCTACCTATACCAAAAATATTATTGCAACATTTCACAAAAAAGGTAGAACAACTCACGGTTTTGTAGACAGATATACATCGTCCAATATCCTGTGAAACAAGAAGTCGCGCTGTGCCGCTGCTGACACCGCTATGCTGGGTCTGGAAGCTGCTGTAGATTCTGAATTGCAAAGAAGAATCCCAAAGAGAGGGCTGTAATGAAAAAAAAAATATGTTTTCATTGTTGTCCATAGGGACACAGGAAACTACCATAGCCCGGGGGCCAGATGTGACCCTTAGCAACTTACGTTTCTGTAATGTAGACAGATATAAGCTCAAATCGTCCAATGTCCTGTGAAACAACAAGGCGTGCTGTGCCGCTGCTGACACCGCTCTGCTGGGTCTGAAAGCTGCTGTACATTCTACAAGATTTGCAAAGTAGAATCCCGGAGAGAGGGCTGTAATGAAAAAAAAAATATGTTTTCATTGTTGTCCATAGGGACACAGGAAACTACCGTAGCCCGGGGGCCAGATGTGACCCTTAGCAACTTACTTTTTTTAATGTAGACAGATATAAGCTCAAATCGTCCAATGTCCTGTGAAACAAGAAGTCGCGCTGTGCCGCTGCTGACACCGCTCTGCTGGGTCTGGAAGCTGCTGTAGATTCTACAAGAATTGCAAAGAAGAATCCAAAGGGCTAAAATGAAAAAAAAAAAAAAGTGTGTCATTGTTGTCCATAGGCCAGGACACAGGCCCAATAACAGCAATGATGGGGGTTATATGTTTGCAAATGACACCTATGCCCAATAACAGCAAACATATTACCTCCCTCATTGCTGTTTTTGGGCCTAGGTGTCATTTGCAAACATATTACCCCCCTCATTGCTGTTATTGGGCCTAGGTGTCATTTGCAAACATATTACCCCCCTCATTTGCAATGAGGGGGGTAATATGTTTGCAAAGGACACCTAGACCCAATAACAGCAATGAGGGGGGTAATATGTTTGCAAATGACACCTAGGCCCAATAACAGCAAACATATTACCCCCCTCATTGCTGTTATTGGGCCTGGGTGTCATTTGCAAACATATTACCCCCCTCATTGCTTTTATTGGGCCTAGGTGTCCTTTGCAAACATATTACCCCCCTCATTGCTGTTATTGGGCCTGGGTGTCATTTGCAAACATATTACCCCCCTCATTGCTTTTATTGGGCCTAGGTGTCCTTTGCAAACATATTACCCCCCTCATTGCAAATGACACCTATGCCCAATAACAGCAATGAGGGAGGTAATATGTTTGCAAATGACACCTATGCCCAATAACAGCAAACATATTACCTCCCTCATTGCTGTTTTTGGGCCTAGGTGTCATTTGCAAACATATTACCTCCCTCATTGCTGTTTTTGGGCCTAGGTGTCATTTGCAAACATATTACCTCCCTCATTGCTGTTATTGGGCATAGGTGTCATTTGCAATGAGGGGGGTAATATGTTTGCAAAGGACAACTAGACCCAATAACAGCAATGAGGGGGGTAATATGTTTGCAGAACAAAGTTTCCCAAGTCAGTCAGCAACTGTCAGAACACCCACCAGCGAGATTAGCTAAAGTAATTGTTCAGCAAAATTTTACATTTTAGATTGGGTGATGTTAGCAGGGCAACCCATAAAACGACCCAGGTATCCCATGTCTAAATAGTATTCGAGTAATAAGTATTCTTACCTTTGTCTGCAGCTGAATCAAACTGCGCAATGAAGAAGATGGCTTCACGAGTCTTGCAGCTCTTTCCCGCCGTGCGTCTTCTCCTCATGCTCCCAGTCACGCCCAGCAGCACGTCAGGCAGTGGATGATCTGAGAGCTCTCATTGGGTAGCAAGCTAACACGTGACCTCCGGGCGCTCATTCTAAGTTACGCCCACTCGGACACGTCACCGCTAGCACAGGGTAGTGTGGGAAATGTAGTTTCTAGTTGCGGTTGACGATTTAATTTTTTTTTCTTTGACATTTCTGCATTGTCACCGCGTGCCCACCAAAACAGCTTGCCGTGCCGGGAGCGGCACGCGTGCCACGCGTTCGCCATCACTGCCCTAGGCGAATCCCGGGGGTAGTTGCTAGGCCCCTGAGGACGTGGTGGGACTGGAGCCCGAAACTCTGGGCGTGGGGTGACGGTTGGAGTACGCGGTTCTACCTTCTGAGCCAGCCGCATAGTACCCTGACTTACTTTCCTTGTCTCTGCGTACTCATCTGCTAGCCGAGCCGCCTCGTTTAAGTTAGTGGGACGGCGATCTCGTACCCAGTCTTGTATGTCTGCGGCCAGGTCTTGGAAGAAATGTTCCATTAGGAACAGCTGCAATACTTCCTCCCCGGTGTTGGCCTTGCACCCTTGGACCCAAAGGGATGCCACCCTTTGTAACTGGTTGGCCCATTCCATGTGGGAGTCCACAGCCATCTTCTTGGACTCCCGGAAGCGCCGGCGGTAGGCTTCTGGAGTTACGGCGTATCGGGTTAGCAGCGCCTTTTTAACTTGCTGGTATTGTAAAATATCCTCTGGAGCAAGAGCCCGAAAGGCTTCATTGGCTTTGCCCGACAATTTCCCCGACAAAATAGTGACCCATTGGTCTGGTGGTACCTGGTGTAGTGAGCACTGCCTCTCAAAATCCGCCAAATATCCATCGATTTCCTCCTCACTTTCTACAAAAACTTTAAATGCAGTGAACGGTATTTTCTTTCCTGTAGCAGCAGGTGGGGGGGTAGGAACTGTAGGTGTAATGGGCTGTCTCGCTCTTACCAGTTCCAGTTCTTGTCCCCTCTTCGTTTGTATCTCCTCCCTTGCTTCCCGGAACAGCTGGTTTATTAGTTCCACGGACGTTTCTGGATACAAGGATAATCTCCGCTGTACAATCCCAGTAATTACATCTTCTTTGCTGACAGGTGCAAGGGGCTCAGTTCCTTCCATGGATCCATCCATTTCGTCCAGTCCCAGCAGTTCAGCTATCAGCTCCCTCCGTGGTCTGTTGCTGGCGCTCCTACCACGACTCTCTAATAAATCTTTTAGTGTGGATCTTTTCAGCCTGGCGTACTGCGACTCCATTCAGCACTTGCTCTTTGGATAAAAGGACCATCCCACTGCTGCCAACCAATGTAACGGCTACCCGTGTAGTGCGAGGGTCTCAGCCGTTGGAGACGTCCTTTTCCCTGGCAAGCTGCGATATGCAGGTACCGCCGGTATATCCCATCGAACGCCCTTCCAAGAAACGAGACGGGCTACGTTTGCAGAGTCAAGCAGGACTGACCTTTAATGCCACATTTTTCTTCCTTATATCTGGTTACAAACTGTACAGAAACAAATGACACTCCCCCCCCCACCCAGGGGGGACTTCAATACACACACTTTGAAACAATAACACTCCCTTGAGCCAATCAGCTGCTAGACGTTTTGGCTCCTAAACTTAACTTGATCAGACAATAGAATTCAATTAACCTTTAAAACAATTATCACTCACACATAATCCCCATCAGCATACACCTCACAGGAGGCTGTTACCTACACAAAGATAGTTCTCATTAGCTATGCAAGGGGACATTAGCATTCAGCAGTGAAAGAGACTTGTCCAATTAACCCTTTGAGCTCAGAATACAATGTGGTACATCCAATTGTGACAAGCCATGCAGTTCCTTGTAGTCCTCCCTGCATGAAGATTATCGATGTCCCGGCAGCATGCATAGGTCTGTTACAGTTTAATTTCAGGGTGCTGCAACTGTCAAGGGCTTAGTGAAGTGCATGAGGACCCTAGTAAGCAATAAAATATTGTGGTAGCAGAAGATTTCCAAGGTGACTGGATGATGCTTGAAATCTCTAACCATAGTCCCTTCTTGGGCGATTTTGGGGCTTAATTGGTTATGCTTGAAAACTTGTGTAGCACTACCCCGGAGGGGCTGCTGGTTGTTTTGGGTGGGACATTTACCTCATGGCTCCCCCGAATTCTTAGGGGTGAATGATGCGTATTGCATTTGGTAGAAGTAAAGAAATGTCTAGAACAGGTGCTCTTTGCTGTGCTTTTTATTACCCAGCCGGGTAAAAACAATAAACTTGTGGTGAGGAAAGTAAAGTTGAAGAAGAAAGAGAACAGCAGATTCAGGCGTGATGATAGGGAAACAGTCCTGCTCCCAAGCGTAACACTTCTCTGCGCCACTCCTGCCTGAGTGGGTTTAGTGTACCCGGACAGGCCTCTCTCACTGACCTTGCTTGGTGAGCCTCAGGCCTCGTACACACGACCGAGTTTCTCAGCAAAAAACAGCAAGAAACTTGCTGGGAGATATTTTTTTGCCGAGGAAACCGGTCGTGTGTAGATTTTCGTCGAGGAAACTATCGAGAAACTCGACGAGCCAAAAAGAAAGCATGTTCTCTATTTCCTTGACGGGAATGGAGAAAATTGGCTTGTCGAGTTTCTCGACGAGCAAAACGATGTGTTTAGCCCATCGAGTTTCTCGGTCGTGTGTACGAGGCCTCAGAAAGACACCTCTGCCACAGGCCTCTTCTGGATTATAATTACGGAGGTAATCCTCCTTAGATGAATTACGCCTTCAACTTGTCACTCAGGTACCGACTGACAGGTGATCAATCCTTCAGTGTGTGGCTACCTTGATCCCTGGTGGTTTGTCGAGGCACTTTTGGATTGCGAGCCTCTCAATGGCGTAACTCAGATGGACTCCCCACCGAACAGCAATACAGCTTGGGATCCTCGAAGGTGGGAACCCAGTCGCTCACTGGGTCCCCGTCGCTGTTCAGATGCTCCGGGCCAACATGGTCCTGGAACCAGGAACACCGTGTGACACGCACCCCCTCGCCAGGTAGGCCATAACGCCGGGGCGTCGTGATGTAATCACCCTAAAGGTGGGTGCCACCCTTGAAGGAGAAGACCCAGAACCAATGGCGTCTGTCTTATAAATACCCCTCCCCAGCATGCACAGCGAGGTCAAACCCTCCTGATTGGCTGCTGGGAAAAAGTACCCAAACCTTGACTCCACTGCTGCCACCTGCAGCAGTGGGGTTGGAAGAACACCCCAGTGTAACAGAATAGCCTACAGCACAGCCAAGCTGAGAAAGAGACCCTGTTTTGCACTCAACAATTTGGATCAGAGTTTAACTACACTGTGATCTCCCTCTAAATTTAACTAGCACCGGTACCATAAAGTACACAGGTGCTACACCCGAATAAAAATGATTGAACCTGAAAGCTCCAACTATTAGGCCAGATCCTTAAGACGATAAGATGGACATGGTGTAACAAAGTCTAGCCAATTCTGGTATGAGCAACTCTTAATGAGCAAGGCTAGGCTTGGCTTCTGTAGTGAGTCACAATGACTTCCATGATATAGTAGTGAAGAGAGCACAGCTTTACTTGATTATGCAACTTGAAACACCGGGAATGACAGAACAGTGAAACAGGGCTCTTTCCAGGAATGCAGTAATCAGTAAAACTTGGATAGGTTAGTGCATGCAGGTAACTGGTATATAATTTCACTACAAGTTCCAGTAATAATGGACTGGCAGCTCATCATCCTTTGATTGGGGTACTCATCAGATTAGGAGAATTTGGGTACTGCAAAAGGAAGAAAGAAGCCACAACAATCCTTGTTGGCTTATAGGAAAAAAAATTGCTCTCCGTTCAAATCATCTAGATCAGGGATCCCAAACTCTTCGTCTCATTGACTCCTTCGTGACATTTCAGATCGTTTATCGACTCCCAATTTATAATATTATATAATTTTATAAAAGCTACCAAGTGTATGTATGGACACATTTTTTTTTACGTTTTGGTTAAAGTAGAGAATATTTGCCTAGATATATATTTTAAAGTTCAACCACAGCCACACATTATTTCATGTAAAAACCACATGAACATGCTTGAAGATATGATTAGTGTCTGCTATCATAAAAAAGATGGTACATATACTGCAGTGATAGTGCATGTAAATACTTTACATTATAGCCTTTGTTAGTCGGTCACATCATTTTTATCTTGTTCTAATAAGTAAGTGGGCAGAGCATTACTCACATCACTGAAGTGTATTTCAACCTTTGCCCCATTCCGAATAGAGCCTGCTAGTGCTCTGGTGGGCATGGGACAAAAAAAAATCCTAACTGTAACAATGTTATTTAATACCTAACCCATGAAAAGATTGCTTTTTTTACTCCTAGTTATTCAGCAATAAAATATATATTTTTTTAATCACAGGCATCATAGCCGCCCCGCGTGACTCTCCAACATTATTTACTGTAGGTAAGTCAATGATAGTGATTGAGACCTGTTGGTCCAGTTGATATTGCACTTTGGTGTTATGTCCTGATGAAGTCACTTCTTACGAAGTGTTGGGTGACAGGCGATGTGAAACTTTGTGAAGGCTCCATGGGGAATAACTGCTTGCCTGTGTATGGTCCCTCCGCAAACACTGTCTTAACAAACACTGGGAAAAGAGGCCCTAATGACATTGACAATAATAAGCTACTGTATGTAATCGATTGTTGACTATAGCTGTTGATGATAAATAGAATAATGTGGTAAAAAATCCTGCTGGCTTGGTTGTTAAGAGTAACCACACAGGTATTGGTAAATCTGAAAAACAAATGGTGGTGACTGAGAAAGATACAGAGGGGACAGTAGTTCTCGAGGAGGTATAAGGAAACACAGGAACCCGAAGCAAGGAGGTAAAAGGGTTGGTAGAGAGACCAGTGGGACCCTGTTAAAGTTTCAGAAGAAGTTCTGGTGGAAGCACACCCGGGAAAAAAAGAAAATAAGGTCAGACAGAAGTGGACCCCTGTAGGTAACAACTGGCACAGAGGTGACAAAATGAAGAACTGGTGCGAAACAAAGGGGGGGGGGGGGTGATTTGTGGCAGTGCAAGACCCTGCTATTGTAAAAATGTAAGAGAAGGTGACAAAGGTAGGTTCTCCAACCCAGGTACCAGATCTTGTCTGATGGTTAAGCGTGCAGGTGTTCGTAGTCTTTATAATCTAGGACCTGACCATAATTTAAGCCTTTACCCTCCTGAGGAGTCAATGTATGTTGTTGCATAGGAGCAGCCAGAGAAGTGTACATGTCTGGGACAGTGCTGTCTGGGACAGGACAGACAGAGGCCCGAGACTGAGCAACGGTGCTGTTAAAAAGAGCCAGGAGGCTAAATATTACTGAATTTTGTGTTGATGGTGGAAACTTCTATGAAGGAAAGCTGATTGGTGTGAACACTTTCTTTCTCTTTTCTCTCTTAAATGAAAGTGGACCTACACGCCCTGAAAATGCTTATCTGGCATGGACTTAACTCACTGGTAAGTGCTACATTTGCGTTAAACAAGTTGTCACACCATGCTATTATGATTCCGGGCTCCATAAATTCCTTAAAAGAAATCTTTCACAATTTTTTAACTGCAGCCAGAGCTGTCATCCATTGCCCAGATCCCTACCTTAAGAGAATGGGCATTGGAAATGGACTCTATCATGGACCAAGAACACCTTTGGCAACTGAATACAACAGGCTAGATAAATACATATTCACCTGGGACTCTTGGACTGTATTCTACAAATTCTGTGGAATTCCAAAATAGGGCATCTGTATAAATTCAACTCCTCATTGTCTCAGTCAAGTTGGGTAAATGTGGAATAATTCCCAAATTCCCCTACCCCCTTGGAACCTCTCAACTGTTTTTCCTTCCAGTCCTACACCACCATCATAACACTTTTCTTATACTCCCTTCTCTTAAACTGTCCATAGATCAAAATTTGAAAGGTTGAGCACTGACCAGCCGTATTTTGATCCACAGAAGTGGATTGTTAGATTAAAGTGGTTGTAAAGTCCTTATTTTCGAAAGTCAGAAGTTTTTTTTTATCTTAATGCAACCCCCCTCCAACCACCCTAAAGCTATCCCATAGTTTGTAGTCGCAATAACCTTTGCACAAACCTATCAATATACGCATACTAGCTCATTATGAAATACTTACCTTAGAACGAGGCATCTGTAACTTACCTGGTCCACGCCGAGGGAGATGACATCTTGCCTCGGCGTGTCTTCCGGGTATCGCGGCTCCAGCGATGTGAGTGGCTGGAGCCGCGATGTCGTCACTCCCGATGTTGCTAAAACACCTTTGGGATGAATTAGAGCAGAGACTGCGAGCCAGGCCATCTCGGTCACATCAGTGCCTGACCTCACAAATGCACTTCTGAAAGAATGGTTAAACATTCCCATAGGCACACTCCTAAACCTTGTGGACAGTCTTCCCAGAAAAGTTGAAGCTTTAATAGCTGCAAAGGGTGGGCCAACTCAATATTGAACCCTACGGACTTAGGGGCAGATCCACAAAGCGAGTACGCCGGCGTATCTACTGATACGCCGGCGTACTTTCAAATTTCCCGCGTCTTTTTTTTGTTTTGAATCCTCAAAACAAGATACAACGGCATCTGGGTTAGATCCGACAGGCGTACGGCTTTGTGCGCCTTCGGATCTAAGATGCAATTCTTCGGCGTCCGCTGGGTGGCGTTCCCATCGTAATCTGCGTCGAGTATGCAAATTAGCTATTTCCGACGATCCACGAACGTACGAGCGGCCGTCGCATTCTTTTACGTCGTCTCTAGTTGGCTTTTTCCGGCGTATAGTTAAAGCTGCTGTTTCGTGGCGTATAGTTAAACCTGCTATGTTAAGTATGGCCGTCGTTCCCGCGTTTAATTTTAATTATTTTTTTGGGTTTGCGTAAGTCGTCCGTGAATCGTGGGATGGACGTAATTTATGTCCAAGTCAAAACAATGACGTCCTTGCGACGTAATTTCGCGCAATGCACGGCAGGAAATTTAGGGACGGCGCATGTGCAGTTCATTTGGCGCAGGGACGCGCTTCATTTAAATGAAACACGCCCCCTACCCGCCCAAATTGAATTCTGCGCCTATGCCGCGAGAGAAAGACTACGCCGCCGTAACTTACGGCGCAAAATCTTTAAGGATTCGAACCAAACTGCAGTAAGGTACGGCGGCGTAGCGTATCTCAGATACGGTGCGCCAGGGCAGATCTTTGTGGATCTGCCCCTAAGACTGGGATGCCATTACATTTCATGTGTATGTAAAGGCAGGCGTCCCAATACTTTTGGTAATATAATGTAAATCCAGGTGTTTTGCTGATTGCCCTACTTACATGCACTTTTTTTTTTTGCTAGAATATAAACTGATCTCACCAGCTTTAAACCATGTCACTTTTCTCTTTGGTGGTCTGCCTTTCTGCCTGAACTTACACCTCAACAACACCCAGAAACACATTAAAAAAACTGTTTTGGCTCATTTGTTGACCTTCAACAAAAATGGTGACACTCCCTGACAATCTATACCCAGATGGCACAACCAGATCAACAGCACACCCCCAGACTAACAGATTGGCTTACAATGATACCTTCCTAAACTTTTGTAGGCACTGCAGAAACTACAAATATCCTGCTGAACAAATAAGAAAGGAAAATAATGAGAAAGGAACTTTAGTTGAACTTTTATAAATGACATCAACCCCTCCTGAAATATGATTTTAGCCCTGATAACTTTCAGCTGTTTTGGGATCAACACCAAAGATCTTGTATGTCTCGGGTACACACAGCCAGCGAGAGTGGCTTGGTTTGATGTTTAGGTAGTTGAGGGATTATTACACCATCTAATCACAGAAAGGTCAATGAGGTTTTGTGCAGAGCAGAAATGATTCTTTGTGGTTTGTCTAAGTAGCTGAGGTAAAGGCTTATTGAGCTGAGATAATGACTTTATTGGTCCTGGTTACTGTATTGAGGATTTAATGAGTGGGTAGGTGGCCACAATTAGTGGTTGATAAGTTTTTACAGAGCTCGTGTGCTAGATTTTCCTGATTTGCCACATTAGTCTCTGTAATGCCCCTGGCTGTGATTGATATTTCTTTGTTTACATAAGGGTGACGCCTCCTTCATAAGACATTTTCACAGCAGTCATTTTTGGCCCGGGTACCTGATTCTGTTTGAACTTTAGCTTAAAATAAGACAAAAATGAACAGTCTACGCTGTAGACTATATTACCAAAAGTATTGGGACACCTGCCTTTACACGCACATGAACTTTAATGGCATCCCAGTCTTAGTCCTTAGGGTTCAATATTGAGTTCTTTATTGAGTTATACACCGCTCAAAAAAATTAAAGGAACACTTTGAAAACATATCATATCTCAACGGGCAAAAATCTCATGCTGGATATCTATACTGATATGGACTGGATAATGTGTTAGGAATTAAAGGATGGCACATCATTTGACGGAAATTAAAATTATCCACCTACAGAGGGCTGAATTCAAAGACACCCCCGAAAATCAAAGTGAAAAAATTATGCAGAAAGCTAGTCCATTTTGCTGAAACTTTATTGCATTGCAACAACTCAAAATGGTCCTCAGTAGTTTGTATGGCCCCCAAGTGCTTGTATGCATGCCTGACAACATCAGGATATTCTCCTAATGAGACAACGGATGGTGTCCTGGGGCATTTCCTCCCAGAATTGGACTAGAGCATCACTGAGCTCATGAACAGACTGATGTGCAACCTGGCGGCACCGGATGGACCAACACATAATGTCCCAGAGGTGTTCTTTTGGATTTAGGTCAGGTGAGCGTGGGGGCCATTCAATGCTATCAATTTCTTCATCCTCCAGGAACTGGCTGCATGCTCTCTCCACATGAGACCGGGCATTGTTGTGCACCAGGAGCAACCCAGGACCCACTACACCAGCGTAGTAGGGTCTGACAGTGGGTCCAAGGATTTCATTCCGATACCTAATGGCAGTCAGGGTGCCATTGTGTAGCTTGTAGAGGTCTGTGTGTCCCTTCAGATATGCCTCCCCAGACCATCACTGACCCACCACCAAACCGGTCATGCTGAACAATGTTACAGGCAGTATAAAGTTCTCCACAGCTTCTCCAGGCCCTTTCACGTCTGTCACATATGCTCAGGGTGAATCTGCTCTCATCTGTAAAAAAGTATGGGGCACCAATTGCGGACCTGCTAATTATGCTAATGGAAAAATGCCAATCAAGCTCCACAGTGTCCGGCAGTGAGCACATAGCACAGTAGAGAACGTCTGGCCCTCATGCCACCCCCATGAAGTCTGTTTCTGATTGTTTGGTTCACACCAGTGGCCTGTTTGAGGTCATTTTGTAGGGCTCTGGCAGTGATCATCCTGTTCCTCCTTGCACAAAGGAGTAGATACCGGTCCTGCTGATGGGTTAATGACCATCTACGGCTCTGTCCAGCTCTCCTAGAGTAACTGCCTGTCTCCTTAAATCTCCTCCATGCTCTTGAGACTGTGCTAGGAGACCCAGCAAACCTTCTGGCAATGACACATATTGATGTGCCATCCTTTATAGGGTCCAAGTATCGCCTCGTGCTACCAGTAGTGACACTGACCCTAGCCAAATGCAAAACTCGTGAAAAACTGTCAGAAAAGATGAGTAGGGAAAAAAATGTCAGACGCCTCCACCTGAAAAAACATTCCTGTTCTGGAGGTCGTCTCATTGTTGCCCATCTAGTGCACCTGTTGTTAATTTCAATTAAGAGCAAAGCCTGCTGAAACTGATTAACAACTCCATCTGTATACACCCCTCCCCCTCTGCTACTTAAATTATAGTTCCACCCTGAAATATTTTTTTTTTTTTACAGAAAAAAATAAAAAATTAATTTTACTTACCAGAAATAGCGGTTGCTATGTGGAAGTTCCTAATCTTCCACTTCATCCACCGCGGCAGGTCTTCTTCCTTGTCCTCCTTCCGTGTCTTCTGGGGAATGGTGTGCACTGCCTTCTGGGAACTGTGTGTATCCCAGAAAGCAGCCGCCCATTCACAAAAGCACCACCTAGACTCGCGCATGCGCAATAGGAAACGGCAGTGACGCTGCAAGGCTCCACTGCCTGTTTCCCTCAGTAAGGATGGCGGCGCTGGGAGCTGCTTGAATCGCGGGGGCCGTCATCGCGGGTGCCTAGGACAGGTAAGTGTCCTTATTAAAAGTCAGCAGCTACAGAGTTTGTAGCTGTTGACTTTAAAAAATAAATTGCAAATTGAATCCCTCTTTAACTAACCAGATCAATATCCCAGCAGTATTGATTCAAAAGTGTTCCTTTAATTTTTTTGAGCAGTGTATATTCTTGCAGTGCACATTCTACTTTGTTTGCTCCATAAGATAGAGCAAGAGAAAAAGACAATGGCCCGGATTCACAGACAGCGGCGCACATTTATGCCGCCGTAGCGTATCTCCTGTGAGCTACGCGGACGCAGCGCAGAGAGGCAAGCACTGCATTCAGGAAGCCAGTGCTCCCAAAGCTGCTGAGTGGCGTATATTTCGAAGGCGCAGGCCGGCGTAGGTGAAAGTGGGCTTGCCCCATGCAAAGCCATGCAAATGAGGCGTGACCCCATGCAAATGATGGTTTGAGAGCCAGACAAGTACGTTGACCGAACTGCGCATGCGTCATGTCGTGGACGCATCCCCGTGCGCATGCTCATAACCACGTTGGAACAACTGCCTAAGATATGCCGGATCACTGCCTACGCCATGAACGTAATCTGCGCCCATCCAGACACACGTCCAACGTAAACTACGTAAAAACCGCCGGCTTCTGTTCCCTGATGCAGACCTTTACATGTCTGCTGCTGAGTTACCGGATATGTGGGGGGAAAAATTGCGCTAACTAGAAAAATTAGTGATAAGAGGTATGACCCAAAAAGCAGCCAGCACACAAACAAACAAAGTCCAGGCAAATAAATACAAAAAAGTGCAGCGCTAAAAAACATTAATGTGAAAAAAATGTTATATAAACATAAACAATTGAGGAAACACTTGTGTAGTGAATGGTAAATGGGAAGTTAGCTCATGAGAGCCAAAGTATATGTGTCTAGCGATCAAGCTAGTGGAAAACACTGGATAAATGCAAAAAAGCAATCAAAGTTCAATGAGCTGTAGGGAGAGTTCATGAAACTGCTTCCAGCTGGAAAGGTGAATGCACTTCACAGATGATGTAAATTCAAACAAACAGTGGTAATGGCTTGTCTGTAGCAATCTCCACGTTGGTATAGGAAATAAAAAGGGTACTCTTACCAGCTGTGGTGGACTTGCGTGCTAATACTAGTGCCAAGTCAGGTAAAGCGTGGTGGTCACAGCGGACCCTGGGTTTTGTGCAGATGAATGGCTCTGTTGGATGGTTCAGATGGTCGCTCCACTCAGGATATTGGAACCGATCTGGTCAGACGCTCTCTCCAAGGCAGAAACCCCAATGGGTGAGGCCAAATGATGGAAAAGGCCACACTCGTGGAACACAGCATATGTGAGAAATAAATGAGCCCATCAACAGGGCCCTTGCCCCTGTTGATGGCTTTGAGCCGAAACGCGTCGGGTAACATGCTGAGTACCCCATACTGCTTTTTATGATCCTAATTTCGCGTGATTTTACTGCTACATTTTTTAACAAAATAAAGCCTTCACGGTTTTTACTTGTTTGACCTGCACCATTGGAGCATTTTTTCATTTATTTCTCACATATGCTGTGTTCCACGAGTGTGGCCTTTTCCATCATTTGGCCTCACCCATTGGGGTTTCTGCCTTGGAGAGAGCGTCTGACCAGATCGGTTCCAATATCCTGAGTGGAGCGACCATCTGAACCATCCAACAGAGCCATCCATCTGCACAAAACCCAGGGTCCGCTGTGACCACCACGCTTTACCTGACTTGGCGCTAGTATTAGCACGCAAGTCCACCACAGCTGGTAAGAGTACCCTTTTTATTTCCTATACCAACGTGGAGATTGCTACAGACAAGCCATTACCACTGTTTGTTTGAATTTACATCATCTGTGAAGTGCATTCACCTTTCCAGCTGGAAGCAGTTTCATGAACTCTCCCTACAGCTCATTGAACTTTGATTGCTTTTTTGCATTTATCCAGTGTTTTCCACTAGCTTGATCGCTAGACACATATACTTTGGCTCTCATGAGCTAACTTCCCATTTACCATTCACTACACAAGTGTTTCCTCAATTGTTTATGTTTATATAACATTTTTTTCACATTAATGTTTTTTAGCGCTGCACTTTTTTGTATTTTTTTGCTGCTGAGTTACACCTCCTTCGTGGGGCTTAACTTTACACCGGACGTACAACTTACGCACACCTCTTGTAGCCTGCGTCGGGCGGACGCAGGTTCGTGAATCGCCGTATTTTCCTCATTTGCATGGCTAAACAATGGCAGCGCCACCATGCGGCCAGCGTAAATGTGTGCCCACCCTACGCCGGCGTAGGCAAGTTATGTCGGCGGGATTAAGCCTGTTTTTAGGCGTATCTTAGTTTGTGGGTACGGCGCACAGATACGACAGCGCTTTGTGAATCCAGGCCAATGATTTTCATTATGTCAAACTGCCCCAATAGAACGTGGTACACAGATATACACAGACTAAGGCTGCATTCACACCTTAGCGTAGGTGATTTGCCGCGTATTGCGGCGACATCAAATAGGCGTTTTGTCCCGCGATTTGCGGCGACAAAACGCAACGTTTTTCAGCCCTGTTTTTTGCTGGAGGGGTGATTTTACATTGTCGGCTATGCCCGAACGCTGAAGCCGCCCGAAAAAAAGGGTCCGGGACTTGTTTTGAGCTTGGATATGTGAACCATCTCCATAGCCGACAATGTAAAATCACCCCTCCAGCGTATTGCAGGCTGCAATAGCGGTGGGCGTCTGGCGTGAAAACGCCTAGATGTGAATGGAGCCTACTAGAAGACACCTGGCTTTTCCCAACGGGCCAGCCCTGCTGTGTCAGGGCCCACTGTTCCATCCTCCTTTTCAATTTCTGGCTGTAACAACATGGGTGTTGAAGCCCAGGTCTTAAAAGACAGAAGGGTCTCTAAATTTGTCATTCTTACCTTGCTAAAAGCAATAAAATTAGCTCCCAGAAAGATCTTCTATTGTACCTGGAAATCCTCCTTTGCCTGGTGCGAACAAAGGCACTTCAGTCCTAGAGATTACTCTGTGCGTCACATTCTGAGATTCCTACAATCAAGTATTGCCCAGAACTTATGCCGCGTACACATGACCGTTTTTCGGGTTGTAAAAAATGACGTTTTTTTTAATGTCATTAAAAACGATCGTGTGAGGGCTCCAGAGAATTTTTCACAATAAAAAATTTCGAACATGCTCTCATTTTTCACAACGTTTTTAACATTGTCGTTTTTAACGTCATAAAAAAATGGTCGTGTGTGGGCTTTAACGACGTGGAAAAAACGCGCATGCTCAGAAGCAAGTTATGAGACGGGAGTGCTCGTTCTGGTAAAACTAGCGTTTGTAATAGAGATAGCACATTCATCAGCAGCGCTTTGCGGGTGATTTTCACCCTTTATTCGGCCTCTAGTGGGGGTTAAAAGCACCCAACTAACAGCCTAAAGGCACCTCTAAAATGACAGTAAAGCACCGCTAAAACTAGCGGCGCTTTACTGCTAACGTGGTCGCGCTGTCAGTGTGAGCTCAGGCTGTTAGACCAGTGGTTCTCAACCTCAGTCCTCAAGTACCCCCAACAGGCTATGTTTTGGGAATTTCTCTTATGCCACGTACACACGGTCGGAATTTCCGATGAAAAAAGTCAGACAAGATTTTTTCATCAGATATTCCGACCATGTGTATGTCCCATCTGACTTTTTCCATTAGAAATTCAGACGGACTTATAAAGAGAACATGTTCTCTTTTTTTTCTGAAATTCTATTCGTCTGTATGGAACTCCGACGGAGAAAAAAAACATGCATGCTCAGAAACAATTTGACGCATGCTCGAAAGCATTGAACTTAAAGGAGTTGTAAAGGTAAAAGTTTTTTTACCTTAATGCATCCTATGCATTAAGGTAAAAAAACATCTGACAGCACCGCCCCCCCCCCCCCGAGCCCCCGTTTTACTTACCTCACCGTTCGAAAGTCCCGGGCGCGTGCTTGTCGTCCTGCTCGGTTCCCAGCCTGGCCGTTGATTGGCTAGGCTGGGCGGATTGATAGCAGCGCAGCCATTGGCTGACGCTGCTGTCAATCACAGCGGATGACGCGGCGCGCCGGGGGCGGGGCCGAGTGATACAGTCGGCGGCTATGGCCGCTGCTGTATCACGGGAGCGCGCTCGCAAAAGCTTTCCACCATGCGAGGGAGCTCGCATGAACGTGGAAAGCTTTTGCGAGGAGGAGCCGAGACAGCCGCCGAGGGACCCCAGAAGACACGGATCCGGGTCACTCTGTGCAAAACGATCTGCACAGTGGAGGTAAGTATAACATGCATGTTATTTAAAAAAAAAAATAATTGTACCTTTAGTGTTCCTTTAATTGTTCTAGGCTCGTCGTAGTGTTGTACGTCACTGCATTTCAGAATGCCGGTCAGAATTTGGTGTGTCCATGTGTATGCAAGACAGCTTGAGCGGAATTCCATTGGAAAAACCTGTCTGAGTTTATTCCAACGCAAAAACCGGTCCTGTGTACGTGGCATTAGGTAAAATAACTGTCCAAAATATCAAGCCATTGACTCTGATTTAACCACTTAGAGTAAAGTAAATGCTGTTTTTGTTTTCTTCCCTGCAAAGTAAAGGCATAATGTGCTATCGCGTCTGTCAGAGGTGTCTCTGAGTTGGTAGCTCTCTCTTGCAGGGAGCCGTTTCTCATTCATCAGAATGACAAGGTAGTCTAACACCCATTAATCTTGAAATGTGTTGTGTATAGTTTTTAATAAATTCCTATATTTTAGCAGTTGACTGTTCTTTATAAGGCAACTTCATCTACCATTTCAGTAATACCTTTAAAGGCACAGCTGTTTTGAAGGCTTTCCGTGAGATGAACAGTAACAGAGAACTCTCCCGAAGTCCGGCACTACCTCACGCATCTACACCAATGTAGGGAGGTGACCAAAAGAGGGAAAACATAAGGAAAATGTTCTTACAATGGCTTGATCTTAGGATGCCCCTTCTAACCTGCCTACCCTAGACACTGGCCCGTGGGTGACATTATGATAAATAAAGCTCTGTATTGTCTACAGTCACGGTGTGGGACAGGGTCATAGGTGTGCGCAGCCTATTGCATTAGGGTGTGCACCCCAAAGCTCAAACACATACTACCGATCACTTACGATGAAAGGGAAGGGGTCGGTAAGTTACATATTTACCGGCCCCTTCCCCCACTCACCCTAAAACATCCCTGCAGCAACAGCCAGAGGGAGAAGAGAGTAGGGAAGCCGGCAGCTCTACAAGGGGAAGAAGGGGGGGGGAACCTAGGCAGTAGGGGGAATCTGTGCTGCACAGGGTGATTAGGGTACACCTGGCACACCCTGTGCGCTCACCTATGGTCAGGGTAGTGTGTGGTGGTTAGGCTGTAGACTCAAGAGGGGTATGTCTTTACATGTGTTGTTTAGGTGTATTGTGATGACCAAAACAGGTCTTTAGAAGAGATTTTCTTTGAAAGGGCTCTCACAGTCAGAGTCTCGATTTACCATACAAAGCAGCGGTTCTACGCTCAGTGTTTTCACAGAAAGCATGGAGTAGATCTCTATGTTTATATCTGAGTCCGCATCAAAGCATTTATCTCCCCTATTCCTCCAAGACCCAAGAGCCGAGCCATTCGAACCCCAAGAGCAATAAAGAAAAGTGCTTGGAAAACATAGCTTCTCCCGCTGTTTGCTCTCTAAACATTGCTGTGTTTTCAGGATCGGTGCTGAGTCTGTTCCTGGACGGACTAAGCCTGACCTCGCACTCAGAGAACCGGCTAACCAGCTCAGCTATCCCACACCTTCCCCTGTCACCTGCTCCTCTCCCAACACCGCACAGGAAGAAGTATAACCTGGAGAGTGACATGTTTTGCCTCTCTGTTATCACCCGGTGACGCTGGGTATCGGCCAAAGAATGCAATCCTTATTACTCTGCGGCACTCCATTATAGCCTACTCTGTCCACAGTACCGTGGAATGGTATTTAAAGGCAAAGCAGACAGAATTTACAATTGTGCTTTTACCAAAGACTTATTATAATCACAGTTATACATGTAAACGTTTCAGGTGTTGTATCAGGTGACTTTTAGATATGTATGCTCTACTGTCATTAGATCAACTTACCTGTACAGTGTATCTTCTACCTTTCTCTTTATTTATTATACCTATACAATGCATCTTCTGGCTGCTTGTGTGTATATTACACCTGTACAATGTATTTTCTGCCTGCTCTGTAAATAACACACCTGTACAGTGTATCTTGTATGTCTCTGTATAAATCACACCTGCACAATTAATCTTTTACCCATCTCTGTGTATATAATACCTGTACTGTGTATTATCTACCTGTCTCTGTATACATGCAGTATATCATAACTGTGCAGTGTATCTTCTATCTGTCTCTATGCATGTCACATACAGTGTATCTTCTACCTGATCTGCAAATTACACACGTGTGCAGTGTATCTTCTTGTATATATCACACCTGTACAACCTGGCCCTTATACCTGTGCCGGTATATATTACATATACTGTGTATACCTAGGTGTACATTATACCTGTCTTTGTGTATATTACACCTTTACAATGTATGTTCTACCTGTCTCTGTATATATCACTACTGTGGAATGTGCTTTCTTCCTGTTTCTGTATATATCACACCTGTACAATGAATCTTCTACCTGTTCAGTGGATAAACATATCCATGCAGTGAATTTTCTTCCTGTCTCTGTATAAATCAAATCTGTAAAGTTTATCTTCTACCAATTACTGTGTGTCTCAGACCTGTACAGTGTATCCTCTATCTTTCGCTTTGTATATCACACCTGTGCAGTGGATCTTTTACTTCTCTCGGCATACTGTATATTACACCTGTACAGTGTATGTTTTACCTCTCTGTATATTTCACACCTGTACAGTGTATGTTTTACCTCTCTCTGTATATATCACACCTGTACAGTGTATCTTCTATCTGTCGCTTTGTATATCACACCTGTGCAGTGGATCTTTTACCTTTCTCGGTCTATATCACACCTGTACATTGTATCTTCTAACTATTTATGTATATAACTTGATAACTGACATATCAGCATGGATGTCACACCACTTCCTTAAACAAAATCTCTCTAAGGCCCCTTTCACACTTGTGCAATTCCAAAGTTGCAGCGATTTTGCGGCCGCGATTTTGAAAATACGACTGTGGATCCAACTTTGCCCTGCGACTTGAAGTCCGACTTCAATGACCAGGGACCCATGAGCATAACAGGCCCGTGGGGGTCTCCCAAAATCCATACCAGACCCTTACCTGAGCACACAGCCCGGCAGATCAGGAATGGGAGTGGGACTGGGCGAGCGCCCCCCCCCCTCCTCCTGAAACGTACCAGGCCACATGCCCTCAACATGGGGGGTGGGTGTTTTGGGGCAGAGAAATCCCTGCGCCCCTCTACCCCAAAGCACCTTGTCCCCATGTTGATGAGGACAAGGGCCCCTTCCCGACAACCCTGGCCATTGGTTGTTGGGGTCTGTGGGCCGGGGGCTTATTGGAATCTGGGAGCATATTGGCAAGGGGCGGGGTCACCGGGTGATGTTATCTGGTGAACCCTTATGACATCACTGCCTGGGGCTCGATGGGCAATATAAGTCGTTGCACACCGCGCACACGGCATTACAGCGGGAGAGAGTGTTGAGTTAACATCGGAAGAAGAGCAGAGAGAAGAAGACAATAGAAAAGACCGGTCAAGAGCTAGCAAAAGAGTGGGCAAATCAGCAGAAGAAAGCGGAGGAGACACAGCAGAAGACACCGGACAGCGGGAGAAGAACCAGAGAGAGTAGAGAAGAGGCCGGAGAGGGGAGAAGTCAGGAGAGACCCCGGAGCTGCCTAATAAATAAAAACTTGTGTAGTGTGTTTTATTGTTGACCCTTTTTTTTTTTCAGGTGAATGGGTAGGGGTACAATGTACACCATGCTCATTCACATAGGGTGGGGGCCGGGATCTCTTATTAAAGGGGGCTCCCTGCCCGCAGACCCCGACAACCAACGGCCATAACTGTATTATCTCCCTCTTTATATTGTAAAGTGATACATAAACTGTTGGCGCTATATAAATCCTGAATAATAATATAATAATATCACACTTGTAGAGTGTATCTTCTACCTGTCTTTGTATATATCACATGTACAGTGCATATTCTACCTGTCGCTGTATTTACTACACTTGTATACTAACTACAAGTCTCTGTATATATCACAACTGTACAATGTATCTTCTTGCTGTTTCTGTGTATATTACAACTGTACAATGTATCGTTCACATTTTTTTTTTTTATATTTTATTATATTTTTTCATGTGACAACACTGAATAAATGACACTTTTCTACAATGTAAAGTAGTGAGTGTACAGCTTGTATAACTGTACATTTTCTGTCCCCTCAAATAACTCAACACATTAAAAGACATTAAAGTGATTGTAAAGCATTATTATTTTGTTTTAAATAACAAACATTTCATACTTACCTCCACTGTGCAGCTCATTTTGCACAGAGTGGCCCCAATCCTTGACTTCTGGGGTCCCCCGGTGGCTCTCGCGGCTCCTCCCCACATCAGATAACACCCCCAGGAGAAGCGCTCTCCCGGGAGGTTACCAGGTCTACCGAGTCATTGGATTTGATTGACAGCAGCGGTAGCCAATGGCTGCGCTGCTATTAATCTATCCAATCAAAGGCCTGGGGACCCCATGCATAGAAGGACAGTGCGTCTCCACCGAGTGAATTACAGGCTTTAGGTAAGTAAAATGGGGGGCCGGTGACTGCCAGAAGTTTTTTCACCTTAATGCATAGGATGCATTAAGGTGAAAAAGCACGAGGGTTTACAACCCATTTAATGTCTAAACTGCTGGCAGCAAAAGTGAGTACACCCCTAAGTGAAAATTTCCAAATTGGGCCCAAAGTGTCAATATTTTTTGTGGTCACTATTATTTTCCAGGACTGCCGTAACCCTCTTGGGTGTGGAGTTCACTAGAGCTTCACGGGTTTCCACTGGAGTTCTCTTCCACTCCTCCATGATGACATGGTGGATGTTACAGACCTTACGGTCCTCCAAATTACGTTTAGGTTTGGAGACATGCTTGGCCAGTCCATCACCTTTACCCTCAGCTTCTTTAGCAAGGCAGTGGTCGTCTTGCAGGTGTGTTTGGGGTTGTTATCATGTTGGAATACTGCCCTGTGGCTCAGTCTCAGAAGGGAGGGGATCGTGCTCTGCTTCAGTATGTCACAGTACATGTTGGCATTCATGGATCCCTCAACGCACTGTAGCTCCCTAGTGCCGGCAGCACTCATGCAGCCCCAGACCATGATACTCCCACCACCAGGCTTGACTGTAGGCAAGAAACACTTGTCTTTGTACCCATAACCTGGTTGCCACCACACACACTTGACACCATCTGAACCAAATTAATTTATCTTGGTCTCATCAGACCACAGGGCATGGTTCCAGTAATCCATGTCCTTAGTCCATGTCCTTAGTCTTAGTAAACTGTTTTTGCAAGTTTTCTTGTGCATCATCTTTAGAAGAGACAGCCATGTAGACCAATTTGATGCAATGTGCAGCGTATGGTCTGAGCACTGACAGGCTGACCCCCCACCCCTTCAACCTCTGCAATGCTGGCAGCACTCATACATCTATTTCCCAAAGACAACCTTTGGATATGACACTGAGCATGTGCGCTCAACTTCATTGGTCAACTATTGCGGGGCCGGTTCTGAGTGGAACCTGTCCTGTTAAACTAATGTATGGTCTTGGCCACCATGCTGCAGTTCAGTTTCAGGGTCTTGGCAATCTTCTTATAGCCTAGGCCATCTTTATGTAGAGCAACAATTCTTTTTTTCTAATCCTCAGAGAGTTCTTTGCCATGAGGTGCCATGTTGCACTTCCAGTGACCAGAAAGAGAGCACATTACATCGGGGAGGGAAAATGGCTTATTGGGGCCAATTTGGGCATTTTCACTTAGGGGTTACTCACTTTTGTTGCCAGCGGTTTAGACATTAATGGCTGTGTGTTGAGTTATTTTGAGGGGACAGCAAATTATACAAGCTGTACACTCACTACTTTACATTGTAGCAAAGTGTAATTTCTTCAGGGTTGTCACATAAAAAGATATAATAAAATATTTACAAAAATGTGAGGGGTTTATTCACTTTTGTGAGATACTGTATATTTGGGCACAGACACAAATTTAGATTTTTTCAGGTATTCACCAAAACATATTCAAGCTATAGTTATATAATAAATATGGACTTAAAGTGCACATGATCAGGTTTGGGTATTTACATCCAAATTGGAGGAAGGGTTTAGGAATTACAACTCTAAGGCCCCATACTCACGACCAAACATGTCTGCTGAAACTGGTCCGCGGACCAGTTTCAGCGGACATGTTCGTTCGTGTGTAGGCAGTAACGGACAGGATTCCAGCAAACATTCGTCGGCCAGACCGTTTTCCAACGAACAACTGTTTCCTGGTCTTGCTTTAAAACAGTCTGCTGGAATCGTGTCCGTCAGACATGTTCGGTCGTCTGTACACAAAAGCAGTGTACAAAAACCCCGCGCATGCTCAGTCCAAATGAGGAGACGGGAGCGCTCGTTCAGGTAAAACTCGCGTTTGTTTGGGATATGGCACATTCGTCATTAGAAACCTTTTATTCTAGCAAGAGAACAATGTCTTAAAAAGGCGCACTAAACCACATTTTCTTGCCTCGTTTTATTAATTCTTCTCTTGCTAGAATAACCCCGTTCTCTTGCTGATGCAATTTCAATAGAGTTGTCCCATACTGAAATGTCACATTTCTTGCTTGTGATGTAATCTTTTAATAATGTTTTCTATGCCAGACGTGTGTTTTGGTTGGTGGTCCTCCATAATTTATATTAGTCATTTTTGTAAAGGAATGTGCATCTTTTTTTTTTTTTTTTTGTTTCTAGTTATGTCACCATTTAGTTTAATTTTTTTTAACATGTTTATTTTTTTTTTTTTTTTTTTTGTGTTTCATTTGAGAATATTAAACCATGTTGGCACACCAAATGTCCCCCCCCCCCCCCAAGGAGTGTGTCCTTTGAAAATGACCCATTGTATATTTATTAAAGGTTTGCTGCCTAATAATCCCCACAGTATAACTAACAAACAATAGACATGTTTTCAAATGAAAGTAAAAAAGCCTTTTATTTAGGCAAATGTCATCACAAAAAATAAACAGAACGGCAGCACTAGAATAGATAGCAAACTATATGCAAACTTGCATTTCCAACATGGTGAAGGATAAACTACCAAGCCTCAGGAGGCAAACCCAAAAATATGAAGCAGCAGCACAGAAACAAAGGAACCCAAACTGTGGTAGTCCAAACAATATGTCCTTTATGTGGAAGGAAATGGAAGGCAGAGAATCAACGTTTCCTCCTCTTTCCAGCCTTCCCTCCAGGCAGCCTTCCAGCGGATCTAACACGGGCTCTTGCAGGTGGGGTCGATGTGGCAGCAGGAGGATGGTGTTCCGCAAGCCGGGCCGGGTCACATAGCCCAGTGTCTGGGGTCAGCAGGCCCTTCTGCATCCACCAAAGGACCTGGTTCATCAGGGCCTTTGCCAGTCTTCTCTGGTCCTCCTCCCCTTCATTCAAATCGTGGGCCAATGAGGCACTGAAGGCCTCTGTGGGGTTGAGGGGGGCCCTCATGATGGCGCTTGCCTCCTGTATCATGCGGAGGCTTGCCTCCTCCACAGGCCTCAACTGCCTCCTTCGGCCTGATGGCCTCACCTGGGGGGGAGAAGACTGGCTGGTGGTGGTTCTCCTGGCCGGGGGGACCTGCTGCAGGCCACTGGGCCCAGCCTCCTCCTGGCTGCCACTGACCCCGGCCTCCTCCTGGCTGCCACTGACCCCGGCCTCCTCCTGGCTGCCACTGACCCCGGCCTCCTCCTGGCTGACAGACACCTGAGGATCTGCCACCTCCTGGCTGATCTCTTCTTCCTGTGTGGAAAAAAAAGGACATTTTTTACAATTTCGCTAAATAAAACCACACTCATTTTCATGCTTTTCGTTTAGTATTTTCTGTTCATTATTACTTGAATACACTCTACTTCTGACCCCTGCAGTTGTCATCCCTGACACCTATTTGTCTGTACACCTTTTTTTTTGCTTTTTCCCAGCTTGGCTTTTCTTTTACAATATCAAATCATTAATCCACCAAGAATTATTTACGCCAGAAATATAGAGGAAACTACTATACCTCCTCATCGAAGGGTGGCAGATCTGCATCTCTGTCAGCCAGGCCCTCTTCCTCCGACTCTGCAGGGCTGTGGTCATCTGGGGAATGTCCGCTGGAAGGTAGCATGGAGGAAAGGTTGGAAGAAAGACTCGACATCGTTTTCCTGCCTTCCATTTCGTCCCGCAAAAAAGCCATCTGTTTGTAATACCACAGTTTGGGTTCCTTTGCTTGTGTTGCTGCTGCTCCCGATTTTTTGCTTTTATTAGCTTTGTATGCTCTCCTGTATGTGCTTCTGAGGTTGGCAAGTTTATCCTTCACCATGTTGGCAGTGCATCCTGGCACCCATGTTTGCATATAGTTTGCTAGCTCTTCTAGTGCTGCCGCTCGTACATCTTTATTACAATATAAAGAGTGCTTGGAATTCCACAGGATGGGCGTGTCCTGATATTTTTGGAGTAAGGCCTCTATAGCTTCCTTTGTTTGTAGGAGGTCCATTTCACTTTTTGAAAAATGATATTTCTTTTTGAGTCTAGATTCGCAAAACATAAACCAAAGAAAAATAAATATTCAAAAGGATCAGCGTTGACCTTGATATAATATGTGTCTTCAAATTTATTACCTATATCTAATTACAAACACAGTCTCTCTTGTTTAAACAATGATTGGTTGTACCAAACATTGATTTGCTAGATGCAGAGCCATTGTTAACATTGCAGTAAATATTTTTAATATAGAAAAATAAACAATGCTTACAAATGACAGTATTCATCTAGGCACTCTTTCATGTGTAAATCTCATGCCCCTGACAATGGATGACATAAAAGACACTTCCTAATGACCTCTGTACAACCAACACTTGAACAATACTTTGCCTGATCTGAATACACCATTCAAAAACTTGTCAATGAGGTACAGCATTGTTCACATCTCTATTTTGTGAGTTGTCCAAAAGCATTTGGATACCAAAATAACATTGTCTGCAATAATGTGTTGCCATGTATATTTCACCATCTGCCTCCTTGGCCTGCTTGTAATTTTAAAGACATGTTGTCATTTATTTTTTAGGACATAAATAACTACATATTTACAAATAGTGTTCTTAGTAAACCACGTAACATCACATAGTTTCTCAGAAAGGCTCGGTTATTCCAGGAACAACACACCTGGACATGGCTCACTGGCCAAAAACTTTGTTTGTAAACATTGTGTAAAAGCTAGTTCTAAAAAATAAAATTAGGAGAATGGGAAAGGCAAACAGGATTCATTCTAAAAACAGTGGTAATAAAGCAGATGTTTTCACATCTGCAATGCAGAGCACCTGTGTCTCCCCAAATCAAAAATGGGTTTTGGTAGGGTCTCCCAGAAATACTGTTTAGGGGGGACATCCATGTGTGTCACTTTGCTAAAAAGGGGCAGGATCAGAGCTTGCCATAGAAGTAATTCCAAAATGTAGGTTTGGTGAAAGATAAAAGTAACTAAATGAAAGCATCTTCTAAGCAATGTGTGCGATTTATGCTCTCCAATATCTGTGTGCTGATGAGTCTACATTTTTTTTTTGTTATTTAAGGGGAAAGAAGTCGCCAGCATTTGGAGGAGGCAGAGAGGGCCAGACAAGGCCAAAATCTTCCATCTCAACATGTGGAGGAGGAGGAGGATGTGGAAGGAGAAGAGGATGTGGAAGGAGAAGAGGATGTGGAAGGAGAAGAGGATGTGGAAGGAGAAGAGGATGTGGAAGGAGAGGAGGAAGGAAGAAAGGAGGAAGGAAGAGAGGAGGAAGAAGTAATTTTGGACTTAGAATTTATAGCAGATGAAGGGCAAGTGGCGGAAGAACAATTTGGCGAATTGAAAGAAGGTGGATTGATGGATGAAGGAGGAGTCGAAGATGATGGGGAAGTGGTGGAAGAAGGAGGAGTGATAGAAGATGATGGGGAGGTGGTGGAAGAAGGAGGAGTGATAGAAGATGTCGAAGAGGTGGAAAGGAGAAGCCCATCAGGTCAGTGTCACCCTAGCTTGATTAAAAAAAACATATGTAGATAGGCCTCATCGAAAAATAATTTTGGAAATGACCATTTTTTTTTTTTTTAGGGGAGGAGGATGGTGTGTCAATATTTTCACGTGCAAGTGCTGCTATAATTATTCAGCAGGTAATGGAGTGCAGCACTGAAATGCACAATATGCGTGAAAGGATGGTTGTCATGGAACAGAATGTAACAAATGTCCTTTTGGAATGCAGCACGGAAATGGACAATATGCGGCAAAGAATGATGGTCATCGAATCTAATTTTAAAAATATTATTGACATGATGGGCCGTGTCAAAGACTGAAACACCCCCCGCCCATCCCCCGCCCCCACAAACATTTTTACTGTTTTAATAATGAATACGCCAAAATTTGAAGATACACACACAGTGTGCCAACATGTGCTATCTGCCATCACAGAATATCTAATGTCTGTGCTTTGTGGGTCCAACCCCCTCCTCCATCCTCAAGTAGTTGAGAGGAAGGGTTTGCTCCCACAAAACACAGACATTGATCACCCATGATGTCAGATAGCACATGTGGCCATTTGTCTGTTGAACCAATGACATTTGGCGAGTTTGCACTGAATGTGTGTATCTTCAAATTTTGGCGTGTTCCAGTGTGAAAGCACACCATGACTGACTGCTGTTGTGAGTTTTTATATTTGTATAATTTTATTTTTTTACTTTTTGACCATGTTGTACATTTTTGGATACTATAAAGTTTAGACCATAAAGAATAAACACCGAAAAAAAATTCAAAAGATATATATATAGAATTATAAATCTCTCTAATCACTGAATTTAGTGAAGTCGAGATTTGAGTCCTAAATCTCCACAACAAATATTCGTATTTAAAAACACACCAAAAAAAAAAAAAAAATATATAAAAAAAATTGTAAAAAATATTGGTTTTTGTGCCGAAAAAATATGCCGAGAATAAAAAATACTAAGGCGGTAAACACCCCACCAAAAATATTCTATATATATATATATATATATGTAAACAATAAATCGAACTATATTTGATAAACAAAACTGTGAACGTGTTAAAAAATGTATAATCTTCATAATATTTTTTGTTGAATTACCTGAAAAAAAAAAAAAAAAAAAATTTTTTGTAGACTCCTAAGTACAAAAGCAGGGAGTAATGAAAAAAATATAAAATAATTTTTGGGGTCATGAACAAGCAAAAATTAAAAAAATTGACCTCCAAATTTTAAAATGGAGTTGCTTCTTATTTCTAGACTCAATACCCTGTTTGTAGATGAGTGAATACTGTGCAAAATGTGGTTATTTACTAAAAGTGGAGAAATCAATTATGCAGTAAAATTGAAGAAGTTAGTTAGAGAACCAGGAAGACAGATAAAAAGAGAAAAAGCATTAATGACAAACAACTGTATAAAGTCCAATGGTCTAATTATTTATTATTTGTGAGAATATTCCTTTCTTTGGGGGCCGAATTAGAAAGAAATATGATCTGGCATAGCAATGGCCCCCCGACCCATGAAGTACTCAACATATTTGTCGCGTACCTCACGAGCTGATTGGGGGGCCAAGCCAGCGCGACCAGTGTCCAGCCCGGGAAGGGGATCTGAGGGTAGTCTTGCCTCAGAACCGATGTCGGGTAGGTACGTCTGGGAGTGCCTGCGTAAAAAGTTGTGCAAAATGCAGCAGGCAAATACAACGGTGTCCAATTTATATTCCGCCAGATGTATCGATGTCCTGAACAGGCGGAACCGGTTGGTGAGTATCCCAAAGGCATTCTCGACTACCCTCCGAGCCCTGGCCAACCGAAAATTAAACACACTCCTCTCTGAGGTGAGGGTCCTCTGGGGAAAAGGCCGCATGAGGTGAGGACCAAGCCCGAAAGCCTCGTCCGCTAGGAACACAAACGGAAGTCCTTCCACATTCTCTTCATCTGGTGGCAATGCCAGACCACCAGCTTGGAGACGATCATAGAAATCAGTCCGTGCGAACACTCCCCCATCAGACATCCGGCCATTCTTCCCCACGTCCACATATAGAAACTCATACTGTGCCGACACCACCGCCATCAACACAATACTATGATAACCCTTGTAATTATAATAGTAGGACCCCGAGTGGGGTGGGGGCACAATGCGGACGTGTTTCCCATCTATTGCTCCACCGCAGTTTGGAAAATCCCACCGCTGGGCAAATTGGGAAGCCACAGACTGCCATTCCTGTGGTGTGGAGGGTAGCTGTGGGGACAAACAAAAAAAGAGATTTAGTACTTTGGAACAAAAACATCCTACAAGCATCCTTGTGACACTTCACAGTATTAAAATTGCATTATAAAAATGTGCATGGAGAATTTGGGAAATGAAATATATAGGGCCACTTCATTAAGAGACTCCACAGCCCTCTGATGGGGACAATAAAAGTTTGAAGGGGGGGGGGACACAAAAACCAAAAAGTCCTGTTTTAAAAAATGGCAAGGTGGGTTTGTCCCTAGGATAGCATGCTGGACAGGTTAATATTGGGTAAGGGACAAATATGCAGGTAGGTCAAGAATAAAACATGTAAAGCTTATATCAACATGCATAGGGAGAAAAGGGAACGTTAGTTAAAGCGGTTGTAAACTCTGACAATGATATCCATTTAAGCAATATATCAATCAAGTTAGTTATTTTGCATTACAATGCTACTAATGATATGCTCCAAAAGTGTTCTTACTTTTACAAATAAAGTGACTTGTGCATGCTCCCGCATGTTCCCAGCCGCCGCCATCACAACTATGGTCCTTCCGTGTTGGTGCGGTGCTTTATTTCTGCCCTCAGTAGGTTTAACAGGACATAATCTCGCGCATGCGCATTACCGCCGAATCCACGCCTCGTTTTTGTGTCCGGTCACTATGGAAACATTCTCCAGCGAATAGGTGCCGATCCTGTTGCTGCCTTACGTCAGAAGGGAAATGAGTCTCGCGGGATCTCGGGCCGATGCCAGCAGTAGGAAGTGACGTGCCCGGCATAGACGGAGCATTTTTCCGGCCAGGTCTGTTGCTGGCCGGAAAGATAGTTCTTACAGCGCTTGCGCAGACAAAGTAAAACAGCGATTACTCACTAAGGAAGCAGGTAAGAGAAAAATGAAAAATTCCAAATTATACTATAGCCTGCTATTATTAATTCATTAAAAGTTATCAAAATGGGTATACAACCACTTTAAACACACAGCATATCTGGGAAATTAAAAATAAAGTTAGTTGGCCACATTATTACAGCCAGGAAACTTACCTTAATATACTCCTCATGCAGAACTTTGATGATGGCAGCACACGTGTCCGGTATGATGACCCCAAGCGCCTGCGGAGAGATGCCTGTTGAGAACTTGAGGTCCTGCAGGCTCCTCCCAGTCGCCAGGTACCGCAACGTGGCAATAAGCCTCTGCTCGGCCGTGATGGCTTGGCGCATCACAGTGTCCTGCCTCGTGATATAGGGGGACAGAAGTTCCAGCAGACTGTTGAATACGGGGTCCGTCATGCGGAGAAAATTCCTAAAGTCATTAGGATTATTCTCCTGGAGTTCCCTAAGCAGAGGCATATGTGAGAACTGGTCACGCTGGCGCAACCAATTCTTGGTCCAGAAACGCCTCCGCCCCCTGTTTCTGGCCAAAGTACTGGAATAATGAACATATCCAGCAGCCATCCCATAAACAGCACCAACTCGCGAAAATTGACGCTGCTGCTCCATCATGGCTTCAAACCGGCCGGCTGGTCAGTCAAGAACACACTCAAACAGAAAGCACTCGCAAATCCAGCACTACCTGCGACAAACGCGTGACAAACAGATACGAGCGCACAGGATGCAACTGCTAAAGCAGAAACAACCTGCTAGCCTATAGCCGAATGACAACTACGTTACCGCAAGCACACGCACTGAACCCGTGAATACACGCTGTCAAAGCCTGGAGACCGAGAAGCGCGAATCAGCTCTAACCAAACCTTCACTAACACGAGCAAACCCGTAACTAGCAAAAGAGGAACAGAGGGCGGCGCCATTAAGTTTGGTCTTCCCCTTTATAGTGACGTCGTACGTAGTTTACGTGCACGCGTTCCGGTACGACGGTAATTTGGTCCGCTGGTGTGTACAAGCCAGCGGAACCAAACAAAAATCAGCCTTGTACGCCGGAAACTGTCCGGCAGACAGTTTTCAGCGCACACATCCGGTCGTGAGTACAAGGCCTCAAGGATAGCCATCCCCCTTATTCAAGGGACCAAAAATAATTGGACAATTGAATCAAAAGCTGTTCCATGGCCAGGTGTAGGCTGCTCCTTAGTGTTTCCATCATTAATTAAGCAGGTAAAGGTTTGGAGTTAATGCTACGTGTAGTATTTACATTTGGAATCTGTTGCTGTGAACCTACGTCATACGTTCAAAGGAGCTGTCCATGCAAGTGAAACAGTCCGTTGCAAGGTTTTTAAAAAACGAAAAAAATCCATAAGAGAGATAGTAGCAACATTAGGAGTGGCCAAATCAACAGTTTGTTATATTCTGAGAAAAGAAGAATGCACTGGTGAGTTCAGCAACATAAAAAGGCCTGGACATGCACAGAAGAAAACAGTGGTGGATAATCGCCGCATGCTCTCAATGGTAAAGAAAAACCCATTCACAACATCCAGACAAGTAAGGGACACTCTCCAGGAGGTGGGCGTATCATTGTCAAAGTCTACAATCAAGAGAAAACTTTACGAGAGCAATACAGAGGGTCTCTCAGCAAGGTCTTTATTCACATTATTCTCCTGCAAGACTTTCCCCTCCAATAACTTAAAGCCGCATCGAGTATATCGAGTATATCTGTGTGGTCTACCCTCTTCCTTGGTTAGGCAAATACAAGGGAGGTACGCTCTGTAAGGATGGGATAGGGAGGGTGGGAGGGGGGAAGGGAGCTACAGGGCAATAGACACAGGGGAAATAGTAGCAAGAAGATATATTTTGTTATCTTAAAATAACGTTATATTTTTTCCTTGTTGTTCACTTTTTCTTTGTTTGTTGTTTCTGTTACTCCGCAATTATGTTATTTGTATTTGTCAATTGCTGAACTCAGCAAACCAAATAAAAATAAATAATAATAATAATAAAAAAAAAGAGTAAGCGACACTGTCCAGGAGGTGGGCGTATCATTGTCAAAGTCTACAATCAAGAGAAAACTTTACGAGAGCAATACAGAGGGTTCACCACAAGGTGTTTACCCTTCATAAGCCTGTAGAATAGAAAAAAAAATGTGGGTGTTGTAGAATCTCCAGTTTCATGCAAGGGGTTTTGTTCCGCCATATTAATCGCCTAAATATGGTATTAATCTTAATAAAGATCTGTATGTGTATCCAGATCGGGGCATTGTTTAAAAAATAAAGAAGCTGAGGCATCCATATCATCTTAATTAGATTGATACAGCCTATTAACGATAAGGGGAAGTTATTCCAGGTTTTACTTTGATTTTGGAATCTAGAAAGTATTAGAAGTAAATTATCCACAATATATGACTGTGGGGAGTCAGACATAGTTATACCCAAATATTTTATAGAGGAGACAACCTTAAGATGAGAAAGTGTAGATGGCAATGAATTTGGAAGGGGATCCAGAGGCATTAGCATGGGTTTCTCCCAGTTTATGCCTAACCCGGAAAACCTGCCAAACTCTTTAATATATTTCATTACCGCTGGCAGGAATGAGCAGATATTGGTCAAGAAAAAAAGAAGATCATCTGCATATAATGATATCTTTTCCTCCATATCTCCCCTAATCAAACCGGTAACATCAGAAGAGGCATAAGACATGCCAAAGGCTCTATAGCAGGGGGGACAATGGACACCCCTGCCTAGTGCCCTGGAAGAGTCTAAAACTGGGATATTTAGGACCATTTACCCTAACCAATGCCACCGGAGCGGTGTATAACAACCGTACCCACTGGCAGAAGCCAGAGCTAAGCCCAAATTTTTAGAGGATGGCCCACAGGTATGGCCATTCAAAACTATCGAAGGCCTTGATTGCGTCTAATGCCGAAAAGGCACGATTTGAGTAGCCCGGAGCCGGAACCTGCATATTTAAATATGCACGTGTGATATTAAATGCCGTTGACTTATTGGGCATGAATTCTACCTGATGTGAATGAATAATATGTTTAATAACGTTATTTTGTCTAGTAGCAAGTATCTTAGCAAGAATTTTAACATCTGTGGATAGTAGAGAGATTGGTCTGTAAGATTCAGGATGCAACAAGTTTTGATCCTTTTTAGGTATGACTACAATTACAGATTGACCCATAGGGGCAGATTCACGTACCCCGGCGCATATTTCCACCGGGCGCAGCGTATCTAAGATACACTACGCCGCCATAACTTTATTTTTTTTGAATCCTCAAAGAATTTGCGCTGTGAGTTACGGCGGCGTTGTGTATCTTTGGTGGCGTAAAGGGCGTGGAATTCAAATGGATGTGATGGGGGGCGTGTTTTATGTAAATACGTTGTGACCCGACGTAAACAAGGTTTTTTTTAACGGCGCATGCGCCGTTCATGGGGGTATCCCAGTGCGCATGCTCGAAATTAAACCGGAACAAGCCAATGCTTACAACGGTGACTTCATTCTACGCAAATCCCTATTCGCAAACGACTTACGCAAACTACGTAAAAAATTCAAAAGGCTATGCGGGGAAGACGGCCATACTTAACATTGAGTACGCCTCATAATAGCAGGGGTAACTATACGCTGGAAAAAGCCGAACGCAGACGAGGTAAAAAAATGCGCCGGCCAGGCTTACGTTCGTGGATCACCATAACAAGCTAATTTGCATATGTGACGGTATCGGTATGATATCCCCGTCAAAGATTCCCTTCTTCCATAAGAACATCACCCAATATTCCACTAGGAGGAATATTCCTGAGATCGCCCATTAAGCCACACATTAGTCCAGGCTTACTGCTAGAACAAGACAGACTTTAATGTTATATCACACAGCTTATATGTCATTTCCAAAACTGTTACAATGGCAAATCTCCGCCCCCTCACACTGGGGCTTCCATACAGATGATTAGGCAGACACGACGGAGCCGATGCTGAAAACACATTTTCTTTAGACAATGACATCAAGGACGCTGATTACTAGTTGTACTAAATACATTAACTAGACCGCTCGACCCCGCATATAGAGAGATAATTACCACACTGGAGCAATCAGAATAATTAACACAAGCCACTTAAACACAGATCTCCTTCACACAACACAATAGATCAATTAACCTTTAGAAATAGTGAGGGGACATTAGCACGTCAATAACCTGGTAGCCGAGGACAGAATCACACAGGGCAAGCAGGGAGAATTAGACTGAGACATATAGGCAAATGCATCACAATGGCCCCCCTTTTTCTCCCTGCTACGGCAAACCCGGTTGGACCTTCCCTGGTCCAGTAGGGTTGACGGGTTTAGAGCTTTTAGTCCGAGGTTAACTCCGTTTGGCGTGACTGACCTCCCTTGGCAACTGCTTCAGACTCAGGTATGCCACCGGGTCGTCAGATCACACGCCGGTCAGTCCCCAAGTCTTTGTGCAATCTGCAAAGTCACCAGAAGTCAGTGTGAAGACGGCGAATGGGTCTGTGCGCCGCCATCTAGGTGTCCCGCTATGGGAGGGGCAGGTTATGGCTCTGAAGTGACAGTCACAGGAGATTCATAAAAAGAAAAAGTTATATTTGTTGAAATGCTGTAGCACCGGTGCTCAGAGTTCGGGGGGGGGGGGATCAGGGCCCCATAGGGTCAGCCACCCTCTGCTCCCTCCGCAGCCGCCAGTTCTCCTCTTTGAGCTTCTCCAGCTCCATCTCCAGTTCATGGAGCCTGGGGGGGTCAGCCTGCTGTGACCTCAGGTGGTTGTTCTCCTCCTCCATGTGGCTTATGCACTCCTCCAGCTCTATGTACTCACGGATCAGCTCCTGCTTGCTCATGTCCTGCAGGCTCTCCACGTGGTCCTTCATCATCAGGAACTGGGTGGTGGTGTAAGGGGCCATCATTTCCAAAACTGTTACAATGGCAAATCTCCGCCCCCTCACACTGGGGCTTCCATACAGATGATTAGGCAGACACGACGGAGCCGATGCTGAAAACACATTTTCTTTAGACAATGACATCAAGGACGCTGATTACTAGTTGTACTAAATACATTAACTAGACCGCTCGACCCCGCATATAGAGAGATAATTACCACACTGGAGCAATCAGAATAATTAACACAAGCCACTTAAACACAGATCTCCTTCACACAACACAATAGATCAATTAACCTTTAGAAATAGTGAGGGGACATTAGCACGTCAATAACCTGGTAGCCGAGGACAGAATCACACAGGGCAAGCAGGGAGAATTAGACTGAGACATATAGGCAAATGCATCACAATGGCCCCCCTTTTTCTCCCTGCTACGGCAAACCCGGTTGGACCTTCCCTGGTCCAGTAGGGTTGACGGGTTTAGAGCTTTTAGTCCGAGGTTAACTCCGTTTGGCGTGACTGACCTCCCTTGGCAACTGCTTCAGACTCAGGTATGCCACCGGGTCGTCAGATCACACGCCGGTCAGTCCCCAAGTCTTTGTGCAATCTGCAAAGTCACCAGAAGTCAGTGTGAAGACGGCGAATGGGTCTGTACGCCGCCATCTAGGTGTCCCGCTATGGGAGGGGCAGGTTATGGCTCTGAAGTGACAGTCACAGGAGATTCATAAAAAGAAAAAGTTATATTTGTTGAAATGCTGTAGCACCGGTGCTCAGAGTTCGGGGGGGGGGATCAGGGCCCCATAGGGTCAGCCACCCTCTGCTCCCTCCGCAGCCGCCAGTTCTCCTCTTTGAGCTTCTCCAGCTCCATCTCCAGTTCATGGAGCCTGGGGGGGTCAGCCTGCTGTGACCTCAGGTGGTTGTTCTCCTCCTCCATGCGGCTTATGCACTCCTCCAGCTCTATGTACTCACGGATCAGCTCCTGCTTGCTCATGTCCTGCAGGCTCTCCACGTGGTCCTTCATCATCAGGAACTGGGTGGTGGTGTAAGGGGCCACCGGTGGGCCCTTGGCGAACATCTCGGCCCGCATCTGGGACGCCCGCTGCGACTCCCTCTCCTCCAGTCGCTTCTTCTCCTCCCAGGTCAGCTTGTTATACGGCTTCCAGGACCTCTTCTTCTTGGGGGGTAGCCGGCGGTGCCTCTTTCTGCCCAGCTCCCTCCAAGGCCCCTCCGGCTCAGGGCTGTCGCCCATGACCAGCTGACAATGGTGTTCCCTGTTGTCCGTAATACCAGATTGTACCGTGAGGACTTCGTAAATAGTGTCCAATGGTTCTTCCGGACCCAGCTCCTGGGGATCCCAAGCCGAGTCTACACAATGGGCTGCTGCTGGTGGGCGGTACCCAGGTTGAGACCAATTTGACCTGGTGTTGTCGTTCATGGGGCAATTCTGCTTGAAGTGACCCAGCTGTTTGCACCGGAAGCAGCGTTGTTCGTTGTCCTCCTGGCGTGGATAGCGAGGGCTAGATGTCATCGGTCTGTTAGGCCGTTGGTATCTAGCGGCTGGTGGGTGTGAGGGCGCCGTTGGTCGTGGAGGTTGTACCCGTGGTGTGACCTGGTTTGTCTTGCGAGTATCCGCATATTCATCTGCCAACTTCGCGGCCTCTGGTAGAGTCATGGGCCTGCGATCTCTCACCCAATCTTTGACATTCGTCTGGATGTGATTGTAAAATTGCTCCAGGAGCATTAGTTGCAAAATGTCCTCTGCGGTGGTGGCCTGGCTGCTGTTAACCCAGTTAGAGGCCGACAGGGACAACTGGCATGCCCATTCTGCGTAAGAGTCTTTCGTGGTTTTGCGTGAGTCCCTGAACTTCTGTCGGTGGGACTCTGGGGTTACTGCATAACGAGCCAGGAGCACTTCTTTAACCCGGGCGTAGCTTTGGATATCCTGATCTGGCATGGTCCGGAAAGCATCAGAAGCTTTGCCTGACAGTTTGCCTGACAATATTGCAACCCACTCTCTTCTAGCTATTCGGTGCAGGTTACATTGTCGCTCAAAGTCTGCAAGGTAGTTATCAATTTCACAGTCCTTTTCATCAAAAGCTTTAAAAGCGCTAAACGGGATCTTCCTTGTGTCTGCTGTGCTGTACTCACTGTTTGGAGAATGTGCGGCTGCTTGTTGGACTGCTGCCAGTTTTAACTGTAGCTCTGCGTCTCTTATTTGTTTAGCCTTCTGTAGTTCTGCGTCTCTTATTTGTTTAGCCTCCTGTAGTTCTGCGTCTCTTATTTGTTTAGCCTCCTGTAGTTCTGTGTCTCTTATGTGTTTAGCCTCCTTCGCTAACAGGTCCATCACTTTCAGCACCACATCCGGCGTTGGGTTCGGGCCGAACCAAGCTAGCTTCTCTCTCATTAGCTTGTTGGTTGGTGACTCCTCCTGAATCACTGGTGTCTCCATCTCTTGTACTGCTGGCGTTGCTGCAATCACGTTCTCCTGGTCTATCTCCATTAATTCTGCTATGATGACCCGCTTGGTTTTGTTGCTAGCAATCCTTCCACGAACTTCCAGTAGTTCTTCCAGTGTCTGCTTGGAATCCGGGTGTGAAGGGGAATAGAAGGGAAAATCCCGCTGCTGCCAACCAATTTGTGACGGTATCGGTATGATATCCCCGTCAAAGATTCCCTTCTTCCATAAGAACATCACCCAATATTCCACTAGGAGGAATATTCCTGAGATCGCCCATTAAGCCACACATTAGTCCAGGCTTACTGCTAGAACAAGACAGACTTTAATATTATATCACACAGCTTATATGTCATTTCTAAAACTGTTACAATGGCAAATCTCCGCCCCCTCACACTGGGGCTTCCATACAGATGAATAGGCAGACACGACGGAGCCGATGCTGAAAACACATTTTCTTTAGACAATGACATCAAGGACGCTGATTACTAGTTGTACTAAATACATTAACTAGACCGCTCGACCCCGCATATAGAGAGATAATTACCACACTGGAGCAATCAGAATAATTAACACAAGCCACTTAAACACAGATCTCCTTCACACAACACAATAGATCAATTAACCTTTAGAAATAGTGAGGGGACATTAGCACGTCAATAACCTGGTAGCCGAGGACAGAATCACACAGGGCAAGCAGGGAGAATTAGACTGAGACATATAGGCAAATGCATCACAGCATACTCGCCACGGAATTCGACGGAAGCGCCACCTAGCGGCCGCCAAAAAAATGCACCTAAGATCCGACGGCGTACTAAGAGGTACGCCTGTCGGATCGATCCGAGATGCAGTCGTATCTTGTTTTGTAGATACAAAACAAAGATACGACGCGCAAAATTTGAAATTATGCAACGCATCAAGAGATACGCCGGCGTATCAAGAGATACGCCGGCGTAATTCTTTTGTGGATCTGCCCCATAGTGTCTGGAAGCCGGCCCAGATGAAAAGCCTCATTTAGTGTACTAAGGAGGGCGGGAAGCATCTCTTTATTATATTTTTTTTAAAACGCTATAGGAAGACTGTTAATCCCTGGGGCCTTGAAGTTAGGGAAGCTAGCCACAAAACTTTCCACTTGCAGTAAGGTGAGTGGAGCATTAAGAATTTCTCTCTCTTCTTGTGGGATAACCTGAAGATTAATATTGGCCAAATAACTAGATAGCTCTGCTGGGGTATAGTCAGCCCTAGAAGTATACAAATCCTGATAATAGAACTTAAAAATAGATATATTAGGGCTAGTCTGATTAAAAAACTCCCCCTCTACATTCGAGCTGAGACGTGTGCAGGGTTGGATTGAGACCTTACTGTCTGAGCCAATAGTCTACCATTCGCCTCTCCCTCAGTTCAGCTAATGCCGGGTACACACGAGAGGATTTATCCGCGGAAACGGTCCTCCGGACCGTATTCGCGGATAAATCCTCTGGCGGATTTTGATCTCCTGGTTGTACTAACCAGGAGATCAAAATCCCCGCGGAATTCCGTCCGCGGTGACGTGTCGCGCCGTCGCCGCGATGATGACGCGGCGACGTGCGCGACGCTGTCATATAAGGATATCCACGCATGCGTCGAATCATTACGACGCATGCGAGGGATGTGTTCGGACGGATCGATCCGGTGAGTCTGTACAGACCACCGTATCGATCCGCTGGAGCCGATTCCAGCGGATAGATTTCTTAGCATGCTAAGAAATTTTTATCCGCTGGAAATCGGTCGGCCCGAAATATATCCGCGGATAAATATCCGCAGGATCTTACACACCAGCGGATCTATCCGCTGAAACCGATCCGCGGATCAATTTCAGCGGATCGATCCTCTCGTGTGTACGGGGCCTAAGTGTCTTCTGTCTCTGACATCCTTGGACAGCTCTTTGGTCTTGACCATGGTGGATAGATTGAAATCGGTTTGATTGATTGATTGCTTCTGTGGACAGGTGTCTATTATATAGGTGCAGTGATTTCTCTACCTGTCTCTGTCTATATCACACCTATGCGGTGTCTCCTTTACCTGTCTCTGTCTATATAACACTTTTGCAATGTCTCCTCTACCTGTCTCTGTCTATATCACACCTATGCAGTGTTTTCTCTACCTGTCTCTGTCTATATCACATCTGTGCGGCATCTCCTCTACCTGTCTCTGTTGATATCACACCTGTGCAGTGTTTTCTCTACCTGTCTCTGTCTATATCACATCTTTGCAGTGTCTCCTCTACCTGTCTCTGTCTATATCACACCTATGCAGTGTTTTCTCTACCTGTCTCTGTCTATATCACACCTATGCGGTGTCTCCTCTACCTGTCTCTGTCTATATAACACTTGTACATTGTCTCCTCTTCATGTCTCTGTCTATATCACACCTATGCGGTGTCTTCTGTCTCTGACATCCTTGGACAGCTCTTTGGTCTTGACCATGGTGGATAGATTGAAATCGGTTTGATTGATTGATTGCTTCTGTGGACAGGTGTCTATTATATAGGTGCAGTGATTTCTCTACCTGTCTCTGTCTATATCACACCTATGCGGTGTCTCCTTTACCTGTCTCTGTCTATATCACATCTGTGCAGCATCTCCTCTACCTGTCTCTGTCTATATCACACCTATGCAGTGTTTTCTCTACCTGTCTCTGTCTATATCACATCTGTGCAGCATCTCCTCTACCTGTCTCTGTCGATATTACACCTGTGCAGTGTTTTCTCTACCTGTCTCTGTCTATATCACACCTGTGCGATGTCTCCTCTACCTGTCTCTGTCTATATCACACCTGTGCAGTGTTTTCTCTACCTGTCTCTGTCTATATCGCACTTGTGTGGTGTCTCCTCTACCTGCCTTTGTGCTCTGCACAATGTATCTTTATTTATCATTGTGTATACAGTACTGTATCTCACCTGTATAGCATATCTTAACATGATTTTTACAAAATAGTATATATTTACTACTAAAAAAGTAAAACATGACACAATTCTACATTATAGCTAATAGAATTTTAATGACAAACCTATTTTGGAACAAACATAAAAAGAATATAATTGCTGCATTTTCAAGCAGTGCAGGCTCTAAAAACCTGCATGTTGGGAAAAACTCAAAAAGGTAGTAGTTCAGTAAATTTCCATTCCGAACTCTTTGCCCCCTCTGTCCAAATCCTAGTGACCGGCAATCCACCGCAGCGCACCTGACACATCGTCACCGGCTCCAGATCCACTGTCAGCACTCTAGAGTCCCACACCTGCGCCCTACGCAGATCCGATTACCGCCTTTATCTGCCGGAAACCTATCTGAGCCTATTTTGGATTAATAGAAATTCCTGTCAGGGTGAGAACAAAACAAACGAAATCCCAAGTTAGGAAAGGGAAATAAACTAAGCATGGTGCTGCAGAGAGTGTGAGGAAGGGGAACGTGAGACATGGAGCAAGTGCAATGGAGATGGGGAGGGGAGGCTTATTTTCAAAGAGAATGATCATTCGAATGTTTGCTACACCATAAATCATGTAAACTTTTTTTTATATAAAAATGTTGTTATGAATGATGCAACACTGAGTCCTGCGTCAACCTTGGTCCTCAGTTGTGCACATTTTCACTCATTTAATTCCCTGCAAATGAAGATTGTAGCCTTAATAGTAGGGCTGTGCAAATTAACTTTTAATTAATCGATTAATCTTTAATTTTTTTGATCGATCAAAATCTTTTTGATCGATTAAAATTCTTTTGATTGGTACTCACCTCTCCGCCGGCTTCTGGGTCTTCAGGGAGTTCCGTCGGAGATCCAGGAACGTCACGGACACCGGTGGGGCTTGCCTTGTCCATCTGAAGGGCTCCTTTGCTGTGCCTTCATATCTGCATGCCGGCAAGGGCTGTTACACTTCCCTCTATCAACTTGGGATTCTACAACCATCCACTGGGAGTTGTGATAGTTCCCTTCATGGGACATCTACATGCCGACGGACTGATGTTAACCTCTCCTCATCTGGATTCAGCAGTGGTATCGTTGTACACATTTTTATACCAGTATCATACTTGGCTACATGTTTTTATGACTACTTTTGCTACCGTTTGGTATTACTCGCACCATTTTTACAGTTTATGTAGCTACATCGATTTTATCTCCAGTGCAATATTTATTTGGTTACCTACTTGAAGACTATAAAAGTTTTAATTCCCATCGAGCGCTGCCTTTGTGTGTTTTTTGTATCCTGCTATCCATTTTTCCAGTGGTTGGTAGCTGCACTGGGAATCAGCCTGCAAGGAGATGAGCTAAAAGTAGTTGGATCTGTATGTGCATTATAATTAATCAAAATTAGTCGATTAATCGATAAAAAAAAAACGATTAATCGAACAGAAAATTTTTGATCAGTAACAGCCCTACTATAGCCTTTTTATAGTTTTATGCCCCATACACATCTGACTTTTGCTTTTCGGAAATTTCCGATGTGAGCAAAAGTCCGATGTGAGCTTTTGAACGGAAATTCCGACCGTGTGTATGCTCCATCGGACTTTTGCTGTCGGAATTTCCGCCAGCAAAAGATTGAGAGCTGGTTCTCAAATTTTCCAAAGGAAAAAATTTGATCGGAAAATCCGATTGTCTGTAGCAATTCCGACACGCAAATTTACGACGGACGCTTGGAAGCATTGAACTTCATTTTCTCGGCACGTCGTAGTGTTGTATGTCACCGCAATCTTGACGTTCTAAAGTTTTGAGAACTTTTGTGTGACCGTGTGTATGCAAGCCAAGCTTGAGCGGAATTCTATCAGAAAAAACATCCAAGGTTTTTCCAGGGGAAAATCCGATCGTGTGTACGGGGCATTCGAGTAAGGAAGGGTTAGAATGGAACGCCTGTTGGGTTTTTAGTGTCTCATTGACAATATATGGTAAAAACCTTATAGTATACAGTAATATGTATTGATAAAACTATAGGTCACACCAATGTATTTGCCATTTACAGGTAAATAGACTTTAAAGAAAAGGATTGTTTATACTGAGAACAATATTCGCTGTCTTGGAAGGTCCACCCGGTTTGGAGCTGGACAACATAGGTTCTTTCCTGTGTCTGACGAGTTGCTCTGACATCAATGCATGTTGATTACTTTTTGAGTATCCTATTTGTGGACTCAAGAGTAATATATCTCATGCTCCCGTAAGTATGAAAATAAATGTCCCCAGATGTCAAAGACAACCCTATTCCTGGCGATTAAATGAAGAGCTACTCCGGGACAAGGATGGATTAGAAAGAGTGAAAAGAGAACTAGAACAATATTTCTTGATATACTATGCGGAAGGGGTCTTAGGGGCAACCCGGTGGGAGGCACATAAAGCCTATATTAGGGGGATCTTGATTTCAGAGGATTCAAGGAAGAAAAAAAAGAGAAGTAGGAAACGTATTACTTTGATTAGAGAACATTTTAAAGCCGAACAAGAGCATAAAAAACAACAGGGGCAACAACAAGAGCTATATCATAAATTAGTAATTAAAAGAGATGAGCTTAAAGAACTCATGGAACAAGAAACTAAAAGGACATTAAACAGGATTGCAAAAGAAAGGTATATATATATATATAAATAAACCTAGTAAACAACTAGCAAAAATGGTACAAAAGAAAAAAACTAGAAACTATATAGAAAAAAAAAAAGAATGGAGAAGTAGCACATGCAACAAAGGATATAGCAGATACTTTTAAAAATTACTATGAGGGGCTATACTCTGTGGAACAGAAGGAAAGGCAGACAGGAGAGAAAAAGGTAAAAATAAATGAATTTTTAGAAAAAGCAAGACTGCCCAAGATCAACGAGAAGGAAAGAGTGATATTGGGTAAACCAATAATGGAAGAGGAAATAAGTGGAGCACTAAGGGACTCAGCTACGGGGAAAGTCTAGGCCCGATGGGTTTACAGCATTCTACTTTAAAAAATGTAGGGAGATTTTGATCTCCAGGCTGTGTCAATATATGAACGGACTGGGGACTGAATACGAAATGAGTAGGGAGGCCTTAGCAGCTACGATAACAATAATCCCGAAAGAGGGGAAAGATGATATGCTTTGTTCTGGATACAGGCCCATTTCGCTGCTTAACGCAGATATTAAATTGTATGCAAAGGTTTTAGCAGAACGAATGAAGGGGTTGATGACCACACTAGTTCATCTGGACCAGGTGGGATTCATCCCAGGAAGGGAGGGATAACAGGGTGAGAGCATTAGTCCTCCTCCAGAAGATAAAAGAAAATGGGTCCCCAGGTCTACTCCTGTCAATAGATGCAGAAAAAGCATTTGACAGGGTAGACTGGGGACTTTAAAATTAATGTAACTAAGACTGAGATCCTAAATGTCAACAGTAAACTAGAAGAAAGGCTCTTAAGAGACAAGTTAAAATTTCCATGGCAGAAGGAACTCAAGTACTTAGGAATAAAACTTGCTAACTCAATAAAGAAAACATATAAAATAAACTACATTCCCCTATTAGATAAAAAAAAATGGGAAATTAAAAAAATAACAAATAGACCAATATTGTGGCTAGGACAAATTAATATTCTGAAGATGGTTCTCTTACCAAATATTTTTTATAAATTCCAGATGGTACCAATTGCACTACCCCAACCATACTTCAGAGTGTTAAAAACATTGTTAATGAATTTTATATGGAAGAATAAAAAACATAGAATCTCCTTCTTGGTATTAAAACAGGATAAGAAACATGGAGGATTGGCTGTCCCTGACATTAAAAAATACTATGATGCAGTGGTGCTGTCCCGGGTGGTGGAGTGGGCCAAAGATAAACAGGAAAAAAGGTGGGTAAAAATTTAAAATGCACTGTCAAAGACACAATTGAGAAGTATAATATGGAACCCCCCAGTATAGAGCACTAGATGATAATACGCATGTTTTGACACGGAATGCACTTAAAATATGGGACACGTTACATAAAAAAATTGATAGGGAATATAATTCACCCCTTATAGATTTAAAAGAAAATTAACATTTCGCACCGGGAAAAAAAAGTGAGAGGGAAGTGGATAAAAAAAGATAAAGCACAGTTAAGAGATATAATAAAAAGAGGGAAAAATTATTTAATTTCACGAGTTAAAACACAAGGAGGAACTAATGATATTAGATGAATTGCGGTATCGACAGTTGTGCCATTTTGTCCAAAACTTACCTCAGCCAATAAGGTCAAGGGAAGTGCTAACGCCGCTGGAATGGCTATGTATAGTAGACAATCCAAAAGGTATTATTTCTAAGCTATATAAATTGCTGCTGACAGTGGACGAACTGGAGATGCCACCATTCATTAAAAAATGGGAAAGGGAATTGGGAACACAAAGGGACAAAATCACTATAGGAAAAATTATAAAATTGACCCACTCCTCCGCCATAGACATCAGGACCGCAGAAATTAACTACAAGTACATAACAGGCTGGTATGCAACACCAGATAAGACAAGTAAATTTCAATTGGGACAGACGGCGGAATGTTGGCGAGGTTGTAGAACAACGGGAACAATGGCCCACCTGTGGTGGGATTGCCCGAAAATTAAAGAATATTGGGAGAAAATCCTGGGCTTGATAAAAGAAATTACCAAGAAGGAGATAAAAAAAGACTCATGGATAGTCCTATTCCACAGAGGAAAGGAGGTGGTGAAACACTATAGAGAGTCATTGATCCCACATCTGTTAAATGCGGCTAAAAGGCTGATTCCAAAAAAATGGCAAAAGGCGGAAAAGCCCGTCGATGTGGGAGTGGATCGACTCGGTGGAAGAGACGCATAGAATGGAAGTACTGAAGTATAGTATAGAGGAAGAAAAAACAGGATTTAAAGATAAATGGGAATGTTGGAAAGAATTTAAGAAAACATGGAGTTATGCTAAAAATCTAAGGCTTCACAAAGGAGATACGACGGAGTATCTCAGATACACAGTCGTATCTCTCAGATTATCTATGCGACTGATTCATAGAATCAGTTACGCATAGATATCCCTAAGATCCGACAGGTGTAATTGTTTTACACTGTCGGATCTTAGGATGCAGTACCGCGGCCGCCGCTGGGGGGAGTTTGCGTCTTAAACCAGCGTCGGGTATGCAAATTAGGAGTTACGGCGATCCACGACGGTTTTTCCCGTTCGCTACGTCGCCGCTAGTCTAGTTTCCCGTCGCAAAGTTAGTCGTCGTTTTGGGTGCCTTAACTTTAGTCAGCAAACGTATTGCTGTCTAAAGTATGGCCGTCGTTCCCGCATAGAAAATTTAAATTTCACGTCGTTTGCGTAACACGTCCGGGAATACGGAAGTACGCTACGCACGCCGCGGATCGCAAAAATGACGTCAGTTCGGGCAAAGCACGGCGGGAGTTACAAAACGGAGCATGCGCAGTAGGTCCGGCGCGGGAGCGCGCCTAATTTAAATTGTACCCGCCCATTCGATTTGGACCGCCTTGTGCCAGACAAATTTACGATACACCGCCGCAAGTTTCCAGGTAAGTGCTTTGTGGATCGGGCACTAAAACTGAAAACTTGCGGCGGTGTAACGTAAACGGCTTACGTTACACGGGCGCAATTGTACCTGAATCTGGCCCTAAGAGTCTAGTTTTACGATGGGGACAGAATAGGAAGAAATAAAAACAATCGATTGAAAGAATAGAAATCATGAGGTAGAGAGGGGGAGGGAAATGGGGGGGAGGGGTTTAAACTGTGATTTTCTTTTAATGTTTTACATGGATATATATGTGATCTCTTAATATATTTGATAAAATAAAGAATAAAAAAAAAAAAGAGTAATATATCCGAGGATTTCTGCAATTATCTGGGTACAGCCATAAGATGTTCAATGAGACTAAATGAAGTTATTTTATAATGATGTTCTGATAAATATTTACTTGTAATCTGTATGTACCTATTTATTAGATAAGAACATCCATGCGTTTTCCTGAGGAAGCCGAGAGGCAAAACATGTAGAACAGCAAGTGTGGAATATTCTAACATGGAAGAAATGTATCACTGTATACCCACCTTTTTCTTCCTTATCTTTGTAAATGTGCAATAAAATATATATTTTTAATTAATATTTCTGCTTTTGTCTAAATAATATTAACAAGCAGCCAGAAAGTCCCATACATCCCCCGATCATGTGTAGGAGATATAAATATGATTCCTTCAAAAATGTCTGTCACCTTTGGAAAGGAGATCTGCGTGTCCCCAAATATTGTTTCTTAAGAAGCATCATGTTGAACATCTTGGAGTGTTGTTTTTCTTCTATTCTTAGCCTTAGAATGCTGATAGCCTTTCCCTACTCGACTAAAAAACAAAATTTTTATGCGTTGCTGTAGGAAATTGTCCCTCGCTTTCTATCTGGCAAAACCATTGTCACTTTCATGGGAATATTTTCTAATAGAGCCACTGCCAGAAACATTCCTGAATCCTGGAATTTGTTTTTAGGAAACACAGCCCAATATCTTTGTCATGGCGCACTGGACATCCGGAATGTCATCAAGTCTGTGTCTTTTAAGGGCATTTTTTAATTTTGGAAATTTGTCAGGAGAAAAGGGTGGTTGGTCGAGTTTTGAAATGGATATCTGGGCCACGCATCACATGCAGAAACTTTGCTAAGGCAGGGAATCCACTTGTAAGGCCGGATTTCCAGTCTATTTGCTCTGAACAGATTCCCATAAATTTTTCAGAATTTCCAAGTTACAATGTTGGTTGATTGCTGTATCGTGTTCTATGAACTCGTAGTGAACTATCCCCTTAATGAAAAAAAAACACACCAGCATGGTTTTGAACTGAGATCAAGACATGCATACTTTCTTTGTGTTTTGTTTCCGGATCATACTAGAAACACCATGTTTCATCGTCTGTAATAACCCTATCACACACCTCTGCATTCTTCAAAAGATCAGAAAAAATTGAAGAAGACGTTCTTTCTAATCACCATAGGCCTGTTGTAACAGAGCTAATGTTTTACTTGCACATGTGCCGATTTTTACGCAAAATTTGATGTTAATCCGCTGCTCCAGATTCCTGTCTCTGATTTTTCGCCAACAGCACTACGCATACATGTAATATTTCTTCTTCTACTGCGACCCCAGGTGAGTGCAAGTTAGAACATGTCAGAACACGCTTGTGTATATATATATATATATATATATATATATATATATATATATATTTATATTATTTAGGTGTTCAAATTAGTTATAGGGTTATTGCTAACTTAACTCAAATATCCTGTGCTGTTGCTGCAAATTTTTTGCCAGGGCACCTAGGCATCAATTACCTCTGGTCATTTAAGGTTTTAAAAAAATAATTTAATGACAATGAAAATGTTAAGAAAAAAAGTGTTAATGTCGTAAGTACAAGAGCTGCAGTAGCTGCATCTGCAACTGGGTCTTTGTTGTTAGAAACATGGACCCCCTTATTGCATTCATACGTCTTTCTGATGAGCTGATTAACAAGATGCTGGTAACATTTACTGGAGAAGAGCTGTTCAAGGAAGCGTTAATGTTCTAATACATGACTTGATAAAGGAGGCTACGCCTCTGAAACATGTTGTGGTAACCGTGACACTCCCTACGCTTCTCTGCCCCTCTGCTTCTCAGTGTCCTGGCAATGAAGCGCGGCGCCGGCTGGACTGGGCGCATGCCGTTTTCGGCAATAGCTGACAGGAGGCTTCATTGAGAGCTTACACAAGCCCTGGATCTTACAGTGGCCATGGAGAAGAAGAGTTAAATGTTGAGACATGCTGGTTTTATCTGGAATCATGTGAGTGCAATCCTTGGTGGCACATTTATATTATTTTAATAATAAATCATATTAAACTAGGGTAGCTGTGTGCTCTCTACCTCTTGTTAAAAAAGCGTTACTGGTCTGATTTAGAAATCGATGCTTTGCCATGCATCCCCTGTGCTTGGTCATGTGATGTGTGATGTCGCATTACTAGGCACAATTGATGCTTGAGAAGGCATCCCTGAGCTCTGAGCTAGCCCAATTCCGCTTCCCTGTGCAGCCCTTTTCTTGATTCTGTGTCTATCCTCTCTCCCTTATAAGTAGGTGTAAGGGCTTGTTTCCATTACCTGCATTGGCCTGCATTGTTCAACATAGTCAAAGCAAGGACAAGCCAATAAGCTTTGTTTTCAAGGTTAAATGTTTTTAGTTCACACCAATGCCCTGTATTGGTTGTGTAAAAAAAAATACTTGAGCGTAAATCACAGTGAAAGACAAATACAATTACCTTATTTACTTACATTTAAATGAAAAACATGTTTAAAAAGTGCAAATCAACGCTCATGCGTTTCATACACCTTTTAGCACATGCTGTAGGGCAAATGTGGATTTGGCAGCGAAGGCAAAAAAACAGGACAGAAAAGAGGTAGCTGTTGTGACACCTGTCCTCTTACTTTCTTATTTTCTTTTTTTTCCCTTTTCTTCCTGTCGTGCATCCGGGTTAAAAAGGTAAAGAAAATTGGCCTAAAGGAGACAACAATAAACATCTTGCAGAAATTCTGATGCCTCACACACACGATCGGTTTTCCTGACGGGAAAACTGCCATGTTTGCATTTGGTCGGGAAAAACCGGCCATCTGTATGCTCCATAGCAGTTTTCTCGACAGTAAAACTGCAAGCATAAAAAATGTGAACTTCTCTTTTTTACCGCCGCGATTCCCTGTGTTTGTTTGCTCGGCAGTTTTCCTATGGGAAATACTGCAGTGGAGCATACACATGGCCGGTTTTCCCAATCAAAGCTGTCATGGCAGTTTTCCTGTTGGGAAAACCGGCCATGTGTACATGGGGAAAAGCAACCAAGCAGGTTCTCGGTTTTCCCGGCATTCTTTTGACCGCTGGAAAAAACGATCATGTGTACGAGGCATAAGCCTTTTCTGCTCAATCCAGAACTTATAAAAAGGTTTTAACAATAGAGACAGAAGAGGTATAATGTTTTGCATTAAAAAGGTATAGATTTAAATTTCTTATATTCTGTATCATTTTACTGATCTCGTCTTCTCTCTAATTTATTTACAGTACTTTTGTTACAACCTACATTATATCCCCATCCTCTTGTCTTCTGTTTTCCTCAATTTAATCTCTTCTCTCCCTGTATCCATTTCATCTGGCTCTTCCTCTCCTGTCCCTAAGCTGCCCTCTCTTTCATGTCCCTGTGTCGGGTCTCTCCTCACTTCTTTCCCTGCCCGGTGGTCCTGCGATTTGCACATCCGGACACAGCACAAACACTCGCAGCTCCCAGAAAAAACTCCTTCTCGGCCCAAGAGAGAGAAATTCCTCAGAAGTGATTCCAGGCTGAGCCAGAAAATGGAAAAAACCAAAAGTAGAACAAGCGGCCTTTCTGTGAAAGTGCAGACGGGAGGGAGAGAGCGCTGAGCTGGGAGGCTGTATGGGAGACTGGCCCCCAATACTTGCTAGAGAGCTCCCCGATACTTAACGAACGAATCCACAGTGCAGCGTGAAAGGGGGCTTGGATGATGCAGCTTGTGAAATAGAATTTACAGAAATCTTTTTTTGGTGGGTAGTTCATTCTCAGTATATGAAATACCTTGTATAGAAAATGTCCTACTAAATACATAAAAAATCCACAGTTTTTGTAAACCAAACCACCCCTGTGTGTTGCTTTAGCATGGCAAATATAAACTGAAAACACCTCTGCCTGGACAACACCCTATACTGATTACACCTCCCACATCACACTCTGTACTACATATACTTCCTCATAGAAAACAACCCACAATAAATACACCTTCCGCACAATCCCTATACTATATGTACCTCCTCATAAGAAACAACCCACTACTAATACACCTCCCGCACAAACCCTATACACCTTTACACCTACACCTAAACAAAAAAAAACACATTGAATATGCCTCCCACACAAAACCTATACTATATACTTTATATAACTCTCCCCACGAGACATCCACCACTAAATATACCTCCCGCACAATCCGGGACTATGTATACTTCCTCTTACAAAATGCCCTATACAGATTACATCTCCTACACCACTTCCATATTATATATTTTTTCATTTCATTTTTATTGAAAAAGATTGGGAAAGTAAACATACAGCCAGTACACATTGGGTTTTTGTGTAAGGTACAGTCAATGTAAATAAACATTATGCCAACAACATAACAGAAAAGCCTAGTCATAACAGACTCTACTCACTAGCGTAGTCGACCAAAAGCCATGGAGGCAAGAGATTCAAGGTAAATAACCCATCGGACAATAAGGGCCAGCATAAGTGATCCTAACACGCTATAACCTATAGTAACTGGTAGAATATTATCACAAAAAATGCCACTGGCATATTAGAAATTAAATTGAAAGTATATTACAAAATCGATATGTAAGTTATGAACGATTGGGACTGGAGAATGTAACCACTTGCCTGTGGTCACCTGCAAATGAATAGAAATAAGGGGAGTTGAGGAGGAAAAAAGTCCACCAGTCCAACAGAAGAAGTTTACAAAAAGTCAACCAAGAAATAAATGAAATAGAAAAAAAAGAGGGTGAAATAGGGAAAAAAAGGGAGAGGGTAATAGGAGAAACCCCAGAGGCCTGTGCTAGCTGTTGCAAAAAAGTTGCATATAATCAAAGCTTCATAAAGCATGCAGTCAATTGCGAGGTTGGAAAATGATTGAGCCAAGGCTGCCAGGTACATAGGAATTTGATGTGGGTGTTGTTGAGAATCGCTGTAACAGTGTCAGCTGGTGTTTTTTTTGGGGGACGCAAAAACAACCACCCCCCGAGCTGTCTGCCGGTCAATCCAGCACTTACCTCATCTAGGCAGGTAGGGGGTGGCGGCAGCGGGCAGCAACTCCTTGTCCTCTCTTCCATCGGCATCTTCCAGCGTGCGGCTCCTCCCTTCCTACCTAGGCATCCAATAAGATCGCCTGTCCTTTCAGCCAATCAGGTGACGGGTCTCAAAACCTACTTCCTGATTGGCCAGGAGGACTAACAGTGTTACAATAGTGAATATTCATTCGCTTTTGTAACACACCTGGGTGGGCTCCGTTCGCATTCTCTGTGCCCTGAGCCCACCCTATTTTGAAGCCTATTAGAGCCTCTGGCTCTAATCAGGTGCATAAAAAAAACTGCCATTGTTTAATCATGCATCTGTCATCCTGCAAGGGGCTGGACACATGGATAAGGGGGGGGCGGCGCCCGTGTGCCCTTAATAGACTGGCCGCCCCTGCGCTGTAAGCCTTTTATTAATCGTACCTTGTACGTGGTGTTTTACCTCATCGAACCTAAGGACCAGTGATTTCCATGCCTTTTCTTTAATCTGTTTCATCGCCATGAAGATATGGGTGATTAAGGTGTGTTCTCGGCAAGTAACATGTCCCATCGGTTGGTGCAGGAGCACTTCCCAAGGATTCCTTTGTAAATTGATAAGGAGTATTTTATTGACCATAGCGTATACTCGTATCCACAATCTCCTAACTTTAGGACAAGTCTATCAGACGTGTTTCATGTCTCCCAATTCTTGACAGCTTTGGAAACAAGTGGGAAGGCAGCACGCTATCATGGCAGGAGTGTAATACCATTGAGACATAACTTTAAAATAATTATCCAAAGCCAGGACACTGCGTGAGGATTTAAATAGGAGATCCCAAATTTTGCTTGAGGTTTTGGGAAGCAACTTTGACACCCCGGAAGAAGTCCTTTTGTTGAGGAAACTGGTCAGGCTGAGCTGTATGTTCCTGCTATAGTGCATTTGTACATGTTTAGATGCTCTGTGGTGGCCGCTTTCTTTTTTATTATGCAATGCTGCTTTTACTATGGATAAGTATAAGTTCAATACTTTATATTAAATGCAACCCATTAGGCCGCGTACACACCATCGGTCCAAACCGATGAAAACGGACCGAAGTTCAGTTTCATCGGTCCAAACCGTCCGTGTGTACACCCCATCGGTCTTTTGTCCTTCAGACAAAAATGAGAGAACTTGCTTTAAAATCGAACCGATGGACCGCTGACCGATAGGTCCAAACCGATGGTTAGTACACAAAAGCATTGGTTCAAAACCCGCGCATGCTCAGAATCAAGTCGACGCATGCTTGGAAGCATTGAACTTCATTTTTTTCAGCATGTCGTGTGTTTTACGTCACTGCGTTCTGACACGATCGGATTTTGAACTGATGGTGTGTACGCACATCAGACCATCAGGCCGCTTCAGCGGTGAACCGATGAAAACGGTCCGTCGGACCATTCTCATCGGATGGATCGACCGTGTGTATGCGGCCTAAGAGGTTTTACACTATCTAGCGTTTTATGTTTTGTTCGGATCTGGTTGCACGATCGTTGGTTGGGTGGAATCCCCTGGATACTCTGGAACTGATCCTGACGTGGTTCCTTTATACATCCCCTATTGATGACCTCTACCGGGATATATACATCAAGCCTGTTTGACCCTTTCTAATACAGGGTCCTGGCTCTCTGGTAAGAGTCCAACTTAGGCCGCGTACACACGATCAGTCTATCCGATGAGAACGGTCCGAAGGACCGTTTTTATCGGTTAACCGATGAAGCTGACTGATGGTCTGATGTGCCTACACACCATCGGTTAAAAAAAACGATCGTGTCAGAACGTGGTGACATAAAACACACGACGTGCTGAAAAAAACGAAGTTCAATGCTTCCAAGCATGCGTCGACTTGATTCTGAGCATGCGCGGCTTTTTGACCGATGCTTTTGCATACTAACGATCGGTTTTGACCTATCAGTTAGGTGTCCATCGGTTCAATCTTAAAGCAAGTTCTAATTTTTTTGACCGAAGGATAACTGACCGATGGGGCCTACACACGATCGGTTTGGACCGATGAAACAGTCCTTCAGTCCCTTTTCATCGGTTTTGACCGATCGTGTGTACGCGGCCTTATTGTGGTGGTAGCGTGTTCACTTGGTGAGGGGATCCACAGTTGAATCACAGAGTTTGCCATTTGACCATTATAGTCAATCTGAGATACTAATGCTTTTCTGGATTATTTATTTGTACTTTTTTCAATATTTTTTAATATCAATTACTGTAACACAATTTTATTTTGTTTCTTTGTGGTAATAACTCACATTTGTAGTGCTGCTTTTTTTCACATTGAATAACCTTTCACAGGTGCAGTTCTATTTTTGTAATAACGTTGGCTCAAAGTCATGCTCCCAGAGTGTACTATATATCAGGACCTGGACATCAATTTTACGCTTAATAACCAAAAAATTTAAAGTCAGCAGCTACAAATACTGTAGCTCCTGACTTTTACTTAAGGCACTTACCTGTCCACGGATTCTATGGTGTCCTCGCCCAAGCCAATTCTTGAATCAGCTCTCGGGTGCTGGGGCCGCCCTCTTGAGTAAGGGAAATGCCCGTGCTCTCCTCCCCACAAGGTGCCAAATGTGGCAACGGAGGGGGGGAAAGAGGCAGACAAGTGAAGCTTTCCCCTTTTGGCTGAAGCACCGCTTTAAGCCTCGAGTTCTACAGTTTGACCGACACCTTGACTCAAAAGCTGTTGAAAGTTGGGTCCTATTGTAATTTTTGAGAAGTTTAAACAATTGTAAAACTGTGGATGGTCCATTAATGACACAGTAGGTGACCGCGATATTGTGTCAATCTTGCTGCTTTTCTCTGCGAGATTGACCACCTACGAGCCCCATCACGAGCCCCGACTTTCAATGAACAAGGATCCGACTTGGATCCCCACCAATACCAGGCACTGTGTTTGGTATGAATCATGAGGGGGAACTCCACGCCAAATTTTAAATAAAAAAACAGCATGGGTTCCCCTCCAGGAGCATACCAGGCCCTTAGGTCTGGTATGGATTTTAAGAGGAACCCCCTATGCCGAAAAAATGGCATGGGAGTCCCCCCAAAATCCATACCAGACCCTTATCCGAGCATGCAGTCCGGCCGGTCAGGATAGGGGGTGGAGGAAAAAAGCGTCAAGAAAAAAACACTACATAGGTTTTTAAAGTCATTTATTAGGAAGCTCCGGGGGTCTTCTTCCGACTTTGGGGGTCTTCTTCCAACTTCGTGGGGGTCTTCTTCCAACTTCTCCCACTCTCCGGTGTCGTCTCCGCGCTCTCTGGTTCTTCTCCCGCTCTCCGGTGACTTCTACATTCTGCCAGGCTCCTCCGCTATCTTCTTCCAGCTCTTTTAGTATCGGTGGCTCGGTCTTCTCCGTCGTCTTCTTCCCTCTTCTCTTCTTCCGATGTTGGCACAACGCTCTCTCCTGCTGTAATGCCGTGTGCGCGGTGCGCAACAATTTATATAGGCATGGGGCGGGGTCACCCGGTGATGTTACCCTTTGACCCCGCCTCTTATGACATCACAGTCCCGGGCATGATGGGCATGTGACATCATAAGGGGATGGGTCACCGGGTGACCACGCCCCATGCCTATATAAATCGTTGCGCATCGGAAAAAGAGAGAAGAGGGAAGAAGACGACGGAGAAGAACGGGTCACCGCTACTAAAGGAGCTGGAAGAAGATAGCGGAGGAGCCCGGCTGAAGGTAGAAGGCACCCTCTTTCCTGACCGGCCAGGCGTTTTTTTGGCGAAGGGGGTTCCCCTTAAAATCCATACCAGACCTAAGGGCCTGGTATGCTCCTGGAGGGGAACCCATGCCAGTTTTTTATTTAAAATTTGGCGTAGAGTTCCCCCTCATGATTCATACCAAACACAGTGCCTGTTATTGGCGGGGATCCAAGTCGGATCCCCGTCGCTTCTTTCTCGCGGACTGTAAGCGGATAAAAAAGTTTTGGCAGAAATTACATCTTAATCACATGTATATTGCCCAGCCAAGAAATACTAGGTATATCCCAAGATTTACTGTAAGAATGTGGGTTAGGGTTTGATAAGCGATGGGTAATTAACCATGTATAAAGTGTGGTAGAAAGGAAAGCGATGGATTCCTAGATTCTGGAGCAGATTAGACCATTTAAAGGAGAAATGAGCCTGTATAGCGGTCCACACGTTATCCAGTAACGACTCATCAAGGGCGTACAATTTTGCCTGGCTGACATGGAGACCAAATAAAAAAGCAAATCAAGGGAAAACAAGTTGAGCAATGAAGTGGGGGAGGGGATATATAATAGTATATCATCTGAAAATAAGGCTGCCTTGTGAGACACACCCACTAGGTCAACCCCTGATATATTCACATTTAATGGAATATGTGCTGCTAAAGGTTCTAAAGCAGTGGTTCTCAACCTTTCTAGAGCCGCGACCCCTTGATAAAATTTCCCAAGTTGTGGGGACCCCTAACAGTAAAATTATTTTCGTAGCGTGGGTTGTCAGCACCCAAGGCAAGACAAGTAATTTGCGCCCCTAACACATGGACATTTCGCGCTTCCTGAGTCCCTTCCACTTGTACAGTATTAAAACCCCTTATGGTACATTTTAGGATGTACCAATCTTTCTCTTCTCCTTTCTTTCCCTTTTATCTCTCACTGTCCTCATTTTTTTTTCCCCCCCATCTTTCTCTCTCTCTCTAGCCATCATTTTTGTTCTCTTATTCTTTCTCTCCTTTTTCTTTGTTCCACCCCCTCTTTTCCTCTCCCTTCCATGTATTCTTCATTTTTATTCCTTCTCATACTCCTTGGTGGGGGGGCCAACTTAAGTGCTCTCGATCAAGGTCATCTGCTGATCTGAGAACTGTAGTGGGGACTTATAATGGAAACTATAATCACAGGTAGTGTTACTCACTGTGTCTCTGGCTTTGTGGTGTCTCGTAGCAGTGACACCTATGCCGAGACCAGGAGATAGGGTCTCATCCAGCCTTTCCCACTTCACATTCCTCACCAGTCATCTGACCTCTAGTCTCTGCCTCCCAGCCATGCCGTGAACTGAATTGGTGGCTGCGGGCTTCAGGAACAGCCAAGCTAGGCAGCAACAGGCTCCAGGGACAGCCCTGCTGGGTGGCCGCGAAAAGGCTGGGAGAGCAGTGCGGGCTTCAGGAACAGCCCAGGATTTGGTGACCCCTGGCAAATCGTCATTCGACCCCTGAGGGGGTCCCGACCCCCAGGTTGAGAACCACTGTTCTACAGCTATCATAATCAATAGTGGTGATAAAGGGCAGACTTGGCATGTCCCTCTAGATATGGTGAAGAAGGAGGACCCATAGTCATAGTACTTTACAGATGCAGGAGGTGCACTGTAAAAGGAGTCAATCCAGGTCAAAAAGGAATCTCCTAGACCTCTATGCTGTAAAGCCACATGCAGGTACGACCATGACGTATAAAATGTTTTACACATATCAAGCGACAGCAACATTGGCTGCTTGGATCTTTGTTTTGCCATGTGTGTGACTAAGATTGTCCACCAGATATTGTCGCAAGGGGACAAAGCCTACCTGGTCTTTGTGGACAAGTTTGTGGAGATATTTTTTAGTTAATTAGAGTTTAGCCAGAGTTTTAATAGCAATATTCAATAAAGAACTTGGAGGAAAATTAGCCCATAATTGAGTGTCTTTATCCTGCTTAGGGAGCATCACTATATTAGCCCTTTAACATATTGGGGATAAGATAAAGGATTCTCCCTTCTTAAAGTGGAGGTCCAGTCTAAAAAAAAAATGGCTAAAAAGGCTTAACATTTTTTTTTTATACTTACCATAAATTGCTGTTACTAGGCAGATCATCCTAATCTGCCTCTTCTGCGGTGAGGTTCTGTGTTCTCCTCCTCGCAAAGCCTCCTGGGAAATGGAGGGGCGCTGCCTTCTGGGACACACAGGACAATGTTCAGATTCACAAATAGCCGCACGACTCGCACAAAGACAGTAGGAAACAGTCAGTGAAGCCGTACGGCTTCACTGCCTGTTTCCCTTAGTGAGGATGGCGGCGTCGGGACCAGCCACGATCGACGGATTGGCCTCGGGCGCCCGACATTGCATGCAACTTGGACAGGTAAGTGTGCTTATTTGAAAGTCAGCAGCTACAGTGTTTGTAGCTGCTGACTTTTAATTTTTTTTTTTTTTTAAAGCCAGACCTCTGCTTTAAGGCTATTAAACATAGTCGCCAAGTGTGGGACAACGATATCTGGGATATTTTTATAAAACAAGGCCGTAAACCCATCCGGACTGTGGCGTTTATGGGTCTTTTGTTCTTTTATCACCTGTCAAACCTCCTGCTCTGTCTCATCTGTACCCCAAGCTTTACGTTGGTTTGCTCTAATAGCAGAAATTGAGGATTAATTTGGAAAAGTATTTAGGTTGATGAAAGGTTGCTCCCATGAGACAGAATAAAATTTTGTCAGGTGATAACTGAATTCGTCCAGAATGTTTATAGGATTGGAGGTTCGTACCTAGAATCACATTGAGATGGATGGGGGACTTTTTAGGAGTGAACCATTTAAAACTTTTGTTTCATCCATCTAAGGTGTCGTTCTGCCCTCTCTGTCAGACAAAGATCTAGGTCCGCCCAAAGGTGATCGACTATAGCCCTGTCTTGTTTCATAGGATGTTGCTTAAATTCCTTGGTAGCAATTTCCAATTCAAACGGTCTATGTGGGCCTGTCTTTTAATTTTGGATTATATGGCCACATTATCACCACATTTATTCAGCAAGTCCACCACTATGTTGCAATGGGACAGCATAGAATTGTTCAGGCTCCACAAGGAAGCCAGCGGTTTGAGATTGAGAGATCTGCAAGTAACCAAAACGGGGTCGTGATCAGACCAAGTCAGTGTGAGAATGGAAGCTAAACACAGCTGTGGAACAAATTGCTGATGGACATACGCATGGTCAATAGCTGGCCTGAGGGTGAGATAAGTGTAGTTCTTAGGGATAGGGTTGAGTTCCTTCCAAGCATCCACAAGGCCTGAGTTTTCTAAGAGATCCCTGTAAACTTAGGAGTGGGTGTCAGAATGAGGTATTGTTGTCGAGAAGCGGTGTAGTTTTGGATTCAGGATAAGGTTCAAGTTGCTGGAGATTAAAAGAGCGCCTTTAGACCCCTTTCACACTGAGGAGTTTTTCAGGTGGTACAGTGCTAAAAATAGCGCTGCTATACTGCCTGAAAAACGGTTGCGTGTATGCAGCATTACACCACTCCCTCTATTATGTATACCTCTGCCTACAAATTATACCATACCGAATACACCTTTCACAAAACCCATGCTATATTTACACTGCTCCAAAAAACACTTTTGAATCATAACTCCTGGGATATTGATCTGGTCAGTTAAGTAGCAGAGGGGGAGGCGTGTATACAGAGGGGGTTGTTAACCAGTTTCAGCTGCTTTGCTGTTAATTTAAATTAACAACAGATTCACTAGATGGGCAACAATGAGACGACCTCCAAAACAGGAATGTTTTTTTTCAGGTGGAGGTGTTTGACATTTTTCTTCCCTACTAATCTTTTTTTTTTACTGTTTTTCACTAGTTTTGCATTTGGCTAGCACAAGGCGATACTTGAACCCTATAAAGGATGCACAGGCAGTCCAACTCCTCCAGGATGGCACATCAATATGTGTCATTGCCAGAAGATTTGCCGTATCTCCCAGCACAGTCTTAAGAGCATGGAGGAGATTCCAGTAGACAGGTAGTTACTCTAGGAGAGCTGGGCAAAGCCGTAGAAGGTCTTAACCCATCAGCAGGACCGGTATCTGCTCCTTTGTGCAAGGAGGAACAGGATGAGCACTGCCAGAGCCCTACAAAATGACCTCCAGCAGGCCACTGGTGTGAATGTCTCTGATCAAACAATCAGAAACAGATTTCATGGGGGTGGCCTGAGGGCCCGACGTCATCTATTGTGCTCTGTGCTCACTGCTGGACACTGCGGAGCTCGATTGGCATTTTCCATTGAACACCAGAATTGGCAGGTCCGCCACTGGTGCCCCATGCTTTTTACAGATGAGAGAAGGTTAACCCTGAGCATATGTGACAGTAAAGGGTTTGGAGAAGCCGCGGAGAACTTTATGCTGCCTGTAACATCATTCAGCATGACCGGTTTGGTGGTGGGTCAGTGATGGTCTGGGGAGGCATATTGTCACGTACCTGATTGTGGTGAGCCCGATATAGCAGAGGGAGGCCTCCCTTACGGCTCCTACTCTCGGCCCCTGGTAAAGTAACAGAAGGCGCAGGAGTGAGGAGTGGTACGAGTGCCTGGCAGGATCAACAGAGGTCGAGGTAATGCGGACGTTCAGGAACTCCTCAGGAACTGGGAAACAGAAGCTGAAGCAGCTGACAGGTTAGGCAGACATTAACTAAATCACTGGACCGGAACCAGGAAAAAACAGGTTTAGTTCAGCAGACTGGAACAGCTTGGACTGGAACCAGTACAGACAGGAATCGTTCAGCTGACTGGAGCAGACTGAACTGGAACCAGGAACAGACAGGAGCCGTTCAGCAGACTGGACTGGAACCAGGAACAGTCAGGAACCGTTCAGCAGACTGGAGCAGACTGGACTGGTACCAGGAATAGACAGGATGGTCAGACAGGCCGGAACGGTTATCAGGCGGTTGGCAAGGTACAGAGGTGCAGGCAGAAGAATAGTCAGAACAGGCCAAGGATCAGGTGCAGGCGGATGGCTGGAATAGTCACAGGTAAGCCGAGGTCTTTCACAGGTTAGGTTTCAGGTACACAAATGCTGTAGAGCAGACAGCGGGGACTGTATGTGACAGGCTGGCTTAAATAGCCGCCTGGCACCAACAGAGGTGTGTGCGCATGCACGGTTGCAGCCACGATCGGGAACCGGAGAGTCTGAGGCGCCTGTTTCTGGCAGGATCTTCATGACACATATCCATGAAGGGAGCGCACAGATCTCTAAAGGCTACACAATGGCACCCTGACTGCAATTAGGAATCGGGATGAAATCCTTGGACCCATTGTCAGACCCTATGCTGGTGCAGTGGGTCCTGGGTTCCTCCTGGTGCACGACAATGCCCGGCCTCATTTGGGGAGAGCATGCAGCCAGTTCCTGGAGGATGAAGAAATTAATAACATTGAATGGCCCTCACGCTCACCTTACCTAAATCCAAAAGAACACCTCTGGGACATTATGTTTCGGTCCATCAGGTAGCACCTCAGTCTGTTTAGGAGCTCAATGATGCTCTGGTCCAGATCTGGGAGGAAATACCCCAGGACACCATCTGACGTCTCATTAGGAGCATGCCCTGATGTTGTCAGGCATGCATACAAGCACTTGGGGGCCATACAAACTACTGAAGACCATTTTGAGTTGTTGCAATGAAATTTCAGCAAAATGGACTAGCTTGCTGCATCATTTTTTCACTTTGATTTTCGGGGTGTCTTTGAATTCAGCCCTCTGTAATGGTGTGCCATCCTTTCATTCCTAACACATTACCCAGTCCATATCAGTATAGATATCCAGTATGAGATTTTTGCCTGTTGAGATCTGATATGTTTTCAAAGTGTTCCTTTTATTTTTTTGAGCAGTGTATATACCTCCTCCTCAAAACTTGCTATACTGAATACACCTTTCACACAATCTCTGGACCAAATTTCTTCTTGTGCACCATACTTCTTCCCATGCACCATCTCATACTGATTATGCTTCCTACACCTGTAGTTGAAATGCCTATCACAAAAAATAAACCTCCTGCACAAAGCCTATACTCTATACACCACCTTCTAAAATACAATTCACATTAAATATACATCCCACACAAACCTTTTAAATATGTATATATCACCCCCACTTTTCTGCTGGGTCCCTAGCTTGGCACTCTAGATACCTCTCAAGCTTCACCCACGCTGGCCCGCTCGGTCCCTAGCTTGACACACAAGGCTGCTCTGCAAATGTCACCTCCACTTGCGGGGTCCCTGGCTTGATTCCCACTGAAGCTTCCTGATTCTTCACCACCCCGGTCTGGTGAGAATGCTGCTCTGGTACTTGCTTCAGTTACTCACTGTGGTCCCTGGTAATAAGGCGGATAGTCCCTTCCTAGTGTAGCGGTACTCCCCTGAGGGCTTCTAAAAAATCTATACCACACTGGTTACCTCGACTCTGCAAATCCTCTCTTACCTCTATATCTTCAGCTAGCCTGTTGTTTATACTGCATTGTCATTTGTAATCCAAAGTAGGGAATCAAAGATTAACTAATTGGTGCTTTGTCTGAAGAAGTATTATCACATGTATGTTACATAGTTAGTCAGGTTGAAAAAAGTCCATCAAGTTCAACCATAAGAAAAAAAATAATAATAATAATAATATCGTACAATCACATATACCCAATTCTATATCCACAGTTGATCCAGAGGAAGGCAAAAAAGAAACAGCAAAGCATGATGCAATTTGCTACAGATGGGGAAAAAAATCCTTCCTGATCCCCCATGAGGCAATCGAATATTCCCTGGATCAAATTTACCTATAAATGTTAGTGCCCAGTTATATTATGTACATTTAGGAAAGAATCCAGGCCTTTCTTAAAGCACTTTACTGAGCTGGCCAGAACCACCTCTGGAGGTAGTCTATTCCACATTTTCACAGCTCTTACTGTGAAGAAACCTTTCCATATTTGGAGGTGAAATCTCTTTTCTTGTAGACGTAAAGAGTGCCCCCTTGTCCTCAGTGTTGACCGTAAAGTGAATAACTCAACACCAAGTTCACTATATGGACCCCTTATATATTTGTACATTTTGATTATATCTCCCCTTAATCTCCTCTTCTCAAGAGTGAATAAATTCAGTTCTTCTAATCTTTCCTCATAGCTGAGCTCCTCCATGCCTCTTAGCAGTTTGGTTGCCCTTCTCTGCACTTTCTCCAGTTCCCCAATATCCTTCTTGAGAACTGGAGCCCAAAACTGAACTGCATATTCCAGATGAAGTCTTACTAATGATTTGTACAGGGAAAATTATATCTCTCTCTTATATCTCTCTCTCTCTGGAGTCCATACCTCTCCTAATACAAGAAAGGACTTTGCTCGCTTTGGAAACCGCAGCTTGGCACTGCATGCCATTATTGAGCTTATGATCTACCAAAACCCCAAGATCCTTCTCCACTACGGATCCCCCCAGTTATGCTCCTCCTAGTATGTATGATGCATGCATATTCTTAGCCCCCAAGTGCATAACTTTACATTTATCAACATTAAACCTCATCTGCCACTCAGTCGCCCAATTAGACAGAGCATTGAGATTGGCTTGTAAATTGGCGACATCCTGCAAGGACGTTATTCCACTGCATAGCTTGGTGTCATCTGCAAAGACAGAAATGTTACTTTTAAAATCAGACCCAATATCATTTATAAAGATATTAAAAAGTAAGGATCCCAACACTGAACCTTGGGGTACACCACTGATAACCTTAGACCATTCAGAGTAAGAATCATTAACCACGACTCTCTGAATTCTGTCTTTTAGCCAGTTTTCTATCCATTTACAAACTGATATTTCCAATCCTGTAGACCTTACCTTACACATGAGCCGTGTGTGCGGATCTGTATCGAACGCTTTTGCAAAATCCAAGTATACCACGTCCACCGCCACCCCTCTGTCCAAGGTTTTACTTACCTCTTCATAAAAGGAAATCAGGTTTGCCTGACATCTTCTGTCTTTCATGAATCCATGCTGTCTGTTGCTTAAACTCCAATGATTAACTTTGAACTACGCACATCTGTATGCAGTTCCACCCATAATGCTTCAGCCTCATCACACTCTCCATCAACCAGGTCCTCTTTCACGCTTGCTTTGAGGTCACTTCTCACATAGAGACAGACCCCGCCACCTTTCCTTTTTACCCTGTCTTTACGAAAGAGTGCATAGCCAGGAATATTAATAGCCCAGTCATGTGAGGAATGAAGCCAAGTTTCAGCAATACCGATTACATCATAGCTCTCCTGATGCACCAGAGCTTCCAACTCACCTATTTTGCTTGGCAGACTTCTGGCATTGGTGAACAAACACTTTACTGCATTAATATATTTTAACCGGTCACATACTATCCTCTTGGGTGTTCCGAGATTGCAACTAGGACCTGCTACTCTACTTACCTTGGGTTTATGTGCTTTGGTTACCCTACCTCTAATGCCCCTAATACTACCCATGTCAGTTCCACACTGACTTTCTCTATCTCTGGACCCTCCCTCCGTCGCCTAGTTTAAATGTTCCTATTTAACTGAGAAGTTGATTACAGTACTGACTTTAGAGCACAATGGGGAAGAATAGTCCCCAAGCGCCTGCTGTGTGAGGTCTATGAAGAAGTAGATTCACATCCGTGGAACTACAAGTATCACTAGCCAGTCTGTCAAAGAACAATTCAGTAATACTGTTATCACTATCAATGGGCTGTGCCCTCTCACCACTACAGACATCAGATGGATGGAGGGTTCCAGCCTGAATTCCCTGGTGTCTCTGTCCTGTGGAAATGGCGCTGTGGACTGGAATGCAGGTGTACCCAGATGACCTGGAACGCAGGCCGGTCCACTTAGCTGGAATAGCGAAGCTGTCCTCTGAGGTCCCTCTGAGGCTGGCGATCTGGCTATCTGCTGTGTAGGCTGCAGACTCTCACTCCCTGTCACACAGACCTGGCCCGGCCAACAGTGTCACTTCCTCATCCCAGACTACATGTTCCATGATTCATTGCTCTGGTCGTTCTGACAGGAGGAAAAGAACCACACATAGAGTTTAGCATGCACTACAGGGAGCCAAACGCATACATGAAAACAACAAACTGTCCCTTAATGATAACCACAATAGCAAACCTTGGCTACACAAGCAACAGGTTCCCCTCTATCTCCAACCACGGCAGGTTCTCCGGCTGGCAGAACTGTCACTTTTGGTTGGACTGCAAGCAGCAATCCCAACCCTGATCTGCTCTCTTGCTTCTAAATAGGCCCTCAGACAGCCTAGCAGCCAGATGTGCCTGGGATAGGTCCAATATCCAGCCTAGAAGTCCCTCGTTATACGACACATGTCCACCCAGACAGCCGTCCACGTCCAGGTGGCACAGAACTTAGATCATCTAACTCCACCTGAATATATAAGTTCTCCCAGCAGGCCAAGGGATTCAAGAAAACCCCTGCCCATTGGCTGATATACCCCACATACCCATAACCTGACCTTGAGTTGCCCTTCTCATATATAGTACCACCAAGTACCCAGCCACCTAGTGGTACAAGAGAAAAGTTCAACAAGGCCAAACTTAGGGAGAAATCAAAAGATCTCTATCAATCAACCAGAATAACTACTCCTGGCAAGTAAATTTGTGAGGAGCTCCCTGCCTAAACTACAGGGTGCTACATAAGTGTAGTCTGTTGCTATGGTGCAGATAAATCTGATACATGGAATACACCCCCCACACTAAATTATATATACTTGTGCCCCATACTGAATACACCATAATGTCGCCTTGTGCATAGCTTTGTGAAAGTTGTTGAGCCAGGTACAGGAGCAGGGGTAAAAAGGTCCAGGCAAAATTACTTCTAAGTGTAGTCTGTTCCTATGGTGCAGATAAAGCCGACTTTTATTTGACAGGTATAGGAAGTCATGGCCAGTCACAGACTATATTTTAAGGAGAGTTTTTATTACTGATGAAAAACAAATAAACTTGTATAGTGATGTCATCATATTGGTGTGACATAATAGAGGACACAAGACTTAAATTAAGCTATTTTATTTGCTACAAGCCACGATGTACAGAAGAAACCTTCTTCTGTTCATTGTAACATCCAAATAAGTAGGTTAATCATTTATAATTAGAATCAGTTTATCATCCGAAAGATGAGGCGTAGCAGTAGTTGCGGAGTGCGACAATTGCACCATTCGCATCTGTCATGGGAAAGGTCATACATTAGCACACATTAATGTCATGAAGCCCTCAGAGTGACTTGGAACTGTGAGATGACAGGGTCCTCCGCTATAATCAGCTCTGACGCAAAAGCTGCGTGCGTTCTCCCATTTGGGTGACATCAGTATGCCACTCTCAGCTCCTTAGTGTCCCCCCTACCACTTACAACTTGTCAATCTCTGACCTTTCACTCCAAAAATTTCTAACCAGGGATTGCTTTGTATCTGATCATGGCAGGTCAAAAGACTTCTGCAGTCTGACCAAGAACACTAAGAAAAACACAGCATTCACTAAGCTTATCCAATTACTGGTCTATTTTTTAACCTTGCGTGCATAGTTTGGCCAAAGAGCTAACAATTTACTTTAACATTCAGCCTACCATAACGTCTACAGGACTGTCCCCAACAAATGATTTCTGGATACTTTTATGACCACCAAAGCCATTGCAGATAGCGTGATTTAAGCCAAAAGGAAACTCAACTAATGCCTCGTACACACGACCAGTTTTCCCGTCGGGAAAACTGCGATGACAGCTTTTGGCCGGGAAAACTGGCCGTGTGTTTGCTCCATGGCAGTTTTCCCAACAGGAAAACTGCCGGGAATCCCGTCGGGAAAAATGAGAACCAGAGATTATTATTCAGCTAGCTTTTTTTTAAAAAACATTTTCATCCTTGGTGTCTTTATACATTTTTTTCTCTTATCTTACAGTAAAATAGCAAAAGACTGAGGGCATAAAAGGTCCTAGTTAAACTCCATTTGTATTCATCTATGTTTGAATGTTTTCACTTTGTTAAGCCCCTCGCTTTTTGATATCCAAAAATCAGGACAACTGTTTATCCTAATGTCCACCCTCACCTGCTGAACCAAGTTCTCTATGTACAGTACAGAAAAAACTTGGATTGCGAGCATAATTAGTTCCGGAAACATTCTTGTAATTAAAAGCACTTGTATATCAAAGCGAATTTCCCCATAAAAAATTATGGAAACACAAATGATTCATTCCACAACCAATACTTCATAAGCGCCTTCAGTTTATAGTCCATATAAAAAGATTCTAGCAATGTGATTGTGTAACCATAAAATGTCCATCCACAAATGTAATCCTCCAGTAGGGGACTAGAACCAAATCCAGCAGGAGCTACAGAGTATAAAAGAGAAGAGATGTGCTTTTAAGTGTAGCAATATGGCTACATTTGTGAAGGTACAACATTTAGCAACTCACATGGTTGATGATTAAAAGAGGCACATCTAAGTATGCAGCGTAAAGCTGTCCACATAGACCACCCTCCACACTGCCATCTCTCACTGCTGTCCGTCTGCAGACACGACCGGGAAGACTACCCTGCAGTAGATGATCTGAAAGCGCGTCTTGAACTGCTCGTGGAGCACAGTGTGGAAGGGACAACGTCAATGGCGGTGAGGATGGTCTATGTGGACATCTTTACCATGGATGCCTGCATACTTAGATGTGCCTGTTTTAATCATCAACCATGTGAGTTTCTAAATGCTGTACCTTCATTAAATGTAACCATATTGCTCTACTTAGAGGCGCCTCTCTTCTCTTTTATACTCAGTTGTGACATGACACTACTTGTATATCAAGACATTGCTTGTATATCAAGCAAAACACTCTCAAACCAAGTTACTCTCAAACCAAGGTTTTACTGTATGTTCCAAAGTAGAGTCCACTTAGAAAGGTAGATAATGCTACATTTTCTCATTCAGCACCCTCTAGTGGATTCTCCCTAGGATTACATGTTGAACTCACTTCAGCCGATGACATTGGGCTGATTGGTTTCTATGCAGAATTGCACCATATTTTGCACTTTCCAGTTGTAGTAAATAAACCTCATTGGATGATCCTGCCTTTTTCTCTACCAAAAATTGAAAGACTTAGGTTGATAGGAGACCTTCTTTAAGTATTTTAACCTTTCTTTGACACGTGTCACAACTAAATGATGTTGCCGAATAAATTCACGGCTTCGCTGCACGTGTCGTCCTCTTGTGTGAGGTTTATTGTCATATAAAAGTTTACGGTCTTGTTAGGTTAATGTTATAGGTGGGTGTTATCTTCTGTCTCCAAGCTTGGCGTTTACAAGGATATAAATATTTTGTAGTGGTGGAAAGTATCCAAGCGTTTTTAATTTTAACAGGTATTGGAAATAATGTTTGTTAGGCAACCAATAGGCCAAGGGGGCCCATGATCTAAAGGTCACAAGCATGTCAGTTTTATGGGGAGATACCACGCAGGTCAGCTTCCTGGTATACAGCACACATTGATGCGGATGGCTTTTAAAGGCTGGAGATAAGGTTGTTTCTTCTGGTCTCTACTGCAGAGTGAAGGAAAGGTATGAGTGTTAATGAAGATAAGGAATACAGAGGCTGGCAGCGGAATCAAACGCCATCCCTGACCTATCAGTGGCATGTCAGGATATTAGCTGCCGTGGTAAAAGAAAGGCCATTGCCCGGTCTTTCTTGTGCTGCCAGGTACTTCCTCGCATACAGAAAACACCCAGCGATGCTTCTTGGCAAGTTGCAGCAATCTCTTGATTCCAGGAAGGTCAAACAATAGATAGTTATTCATTGCAGACCAACTAAGGGACCAATCAGTAGATGTAGTAGAACTTTCAGGTTAAAGGCAAAACCTAACTAACTCTAAAACTACTATCACTCACATTCTAAGCCTAATCTATCTAACCCTGTAAAGAAAAGATCGCTATACTTTAATATTCTGAAGCTGCTCCAATCAGTCTGGTGTCCAATGGCACCCTCTGTGTGCAGGAAAAAGCCGACAATGGCTGGGACGTGACGTCACCCATAGAGTTAGTATGCAACTTTCGTTGGGGATGCCTCTCCTACACACTGAAGCCGCGGCTGACAACTCAGCTTTTGGACAGGACCAGAGTGGCTTCAGAATAGGTAAGTGAGTGAGTGAGTGAGTGAGGAACTTATATAGCGCAACACATGCGAACTGAATCGCCTCTGGGCGCTTAGTATCCTTTCCCTACTGTACTTTTTCCCTCAGAAAAGATGGGTTTTGAGTTTTTTTCTGAAGGCCAGGTGATTCACCTCCAACCGGATGCTGGTTGGTAGAGCGTTCCATAGTCTAGGTCCTTGGATTCCAAATCTTCGTTCTCCTTTGGACTTGTATCTGGCTTTGGGTATCTGGAGTAGATTTTGGTTGGTGGATCGCAGAACGCGATTGGGGTTGTGACATTTTAGTGTTTAGTATAGTATTTTTTTCTTTATAGGGTTAGATAGATTAGGCTTAGAATGGGGGTGGGAGTTGGTTTAGCATTAGTTAGGTTTTGCCTTTGCTTTCACTTTAACGCCTCATGGACTACTATTAAAGTGTTACTTAAAGTGGAGTTCCACCCATAAATGGATCTTCCACTTTTTGGAATCCCCCCCCCCTCCGGTGTCACATTTGGCACCTTTCAGGGGGGAGGAGGGACTGGGAGCAGATACCTGTGTAATACAGGTTTTTGCTCCCACTTCCTGGCATAGGTCGCTGTGGTAAGCGGTGACCTACGCCACTTCTTGCGCCTCTTCTGTCCTCCCCTGCTGTCTTCTGGGAGACACACAGGTCCCAAAAGACAGCAGTGACCAGTGAGGACACGCAGGGCCACTCGCACATGCGCAGTACGGAACCAGGAAGTGAAGCCGCAAGGCTTCACTTCCTGATTCCCTTAACGAGGATGGTGATGGTAGCAGCCGAGAACCGAGCGACAGATCGGCTTCGGCTGCCGACATCGCGGGCGCCCAGGACAGGTAAGTGTCCATATATGTAAAAGTAGCAGCTGCCGTATTTGTTTTTGCTGGCTTTTAATATTTTTTTTTTAGGTGGACCTCCACTTTAACCCAGGACCCTGAATTCACTATATTTGGTCTCCCACAGTACACAGAACATGGAAATGCAATTATTTTAGTAATTATAAACTGATAAATATATTTTCTCATCAGCAGTATATAGCAGTCATGTGACTTCTATCAGTTCCCAGTAAACCTTGTAGGAGGAGTTTGCATTCTCCCTTGATCCTCTGTCTGGACCTGTCTGGACAGTGCTGATTGACCCAACCCCTATTTAGGCATCCAGCACCTTTTCGGACTCCAGGAGCCTAAATTCCAGCGGCATGGGGTGTTTCTGAAGCACCTGATTAGAGTCATAGGCTTCAAAAAAGGTGTGTTAGAAAAGCGAATGAATGTTCGCTTTCCTAACACTGAACTGCCTCTCAGCCAATCAGGTGCGCGGGTCTGTTACCCGTCACTTGATTGGCTGAAAGGACAGGCACTACGATTGAATGCCTATTGGAAGGAGGGGAGGAGATGCACGGAGGACACAGGAGCAGCTGTCTGACCCGCTACAGGTTCCCACCGCTCGCCGCTGTCACCTGCTGCCTGGCCTTCCACCGAGATAGGGTAAAGTGCCGGGCAGATGGCGAGCAGGCAGGGGGGTCACAGTGGCACTATTTGATGGACACAGTGGCTGTATTTGATGTGGCACTATTTGATGGGCACAGTGGCAGCATTTGATGGGCACAGTGGCATCATTTGATGGGGCACAGTGTCAACATTTAATGGGGCACAGTGGCTGCATTTGATGGGCACAGTGGCTGCGTTTGATGGGCACGGTGGCTGCGTTTGATGGCACAGTGGCTGCGTTTGATTACACAGTAGCTGGATTTGATGGGCACAGTGGTTGCGTTTGATGGCCACAGTGGCTGCAATTGAACTTTTTTTTTCTGGAACTCAAAAGCCCTGGAACTGACTGCACTGGTGTGAACTTTGCCATTAAATATGACCCACTTTCCATGTGTTTTTGATACAGAACAAAAATGCTCTGGACTGCATGTGGTGTGAACTGGGTCCTCACTCTACAAACTCTGATGAATATTCTGTATCTCGGTTTCTCAGCTCCCACCCTTGCTGTCATTTCCTTTTTCTGCCGTGTTTTTGTGATTTTTATATTTTCTTCCCCATCTTGGTATAAGATAAAGTCCCTTTCAATTTCCTTTGAATTGTTTTATTTTTTCCACAATCCCCAGCTTCCTCTTATTTCTCATTTACACTTAATGAACTGAATTTTCTTACGCCCTCCATTGATGTTTGTCCCAGAATAATTCTGAGTTCCCCACCCTTGTCATGACCGTGTGCTTACTCACCACTGGTAAATGGTTTGGCAGCAACATTTACTGTACGTCAATATCCCACTCTGATAATAGTGTTTATCTATCTATCTCTATCTATTTATCTATTTTATTTCACACATATTTATAGATTTATCCAACCCATTCTGTTCTGAAATGAATAAAAAGCTTGACGAATGAGATAGATAGATAGATAGATAGATAGATAGATAGATAGATAGATAGATAGATAGATAGATAGATAGATAGATAGATAGATAGATAGATAGATTTCCACTGTTAACCACTGGGCAAGGGGAACATGAAATATAACAATAAAATGCTTCTTTATGTTGCCCATGCAATGTAAGACAGAATGATTCACTATAAAGGGGTTTTCCACCCATTTTTTAAGTTTATTAAAAGTCAGCAGCTACAAAAAGTGTAGCTGCTGGCTTTTAATAAACTGACACTTACCTGCTCCAGCGTTCCAGCGACGCGCCGGCCGGGGGTCCGCTCCTCTCCCCCCCTCCCCGGCCGGCGTCTTCATTGTCACTGTGGGCACCCGACCGTGACAGCTTTCGGCTTCACGGCCGGGCACCCACTGCGCATGCGTGAGCGGCACTGCGCATGCGCGCGCGGCCCGGCCCTGTGCTGTTTGATTGGACAGGCGATCGCCTGGGACCTGTCACGTGTCCCAGGCGATCGCCTACAGGGAGGGGCTGCCAAAAGACGATATGACGTATCGCCTTAGCAGCCCCTCGGCGGAAAGAGGAAGTGGAACAGGAAGTCCCCTTCTCCTGAAGCCCCCACTCCCCCCCAAAAAAAATTACATGCCAAATGTGGCATGTAAGGAGGAGAGGAGTGGGTTAAGAGGAAGTTCCATTTTTGGGTGGAACTCCTCTTTAAGGAAAATTGGCAGTGTTGTTATTTTAAAATGCATCTTTGTTCAAAATGTAAAATCATATATTAACCACTTGACCTCCGGAAGATTTAACCCACTTTCTGACCAGGCCATTTTTTCATGAGTTTAGGTCAATATGTACTTTCGCAATAAAAAGTATGTGAACCCTTTTGGAATGATATGGGTTTCTGCACAAGTTGGTCACAAAATGTGATCTGATCTTCATCTAGGTCACAACAATAGAATATCTTTCCATGTAATCCATTCTTTTTTTCACAAGAAACATGTAATCCATTCTTGTTTAGTGTTTTACGTATCGTAGATTCGCTAACAGGGATGTTAGCATATGCCAGAGACTTTTGTAAGTCTTTAGCTGACACTCTAGGATTCTTCTTCACCTCATTGAGCAGTCTGCGCTGTGCTCTTGCAGTCATCTTTACAGGACGGCCACTCCTAGGGAGAGTAGTAGCAGTGCTGAACTTTCTCCATTTATAGACAATTTGTCTTACCATGGACTGATGAACAGCAAGGCTTTGGAGATACTTTTATAACCCTTTCCAGTTTTATGCAAGTCAGCAATTCCTAATCATAGGTCTTCTGAGAGCTCTTTTGTGCAAGGCATCATTCACATCAGGCAATGCTTCTTGTGAAAAGCAAACCCAGAACTGGTGTGTGTTTTTTATAGGACAGGGCAACTGTAACCAACACCTCCAATCTCATCTCACTGATTGGACTCCAGTTGGCTGACACCTCACTCCAATTAGCTCTTGGAGATGTCATTAGTCTAGGGGTTCACATACTTTTTCCACCTGCACTGTGAATGTTTACATGGTGTGTTCAATAAAAACATGGTAACATTTAATTCTTTGTGTGTTATTAGTTTAAGCAAACTGTGATTGTCTATTGTTGTGACTTAGATGAAGATCAGATCACATTTTATGACCAATTTGTGCAGAAATCCAAATCATTCAAAAAGGGTTCACATACTTTTTATTGCAACTGTATAAAAAAAATCCCAATAAGCGGTTATGGTTTGCGCAAAAGTTATAATGTCTACAAACTATGGGATATATTTATGGATTTATTTAATTTTTGTACTAGTAATGGTGGCGACTTATAGTGGGGCTGTGATATTGTAGCGGTCAAATCAGAAACAAATGGACATTTTTTTCAGGAACCAGTGACACTAATACAGCAATCAGTGCTAAAAATAGGCACTGTCACTGTACTAATGACACTGGCTGTGAAGTGGTTAACATCAGGGGCGATCAAAGAATTAACTGTGTGCGTTCCACAGTCTTAAAGGGAGTGCTCCTAATCTTAGCATGTTACCTGTATAAAAGACACCTGTCCACAAAAGCAATCAATTAATCAAATTTCAATCTCTCCACCTAGCTGGAAAGCTGGAATGGGCTACAAGACCATTGCCAAGCAGCTTGGGAAGAGGGTGACAACAGAAGAAACACAAAATAACTGTCAATTTCCCTCGGTCTGGGGCTCAATAAAAAATCTTGCTTCGTGGAGTTTTAATGATCATGAGCAACGATGAGGAATCAGCCCAGAACTACTCGGGAGAATCTTGTCAATGAAACCTTAGGCCCCATTCACACCTAGGCGTTTTTACGCTTGAAGCGCACTGCTCACAAACGCCAGAGGGGAGAATTAACATTATTCCCTATGGTGACTGTTCACACCTGAACGCCTGAACGCCCAAACGCCTGTCGCGCGAAGTTCAAACAAGTCCCGGACTCGTGCGGTTTGGGCGTATTTGAGCGGTTTTTTTTCCATAGAAAGTAATGGGAAACGTATCGCGCGACAACGGGCGTTTGCTACGGGCGTTTCGCCGCTTTAATAAATAGAACTTGTCGCCCATGCAGAAGATTAAAAAAATCTACCAACATAGCAACAAGTGATGAAAAGATGATCATTTTTCCTATTGGCTAAAATAAAAAAGGCCGAAGTACAAAAACGTCGCACGACGCTGTATGCAAACGCGCAAATACGCGCGACAAAACGCCAGAAAAAAACGACCGAACGACCGACGCTCAGGTGTGAATGCAGCGGTAGCTGGGACCACAGTCACAAAGAAAACAATTGGTAACACACTACAACGTGAACAAATTAAATCCTGCAGGGCCCAGAAGGTCCCCCTGCTCAAGAAAGCACATGTACAGGCCCGTCTGAAGCTTGCTAATGAACATCTGAATGATTCAGAGGAGAACTGGGTAAGTGTTGTGGTCAGATGAGACCAAAATCAAGCTCTTTGGCATCAACTCAAATCGCCATGTTTGGAGGAGGATGAATGCTGCCTATGACTCCAAGAACACTATCCCCACCATCAAACATGGAGGTGGAAAAATTATGCTTTGGGGGTGTTTTTTGCTAAAGGGACAGGACAGGCCAATTTCACCACATCAAAGGAACAATGGACGGGGCCATGTACTGTCAAATCTTGGGTGAGAACCTCCTTCCCTCAGCCAGGGCATTGAAAATGGGTCGTGGATGGGTATTCCAGCATTACAATGACCCAAAACACATGGCCAAGGCAACAAAGGAGTGGCTCAAGAAGAAGCACATTAAAGCGGTAGTTCACCCTGACCCACATGATGTTACCATCGAGACAGGCATTGTAGCGCGAGCTACAGTATGCCTGTCCCGATTTTTTTAACCCCGTACTCACCTCGTAGTCGTCCATCGTAGATTCCGGCTCCCGCGGGGAATGGGCGTGCCTATGGAGAGGGAGGATGATTGACGGCCGGCCCTGGCACGTCACTCTCCCCGAAGACAGCCGGAGTAGGTCTCGGCTCTTCACGGCGCGTGCGCACAGGCTATGCGCACGCGTCGTGAAGACCAAGCCTATTTCGGCTATTTCCGGAGAAGCGTGACGCGCCAGAGCCGGCCGTCAATCATCCTCCGTCTCCAGAGGCACGCCCATTCCCCGGTATCTTCGATGGACGACTACAAGGTGAGTATGGGGGGAAAAAATTCGGGACAGGCATACTGTAGCTCGCGCTACACTGCCTGATTTAAAGGTAAAAGAAAAAAAAATTTTTTTTTTCCTGTCGATAGGGTGAACCCCCGCTTTAAGGTCCTCAAGTGGCCTAGCCATTCTCCAGACCTTAATACCATATATATGTGGAGGGAGCTGAAGGTTCGAGTTACCAAACACCAGCCTCGAAACCTCATGCACACAGAACGTTTTATTTATCCTAGAAGCCAGCAGCATTTTTGCAGAAAAATGCCTGATGCTTGTAAGCCCTATGCACACAAGATGCTGTTAAACGCTGTTAAATGCGTGTTCAGAGGCAGTTGGACACTTTTTTAAACTAACCCTGAACACATTTAATGTTATCCTAGGTGTCCATGCACACAGTCTTGTTTATTGCCGTTTTTAGGCAGTTGCGTTTAACCTTGTTTTTCCAGAGTTCAGACGCAAATGTTTTCCATGTTTCAGACGCAAAACGCAGCTAAACGTATCACCAGCTCAGAAACAAACCCTTTACTGCAGTGCAACCAATACCGTATTCCAGCAGACACTGTTCCACTGGAATACCCCAGAGGGGCCCATACCACGGATGAGCCCCCCAAGACTTCCATCACATCTGTTTTCTGCCACCATCAAAGACCAAAGACATTGCCGTTACACCGCTGCTATGATGACCCTAAATCCATTAATCCTGAAATAAAAGAAAACAAACGAAGAACACACAAAGACAAAACAATAGGGAGGGAGGGTGGGAAACTGCTTCCTTCTGTCTCCCTCACCAACTGAACTGCTTCCGGAAGTCCCCGCCTCCACCTTTTATACAGCTCCTCCCCCCTTCCAGCACTTTTCCTCCTGAATCCTCCCCTTCAACTTTTTCCAACTTAACCCTTTGTTGCCTCTCCTTTCCACCTAGTCATGTGCGGCCCTCCACTACTTGTTTCCTTTGTCTTTTCCGTTCCGGGCCTCCCTAACCAACCAAAACAAAACACAGGGATGGTGGGTGTTAAACTGCCTGCTTGTCACCTGTCCCTTCTCTGCTATCCAGGAGACCCCACCTATCCCTTAACTAACTACCACAAACCCCTCTTCATCCTTTTGCTCCAACCAATCCAGCTCTTCCCCATTCTCCACCTACAATCCTTAGCCCCATAGTTGCTTCCCCTTCTCACACTGTCATCCCGGGGGTTTCGTCAGATTTGACGCCCCGTCAGACTGTGTGACAGAAGTGACGTTTCAGCGCCACCATCTTGCTTCACCCCGCACTCCTCCATAGTAAGAATTCACTGAGAAGGGGGAAAGCGGACATCTTGTTACACCCACCGGAGTATGCATTTTACTAGGGTTGTGCAAATTAACTTTTAATTAATCGATTAATCTTACATTTTTTTGATCGATTAAAATTCTTTTGATTGGTACTCACCTCTCCACCGGCTTCTGGGCCTTCAGGGAGTTCCGTCGGAGATCCAGTAACGTCACGGACACCAACGGGGCTTGCCGTGTCCATCTGAAGGGCTCCTTTGCTGTGCCTTCATATCTGCATGCTGGCGGGACCTTACTATCTGCCACACGCAAGGGCTGTTACATTTCCCTCTATCACTTCCCTTTATCAATCTGGGATTCTACAGCCATCCACTGGGAGTTGTGATAGTTCCCTTCATGGGACATCTACATGCCGACGGACTGATGTTAACTTCTCCTCATCTAGATTCAGCAGTGGTATCGTTGTACACATTTTTATACCAGTATCATACTTAGCTACATGTTTTTATGACTGCTTTTAGTACCGTTTGGTATTACTCGCACCATTTTTACAGTTTATGTAGCTACATCGATTTTATCTCCAGTGCAATATTTATTTTGTTACCTTCTTGAAGACTATAAAAGTTTTAATGCTATTCCCATCGAGCGCTGCCTTTGTGTGTTTTTTGTATCCTGCTATCCATTTTTCCAGTTGTTGGTAGCTGTACTGGGAATCAGCCTGCAAGGAGATCAGCTAAAAAGTAGTTGGATCTGTATGTGCGTCATAATTAATCGAAATTAGTCGATTAATCGATTAAAAAAAACGATTAATCGAACAGAAAAATTTTGATCAGTAACAGCCCTACATTTTACACTTATTTTTAACAATAAAGTGAGTTTATATAGTGAAATATAGTACTTAGAAGTCTGTCTGACTGGTTAGATGTTGAATTTTAAAAGCAGTGAACTTCTGTCAGATTAGCAAACCTATGAGATGAGCAGGCTTGCTGCTGCTTTTAAATTCAACATCTAACCAGTCAGACGGAGTTCTAAGTACTGTATTTCACTATATAAACTCACTTTACTGTTAAAATAAGTGTAAAATGCAAAGCTTCGGTGGGTGTAACAAGATTTCCGCTTTCCCCCTTCTCAGTGTATTCTTACTACGGAGGAGTGCGGGGTGTAGCAACATGGTGGTGCCGGAACGTCACTTTCGTTACACATTCTGACGGGTCGCCTAATCTGATGAAACACTGGCCCTGCACTATCTATAATTTTATTTTCTCTTACTAGAAACGTCTGACCTCTGTGATTGCCAACAAGGGTTTTGCCACCAAGTACTAAGTCAATGTTTTGCGAAGGGGTCAAATATTTATTTCACTCATTAAAATGCAAATTTTTTTTGTTATTTTGTCTATCACTCTTAAAATAAACCTACCATTAAGGCTGGATTCACACTTGTGCGGTTTTCTAGGCATTGCGGTGCGGCTCCGGTGCAAATTAAGGCCCATTATCTTCTATGGGCACGCATATGATTCGCAGATGTGTTAATTTCTCATCAGGATTTCTCTCCTTCTCCTCAATACACTTCCCCCTCCCCCTCCCCTCTCCTAGGTCTCCAAATTTGCAGCTAAAATGGAGATGATCTGCTGAACAGCTCTCTTATCTCTTTGCAGAGATAAGAGAGCTGTTCAGCAGGTCATCTCTGTTTTGCATCGCACAAATGTGAACCAGCCTCATTGAAAACAAGGGGCCAGATTCTCAATGGCGTTACGACGGCGCAACACCATTTGCGCTGTCGTAAGTCCTAATTTGGCCCAGGGTATCTATGCGATCTTAGAATCAGTTACGCATAGATATCCATTAGATCTGACAGGCGTAAGGCTCTTACGCTGTCAGATCTTAAATGCAATTGTTTTTCCCGCCGCTAGGTGTCACCTCGTCGTTTTCCCTGTCGTCTATGCAAATTAGCTATTTACACGAGATTCCCGAACGTACGCGCGCTCGACGCAGAGAATTTACGATGTTTCCGTAGCCTATGCGACGCGTAAAGTTGCCCCTGGGTCTATGAGGCGCAGCCAATGTTAAGTATGGCCGTCGTTCCCGCTTTGAAATTTAAAAATCAACGTCGTTTGCGTAAGACGTCCGTTAACGTCTAAGCAAATGACGTCGGTGCGATGTCATTTAGCATAATGCACGTCGGGTAATTTACCCGACGGAGCATGCGCAGTACGCTCGGCGCGGGAACGCGCCTAATTTAAATGGTGCCCGCCCCCATTTGAATTGGGCGGGCTTGCGCCGAGCGCATTTACGATACACCGCCGCAAGTTTACAGGTAAGTTCTGAGAATCAGGCACTTACGCTGTAAACCTGCAGTGGTGTAACGTAAATCACATACGTTACGCTGCCCAGGAGCAACGTAATTATATGTGAATCTGGCCCAATGTATTTTATAATGTTATGCGAATTGGATGCGGTTTAAGCATATGTGTGAACGCGGCCTAAAATTAAAGACTGATCATTTCTTTGTCAGTGGGCAGACATACAAAATCAGCAGAGGATCAAATACTTTTTTCCCATCTGCATGTGAGTTTTAATGTAGGTACACTTTAAACTGTACTGATAATAGAATCGCTCTCATATCCGCACTCTGCATGAGGAAAGGAATCGCCATAACAGCGTCCGGATATCCTAGAACTGACATCTGTCAGGACACATCACCGGATTTATTATCCTAATCTACATCAGGACTTCTAACATACAGATTTAAATTCCTATTTTTCATTCTAACTAGATTATTTCCACTTTAATAAATGTATCTCTCAAAAAATCATCGGGCGCAGCGGCAGTTGGACCCGTCCGCATATGTAACGCGATCCCATGTTTTATGACTTTCGCCATGGATTATTGTCAGGTGGAATCCCCGCGGGCCTCTTGTTTTTCCTGACCCGTCATGAATATTACACCGACATGTTTCCAATTCTCTCTGTTTTAATCAGCGTCGACTTTTTTTTTTTCTTTTTCTGGGTGAACCATGCAGCATCTGTTAGGAAGAAGTTTGATTTTGCGGCCTTGTCCCTCTCACATCTGGAAGAGCGTCCTCCAGGAGACGCGGTAGGCGAATGTTATCGAATATCTTCGCCAGGTTTCCTAGAATAAGCGCAGAGGGGCTGCCAAACTCCGGCTGTTTTGACAAACGTAATAATGACCGATCTTCGTGTTCGTATTCTTTGGTGGTCAGGGCGCTTGTAGTTACATTGTTATGATGTCTGTCTGACCCCCTTCCCGTAGAGCGGATATGTAAGATCGAACTGTTACTCAGTGCTTGTTGCAAAGGGCGATGCGAGCCAATGTCAAGAGTACCTGTCAGCGCAGAATTGATATGCGGTTCTGCTGTTAAAGAAATCTTCTGTTTTTCAAAGGATAAGAACGGCAGACCGTTTAAAAATGTTGGATATCGTCCTTTCCTCAGGTGCTTTATACAGTATCTTACAAAAGTGAGTACACCCCTGACATTTTTTTATTATATCTTTTCATGTGACAACACTGAAGAAATGACACTTTGCTACAATGTAAAGTAGTGAGTGTACAGCTTGTATAACAGTGTCAATTTGCTGTCCCCTCAAAATAACTCAACAAACAGCTAGAGCTGCACGATTCTGACCAAAATGAGAATCGCAATTTTTTTGCTTAGAATAAAGATTACGATTCTCGCTGCGTAAAATCTTTCACATTATACAAAAAAAAAATTGGGCTAACTTTACTGGTTCGTTTTATTTTTTTTAATTCATTAAAGTAATTTTTCCCCCAAAAAATGCATTTGAAAGACCACTGCGCAAATACAGTGTGACCTAAAATATTTTAACAACCACCATTTTATTCTCTAGGGTCTCTACTAAAAAAAATATATATAATGTTTGGGAGTTCTAAGTAATTTTCTAGCAAAATTTTTTAAATTTAACTTGAAAACAACAACTTTTAGAAAAGGGTTTGGTGTTTAAGTGGTTAAATGTTCCCAATTTACATACAGAAGTTTATTCCTTTGATGTATAAGACAAATTGATACAATGTTTAGACTTAAAGTGGAGTTTCCATCCCAAATATTTTTTTTTCATTATTGTGTTTTTTAGACCTAAAAAAGAAAAAAAATAATGTTTTACTCATCTGGAAATGCCTGTTGCTATGCGGTCCCACGAAATCTGCATTTGGAATCACCTAGGATTCTGACATCATCTCCCTCTAAGGCCCCGTACACACGGTCGGACCGAACCGATGAGAATGAACCGAAGTTCAGTTTCATCGGACCAAACCGACCGTGTGTATAGGCCATCGGTCTGTTTTCCTTCGGTCCAAAATTTTAAAACATGCTTCAAAACCGAACCGATGGACCGCTGCCCCATCGGACCAAACCGATGGTTAGTACAGAAAAGCATCGGTTCAAAACCCGCGCATGCTCAGAATCAAGTCGATGCATGCTTGGAAGCATTGAACTTCATTTTATTCAGCACGTTGTGTGTTTGACGTCACCGCGTTCTGATCCGATCGGATTTTGGACTGACGGTGTGTACACATATCAGGCCGTACGGCCACTTCAGCGGTGAACCGATGAAAACAGTCCAACGGACCAGTCACATCGGTTTGGTCCGACCGTGTGTACAAGGCCTGATGCTCCTGGGAAATGTGTGTCATCATTTCCCAGGATGCAGTGCCCCACCCAATTATCACTCCCCATCCAAGACTTCCAGGAAGTAAGTGCGTGTGGGCTTCACAATGCCCACAAGCAAAATGACAACGGTGTGGACATAGTTTTATAAACTATCTTTTTTGAATAACTATGCGGTGCGGCGGCCGATTGTAAAATAGTAAGTGACCGGATTTATATTATAAAAACGCATGATGAAAGGACATACATTTAAAAAATGCTAATTTTGGTTGGAACCCCGCTTTAACATTCCACTGATAGAATGTTTTAAAACTTGTCAGACTGCCCAGACTTTGACTTTTGATGGCTGAGAGCAGAGAGAAAATTCTCTGCATACCAAAGATGGGAAGATCGGGAAACCCTTGGTCAAGATCGCAACGGGAAAAAAAATTGCGATAACGATTCTTGACGATTAATCGTGCTGCTCTCCAAATAGCCATCAATGTCTGAACTGCTGGCAACAAAAGTGAGTACACCCCTAAGTGAAAATGTTGAAATTGGGCCCAAAGTGTCAATATTTTGTGTGGCCACCATTATTTTCCAGCACTGCCTTAACCCACTTGGGCATGGAGTTCACCAGAGCTTCACAGGTTGCCACTGGAGTTGTCTTCCACACCTCCATGACAGGCCCTTGTACTACATAGGAAATTTAAAAAGAAAATTGCATAATGTATGGCCAGCTTGTACGGTTTAAGAGATATTCACCTTACATGCAGCCGCTGATGTAGATCTGGCGCATAGTGCCGGAACGGAGGGCTCCCGCACGCAAATGCCGACATTGCGGCTCTGGCCACTCACAGCGCCGGAGCCGCGAACCCAGAAGAAATGCAAGGGAAACATATCAGCTTCCTTAGCAGTGACCGGAAGGCAATACCGGTGCTTCGTTCTAAGGTAAGTATTTCATAATGAGCTAGTATGTGGTGCATAATAGCTTATTATGCCTTAGCCTTTTTTTTTTGGCATACAACCGCAGTCCCGATGAAATCAGTGGGCTAGCTCTTGGGAGGAGTTATGCAAATATCAAAATGCCTTGATGGGTAGGTGTCAGTCTGGAGGAGAAGGTATTCCTAGGCAGGCATTATTTGCAGCCATTATTATTGGAAGAAGTGAAATCCAATGAATCAAAGCGGTAGACCAGAAACTGTTATGAAAAAGCACTTTGTGAAATGCATTAGAAGATCTCCCTTGGATCCTTGTGCTTTGATGTCTTTTATCTAGTGTGTGACCATCCATTTATTCTGATTAGGTAGGCTAGGGACAGTCAGGCTGGGAGGAAAGAGGATATCCTCCATTCAAGATATGATATAAGATCTGTCTGACTTCCTGCAGCTTCTAATGCACACTGTGATAGGCTTACAGTGAAATCAGTGTAAACAATTTCATTAAAGCGCCCCTTCAGTAATTTTTTCACCTTTCCCTCTATTAAATCTTCTGCCCTTTTTTTTTTCTGCCAGTAAATACCTTATACAGTCCACTTCCTGTTTCTTGCCTGGTAAAAAGCCTAGGCTTATGACATCATGCACAGTTCTCTCTCTAACTCTCTTAAGAGTTTGCCAGGAAGGGAGGGGGTGAGTCATAGGAAGGCCAATGAGAGCTGCAGGGCTGGAGGTGTGCCTCTGTATGTCTGTGTAGATCCATAAAGTGAACAGGCAGATATTTCAGCTGTCCACAGTTAAAATGGATGCAGTCAGACTCAGTGGAGGGAGATTTCTGCAGCATATTTGGCATGTACAGAATCACAGTATAAATAAAATAATATGCAAAGTGGTTGGAGGGAAGCTTCAGAATGGCAAAAAAAAAATTATTACAAATTATGTGAGCAGACTGCAGTCCTCTTTACTGACCAAGCCTTTTTTTCAGACTTGGTGTTTACAAGTTAAAATATTTTTTTTGCAGAAAAAATACACTTTTTGAATTAAAGAATAAAGACGGTAAGAAAGCAAAGTTAGCCCAATTTCACGCTTCAAAATTGCGCCCGCTCGTGGAATGGCGATACACTTTGGGCCAGATTCACGTAGCCCGGGCGCAACGTAACTTAAACGATTTAAGTTACACCGCCGCAAATTTCCCAAGTTAGTGCCCGATCCACAAAGTACTTACCTGGAAATTTACGGCGGTGTATCCTAAATCCGTCCGGCGCAAGGCGGGCCCAATCGAATGGGGCGAGTCCCATTTAAATTAGGCGCGCTCCCGCGCCGGACGTACTGCGCATGCTCCGTCGGGTAAATTACCCGACGTGCATTGCGCTAAATGACGTCGCACTGACGTCATTTGCTTAGACGTTAACGTAAATGGCATCCAGCGCCATTCACGGACGTCTTACGCAAACGACATTGATGTTTAAATTTCGACGCGGGAACGACGGCCATACTTAACATGGCTTAAGACAACTAGGGCTCAGCCCTAGTTTTACGCGGCGTAACTCGACAGAAACGACGAGGAGTTAGATCGACGGGCCGTTCGGACGTTCGGGGATCGCCTTAAGTATTCATTTGCATATTCTACGCCGGCCGCAATGGCCTCGCCACCTAGCGGCCGGCCTAGAATTGCATCCTTAAGATCCGACAGTGTAATTCAATTACACCTGTCGGATCTTAGGGCTATCTATGCGTAACTGATTCTATTAATCAGCCGCATAGTTAGAAACAGAGATACGACGGCGTATCAGTAGATACGCCGTCGTATCTCGTTTGTGAATCTGGCCCTTTGACCCTTAAAAATCTCCATATGCGACGTTTAAAAAATGTCTACAGGTTACCAGTTTTGAGTTACAAAAGAAGATACTAGAATTATTGCTCTCGCTCTAACAATCTTGAGGATACCTCACATGTGTGGTTTGAACACCGTTTTCATATGCTGACGCGACTTACGTATGCATTCGCTTCTGTACGCAAGCTCGGCGGGGCAGGTTGGGCTTTAAGAAAATAAGTCTTATTTTTTTACTTTTTATTTTTTCATTTTACACTGTCCTTTAAAAAAATAAAATAAAATAGGTCACTTTTATTTCTATTACAAGGAATGTAAACATCCCTTTTAATAGAAAACAAGCATGGCAGGACCTCTTAAATATTAGATCTGGGGTCAAAAGGACCTCAGATGTCACATTTAGGCTCCATGCACACTGGAGCTGATAAACTGCAGTTTATTAGAGTTTGGACATTTTTTTAAAAGCCCATAAACTTATTTTAGCCTATGTGTCCATGTACACATGGAAGTTTTTCAGCTTTAATGAGCAGTAGAGTTTATGGGATTTTTTCTGAACGCCCGAAAATCGCGTATAAAGTGCAATATTTTTACCTCAACGCTAATAAACGCTCCTAAACACTCGAAAATTGGCTCGCCAGCGTTTTTTAGCAAAAAAAACGCTAACGCTGAAAAAGCAAAAAAACGCCAACGCTGAAAAACGCAAAAAAACGCTAATAAACGCTGTTGCAAACACGTTAAAAAACTTTGAAAGACTCCATGCAAAGCTACTGGTGTTTTTATAACATTATTTTAGCGTCCAGTGTGCATGGAGCCTTACACTTAAATGCTATATAAAAAATAAATGTCTTTTTTTTTGGCCAATATTTTTTTCTCCTTTAAGACCATTGGGCCAAAGTGACGTTTGACATCGCTTCTGTCATCCAATGGTATGGAGCCGAGCGTGGGGCATCTTTCCTTCACTCGGCATCCAGCCTCACAGGGCAAAGGACGCGACTGTCTTCGCCACTACCAATGGCTCCGGTAAGTGGTGGAGACGAACAAAGCATGGTGGGAGGGGGGCATCTCCTGCCCCCCGATAAAAGAGATCTTGAGGCGAATCCGCCACAGAGACCACCCTTATCTGAAAAATAACCTTTGAAGAGGATAGCTTTTTTTTTTACTGAGCTAAAATGCAGCCCATTTAAGGCCAGTTCACACTGCTGCGATGCAGGAACCCCGCAAATCCAATGTCTCCCAGCGGCAGTTCACACTGCCCTATGTGAGCTGGTGGGAGTCTCAATTAAAAGTTAATGATACCCCCAAGTCAGTGTGCATATCACAGAGTGATCTACAGTGCAATCTGCAAATTCAGGCAGGAATCGGAAGGCATGGGTGTGAACCAGGAAAAGGGTCCTGTGCGAGTTTGGTCCCGAATGCGATGCAAATTCACCCATACTATCTGTATGACTGAAATCACATCGCACAGAGATCCCAAGTGATTTATGCTGCAGTGTGGTGCGAATCACATGCGATGTCAAACATCACAGCAGTGGGAACCGGCCCTAAAACCCCTTTTCACACTGAAGCAGTTTTCGGGTATTTTAGCGCTAGAAATAGCCTCTGAAAAGCACCTGAAAACTGCCTCCCGTTCTTTTGCAATGACTGCTGTAAATAGGTGCAAATACATACAAAAAGAAAACGTCTAAAAAAACGATTCTCAAACAGGAGTATCGTGTGAAAGAGGCCTAAATACAGCTGTTCTGTGAAGCCCTCAGAGTTTGTTATAGACCCTTATAGCCAGATTCAGATAGACTGGCTTACTTTTGCGGCGGCGTAGCATATCGCATATACGCTACGCCGCCGTAAGTCAGAGAGGAAAGTGCTGTATTCACAAAGCACTTGCCTCCTAAGTTACGGCGGCGTAGCGTGAATGGGCCGGCGTAAGCGCGCCTAATTCAAATGAGGATGAGGGGGCGTGTTTTATGTAAATTACTCGTGACCCGACGTGATTGACGTTTTTTACGAACGGCGCATGCGCCGTCCGTGGACATATCTCAGTGTGCATTGCTCCAAAGTACGCCGCAAGGACGTATTGGTTTTGACGTGAACGGAAATTATGTCCAGCCCCATTCACGGACGACTTACGCAAACGACATACATTTTTCAAATTTCGACGCGTGAACGACAGCCATACTTAACATTGACTAGGCCAGCTATTTGTTCGACTAACTTTACGCTGGGAATCGCCTTAGGTAAACGGCGTATCTTTTTTTTTTTTTTTTACGAGCACGGTATTTAAAAAAATCCTAACTCGGTTTGCGAATGTTGTTTTGAAAAACAAGCAGGATTCAGGCCAAAGCGGTGTGCAGTACCGCATTTGGCACTATGATGGGGGGGGGGGGGGGGGTATCGGAGTCGAAGGGGAATGCTCGGAAAGACTCGAAAAGACACGGAAATACTCCGTTCCCGAGGTTTGCTGAGGTCAACCGAGCTGTCCTCTGGCCTTTCCAGACGTTTTCGAGGCTCTCCAATGCTCCCCCACCTCTGGTCGCATGTGGTATTGCATGCCATTGAAGTCAATGCTGAACAAATTATTTTCGTTTCTATTGATTTCAGCGAAGAAACTCACTTTAATATGCGAGTACTTTGGATTACGAGCATTCTCCTGGAACGGATTATGCTTGTAATCCTGTCCTAGAGGCTGCAACTGGACAAGTCAAGAAGACATGATGTCATATAATGGAACCTAGAGGCGCCAAGGTGCGGAGGTAGAGCAGTGAGAGCCAGGGCCCTCTTTATAATTGATTGGACCCTGGGCAAACATTTTCTAACGCCTATCAGCAGGGCCGATCCGTAGGCCCTGAAAGTCTAATGTTTATTAGTACATTACAGAAAATAATGAACTTTATCACAATATGCTAATTTTTTGAGAATGACCTGTATAAACAGTCACATATAGAACTAAAGATACAACCAGTGGCGGCTGGTGCTCAAAATTGTTTGGGGGGGGATTCTGAAAAAAAAATCCATCAATTGCAGCCTCACTGTGCCCATCAAAAACAGCCACTGTACCAAACGCAGCCACTACCGTAGGTACATCATGCTCCGGTAGGTACCCACGTGGTGGGTGCCTACCCACGTGCACCCACCACGTGGGTACCTACTGGAGCATGATGGGACGGTGATGCCTATATAAATGGGATGCAAGGCGCGCTTCCATCATTACAGCGACAACAGGCGACGAGTCAACATCGGAAGAGGGGAGAAGAACAGAAGACCCTGACGTCACAGAAGACCGCGCCGGCTGCCTGTTACTAATTGAGCTAACACACAAACATAGCAGGCAGCCAGCGCTGAAGAAGAAGGCACCGGACATCTGCAGAAGAACCGGGGTTCGCCGAGTCAACAGCGGAGAGCGGCGAAGATAGAAGAAGACCCCCGGAGAGCGGAGAAGCCCCCCGGAGAGCGGAGAAGCCCCCCCCGGAGAGCGGAAGAAGAAACCCCCCCCGGAGAGTGGAAGAAGACCCCCGGAGAGTGGAAGAAGAAGCCCCCCCTGGTAATTGAGCTAATAACGAAGACAGGGGGGGCATCCGGAGCAGAATAATAAATTATTTTAAAAACCCTTGTGTTGTGTGTTTACTAACTTTAACTTTTTGCCTACAGGTGAATGGATGTACGATGTACCCCATATCCATTCACTTAGGGTGGGGGGCCGGTATCTGGGGGCCCCCTTATTTGAGGGGACTCCCAGATTCCGATAAGCCCCCGCCCGCAGACCCCGACAACCAATGGCAAGGGTTGTCGGGAAGAGGTCCTGTCCTCATCAACATGGGGACAGGGTGCTCTGGGGTGGGGGGGCCCGCAATGCGCCCCCCTGCCCCAGAGCACCCAACCCCCCCATGTTGAGGGCATGCGGCCTGGCACGGCTCAGGAGGGGGGGGCGCTCGCTCGTCCCCACTCCCTTCCTGACCGGCCGGGTAGCGTGCTTTGGATACGGGTCTGGTATGGATTGTAGGGGGACCCCCTACGTCAATTTTTCGGCGTGGGGGGGTCTCCTTACAACCCATACCAGACCTAAGGGCCTGGTATGCTCCTGGGGGGGAACCCATGCCGGTTTTTTCTTTGAAAATTGGCATGGAGTTCTCCCTCAGGAATGCATGCCGAGCGACGCTGTCATTTTTTTTTTTTTTCCCGACGCAACTTTTTTAAGCCGTCGCAATCCTCAAAACTCGGCGTAACGTAACTTCGCGCATGCGCAGTACGGCCGGCGTGGGAGCGCGCCTCATTTAAATGGGACTCGCCCCATTTGAATAGGAACGCCTTGCGCCGGCGGAATTTTAGTTACACAGCCTGAAATTTCTAGATAAGTGCTTTGTGGATCGGGCACTTAGGTAGAAATTTTAAGGCAGTGTAACTTAAATGGGATTTTTTAAGTTACGCCAGGTTTTTGTGGATCTGGCCCAAAATTCCTATCTCAAAAAATGAGCATATCATGAAAAGGTTCTCTAAACAAGCTCTTAACCTAATCATCTGAATCAACTAATTAACTCTAAACACCTGCAAAAGATTCCTGAGGCTTTTAAAAACTCCCAGCCTGGTTCATTACTCCAAACCGCAATCATGGGTAAGACTGCCGACCTGACTGCTGTCCAGAAGGCCATCATTGACACCCTCAAGCAAGAGGGTAAGACACAGAAAGAAATTTCTGAACGAATAGGCTGTTCCTAGAGTGCTGTATCAAGGCACCTCAGTGGGAAGTCTGTGGGAAGGAAAAAGTGTGGCAGAAAACGCTGCACAACAAGAAGAGGTGACCGAACCCTGAGGAAGATTGTGGAGAAGGACCGATTCCAGACTTTGGGGGACCTGCGGAAGCAGTGGACTGAATCTGGAGTAGAAACATCCAGAGCCACCGTGTACAGGCGTGTGCAGGAAATGGGCTACAGGTGCCACAATCCCCAGATCAAGCCACTTTTGAACCAGAAACAGCGGCAGAAGCGCCTGACCTGGGCTACAGAGAAGCAACACTGGACTATTGCTCAGTGGTCCAAAGTACTTTTTTCGGATGAAAGCAAATTTTGCATGTCATTCGGTAATCAAGGTGCCAGAGTCTGGAGGAAGACTGGGGAGAGGGAAATGCCAAAATGCCTGAAGTCCAGTGTCAAGTACCCACAGTCAGTGATGGTCTGGGGTGCCATGTCAGCTGCTGGTGTTGGTCCACTGTGTTTTATCAAGGGCAGGGTGAATGCAGCTAGCTATCAGGAGATTTTGGAGCACTTCATGCTTCCATCTGCTGAAAAGCTTTATGGAGATGAAGATTTCATTTTTCAGCACGACCTGACACCTGCTCACAGTGCCAAAACCACTGGTAAATGGTTTACTGACCATGGTATTACTGTGCTCAATTGGCCTGCCAACTCTCCTGACCTGAACCCCATAGAGAATCTGTGGGATATTGGGAAGAGAAAGTTGAGAGACGCAAGACCCAACACTCTGGATGAGCTTAAGGCCGCTACCGAAGCATCCTGGGTCTCCATAACACCTCAGCAGTGCCACAGACTGATTGCCTCCATGCCACGCCGCATTGAAGCAGTCATTTCTGCAAAAGGATTCCCGACCAAGTATTGAGTGCATAACTGAACATAATTATTTGAAGGTTGACTTTTTTTTTATTAAAAACACTTTTCTTTTATTGGTCGGATGAAATATGCTAATTTTTTGAGATAGGAATTTGGGGTTTTCATGAGCTGTATGCCAAAATCATCAATATTAAAACAATAAAAGGCTTGAACTACTTCAGTTGTGTGTAATGAATCTAAAATATATGAAAGTCTAATGTTTATCAGTACATTACAGAAAATAATGAACTTTATCACAATATGCTATTTTTTTGAGAAGGACCTGTATATTGTGGACTTTGAGTCTGTTGGTAATGTCCGTGTGTGATGTTTTCTTTGACTCCCTCCCAGAACAATCCGGTCAGCGCTCCATGGCTGAGAGTGCTGATTGGGAGCCGCTCGGCAAACTTTTTACGGCCATGCCCCTTCGACAGAAAGCGGTGGAATAGCAGGCTACTGTCAGACTGGCTGCAATACATGGGCTGAATATCGTCCGGTTTCCATTGAACTGGCCCATGCCGCCCGACATTCGGTCTGTGTGTACTAGGCTTAAGGGTCCTTCTCTGCAGTATGCTGGCAGAGGACATGCTCTACTGCTCAGGATGTGGCTGCATTCTAAGGGAAAATGAATTGTAAGTATTTTGTTGGTTTAAAGTTTAATTGGGCTTTAGAGTACCCGCAATTTCCTGTAACTGTGTCAAAATAGTTTTCTACATTCACAAATACCAAGAGTTATATTTTGGTATATGTTTGGGACCAACAGAATGAGTGGTTTATAATTGCAGTAATCTCCATGTCTGGAAAAAAAAATGAATTATCTTGTAGGATTAGCTTCCTCTTTGATTATTTATTAGACAAAAGCTTGTCAAACACTTTGAACGTGGAATGTCTGTGTAGGAGCCGGGGCCTATAAACAATGCTGCAACTGAGGGTGGGCGATGGGAATTTGGAATTTTTATTAGATGTCTCGGAAGGTGAGTAATTTGGAAGTAATTTTCAGTATAAGGTCTTTAGGTGGGAAATGTAATGAGTATGATCACAGCGTGAATTTTCCAGCACTGTCTTGCAATGCGTAACATCTGACTGTCTGTACTTTAATAGAATAGGAAGATTTTGACCTAACCCGCTAATGACCATACTGTGTATACAATACAAAAATCTTAACACGTCTGGAAAGTTATTATGTTGCCACACAGGCAGTTCTTCTTTCAATCTTTTTGATAAATGAGCCCAAGAGAGCAGAAAAAAGGGCAGCTAATGAGAAGGGAGAGCTGTGATGATGTCACCCGTTGCTAAGTAGGGCTACTTGTGCAATAGCAGAGCAGGGGAGCATTGCATTGCATCATGGGAAGGGTAGTGCCCAAGTACTGGAGCATTATTAAAAAATCTTGGCTGGGGATGCGCAGAGTTTTTGCTACTGATGCATTTTACTCCTTAATTGTAGAGCTTTAGGCCCAGATTCACAGACACTTACGCCGATGTATCTTCTGCGTAAGTGCTCGGATGCGCCGTCTTATCTCTGCGCCTAATTCGTAATAGAAGATACGCCTGAATTTTGGCCTCATCCGACCGACGTAAATTTCCTATGTCATCGTATCTTGGGCGCATATTTACGCTGGCCGCAAGGGGCGCTTCCATTGTTTCACGCATCAAATATGTAAATGAGCAAGATACGCCGATTCACGAACGTATTTACGCCCGTCGCAGTAATCTACGCCGTTTACGTAAGGCGTACGTCCGGCGTAAAGTTAAAGCACCATATAGGAGGCGCATCCCATACAAAGGTATGGACGTCGGAACAGCCGTCGTATTTTACGTCGTTTACATAAGTCGTACGTGAATGGGGCTGGGCGTAGGTTACGTTCACGTCGTAGGCATTGAGCCTTCGTATCTTAGGGAGTCTATGCGACGTGTTTCTGAGCATGCGCACGCATGCGCCGTTCGTTCGGCCCTTCATTTACATGGGGTCACGCTTCATTATAATAGATCACGCCCACTACCTTCCTACTTTGAATTAGGCAGGCTTACGCCGGCCAATTTACGTTACGCCGGCGCAAGTTTGGGAGCAAGTGCTTTGTGAATACTGTTCTTGCCTCACTGATTTACGTCGGCGTAGCGCATATGAGATGCGCTACGCCGGTCTAAAGATGCGCCGCTCTACGTGAATCCGGGCCCTAATCATTACTCTACGACTAAGCTCTGTAAAGGAATGTAATGGGTTAAAATGAGAAGTTCTTACGTGTGGAAGTATTGAATATTGGGCAATAAAACAAATGCAGTTGATAATGGAGTGGGGCCTTTTGTATCGGTTTGAAGTGTGAGCCCTGGTTCACACTGGGTACGATTTGGAACGATTTGAGATGCGATTTGACATGTCAAATCGCATCTCAAATCGGCGGCAATTGTCGGCAATGGCACTGTCCTAATCAGTGCGACGCCGCATCTGCGATTTCAAAAAGTAGTTCCTGTACTACTTTTTGCGATTTTGGGCCGCGATTTACATTAAATTGCGGCCGAAATCGCGGCAAAATCGCGGTAAAATCGTGCATTTTACCGCGATTTTGAATTCGCAGCAGTGTGAACCTAGGCTTAAAGATGGAAAGGGTGAGCCACTGAGTGCTTACACAGGACATTAGAGGCAAATATACCTAAAGTGGAGCAATTTGGTTTGAAATTAGTTGGCTTTGCTTTAAAAAATAAATAAAAATCACATGGGATTGAGCGCTTGACACTAACCCTAACACTAGCCCCGATCAGCAAGCCCATGTGACTACCATGTTGCCAATTGTATAAATTTAGTTGTCACTGATTTTCTATAACCAATCAAGTTGCATAGTCCGAGTGTCCAGTGCTTGGTACAATTGTATGCAGTATATAATTGCTATTCCAGTTCATCATAGCTACCCTTGGAATTATGGGAAAATTAGGGAAACATTTGCCTTAATGGTATAGTGGGAGGAGTACATTGTGTTTCATTGTAGGAGAGTGGAAAACACATTTATAATGCAATGACGGTTGTACATTTTGCTATGATGGGATGTCTTGTAAGCTTTTCTCTAGGTACGTACCCATAAGAGGTAAATGTTATTTTTTTCAGACACTCCTCCGTGCGAACCTAATGACCCTTCCCCAAAGAGAGATTTGGATAAAAGATGTAGAGATTCCGCTGTCAGAATGTGGCTGGGTCTCGGCTCCGTAAAGTAAAGGTCACATTAACGAGAGGATAAAAGATTTGTGTTATGGTGGAGGTATATCCTGTACCCTAGCTCTGTTTTTCCAAAACGAAAAAAAAAATGGGATTTGCAGCAGAATTTCAACCACAATAAAATTGCTTTGGATTTTAATGTTGCAATGAGCTATGAGTTCAGAAGGGACTTAAAGCGGTTGTATACCCGCTTTTTTTTTTTTTTTTTTACACCTGTAAGGCAAAAGCCATAATGAGATAGTATGCACCGCTCATTATGAAATACTTACCTTAAAACAAGGTATAGAGAACTTACCTGGTCCGAGCCGAGTGAGATGTCATCTTGCCTCGGTGTGTCTTCTGGGTATCGCCGCTCCAGCGTTGTGATTGGCTGGAGCGGAAAATGCATTCTATCAATTTACTTGGGACCAGTGATATCAATGAGAACATATCCTATCCATTTACTAGAGATTGGTGACGTCACTGAGAATGCATTCTAACCATTCACTAGAGAATGGTGGCATCAATGAGAATGCATCCTATCCATCCATTAGAGACCAGTGACATCAATGAAAATGTAGCCTACCCACTCGCTAGAGGCCAGTGACATCAATGAGAATGTAGCCTACCCACTCGCTAGAGGCCAGTGACATCAATGAGAATGTAGCCTACCCACTCGCTAGAGGCCAGTGACATCAATGAGAATGTAGCCTACCCACTCACTAGAGGCCAGTGACATCAATGAGAATGTAGCCTACCCACTCACTAGAGGCCAGTGACATCACTGAGAGTGTAGCCTGACCATTTACTAGAGAATGGCAACATCACTGATAATATAGACGAGAAAATGTGACCAAGTGTGACATCACACATGATGAACATCACTGGAAATGCAGCCTATCCATTCACTAGAGATTTATGACATTACTGAAAATGCAACCTATCCGTAACTAAAGAATGATGACATCATGTAGGTCAGGGGTGTCAAACTCAATTTCATTGTGGGCCGCATCAGCATTATGATTTCCCTCAAAAGGGCCGGTTGCATCTGTAAGATTAGATGTCCAGCGCATCCCCTCCCCTTTACATTAGATGTCAAGAGCCACCCCACCATCAGAAGTTGAGTCCCCCACCCTCCCTTACATCACAGTGCACCCCCTTTACTTATGCTGCTGCTGGGAAGAAGCTGGATGCATTGCTTAAAAGCAGAAGGTAAGGGTCTGGCAGTGCCGATCCTGACCTCCCTGGGGCCCTAAGCAAAATGACATGGCACATTAAAAATGAGAAGTGGGGGGCGCTGACGACAGTGAAATGTCACATTAAAGAAAGTTGAAAAGCGGGGGTAGGGGGTGTTCTGCTGTCGGAAATGACATCTTACATTAAATTGAGAAGCAGGGGGTGCTGACTTCTTACCTCTTCTCCCATGCAGCCAGCGAGTTGAGAAACGGGGTGAGGGGGCGAAAATGACTTCTCACCAGGCGGGGCCTCTAGTAATTTGGGGGGCCCTTCGCAGCTTTGCGGGGCCCTAAGTGGCTTGCATAGTGAGCCTATAGGGCGGATCGGCCCTGGGGTCTGGAGTAGGAGAGGAGAGGTGTGAGGGCAACATGAAATGGCCTGGAGGGCCGGATTCGGCTTGCGGGCCTTGTGTTTGACACCTGTGATGTAGGTTGTGGCCTTCTCATTCACTAGAATCAAAATTCACAGAACCTTAATTTTTCACATTATTTATCTATTTGCAAAAGGACATATTGGCCTATCTGAGGTCTGATGCTGCCATACTGATGTTGAAATTGGGGCTATTAGAAATGAATTGTTTATATTGCATGTCCACTGTGTCAATTTGTATCTTGTCACTATCCCATCCAGTCTGGTTTTTGGGTTGCCACATGGGAAGTGTAGTAAGGCTGTGTACACAAACAAGCAGTAGGTGCTCCATCTTGTACCTTTGATACAAAAGGTACATCTTCCACAGCCTACTCTACAAAAGGTAATCTGGAGAGAGAAGTTTTCCACAGGCTGATTACAGCGACAGATGTCTTAGTTCCTCCGCACGTATCGGAGAATGGCAGTATACAAAGGGCTTTATAGAGCTTCATCCCAGAGCGATGACTTTAAAAGGCAAACTGTCCCTAAGTTCGATGTTGTGTTGTCTGGGGTCTTGTTCGCCTCGTCCTGTACATTCCACGGCTACCACATCACTTCCCAGCAGCCAGTGGAGTTGAGTGAGAGATAGCTAGCTATCTGTAAGTCAAATTTCCCATCATTGCTTAACTCCTGCGGGATCCTGGCTCATCTCCCCTTTGTGCAGCCAGGTTTACACTCACAGCTCATACTTGCCATAGCTTGGATGCACAAACCCGCTTATAAAATCCACATTTCCAGGATTCTTTCCGCCACCCCCCCCAAGCAGTAAAATATACAAAGACGGGACGAGGAGTAAACAATTATTTCAGCGTTAATCTGCCTTTATTTTCGCTGTTCTTTTTGGTAATGGAATTCGCAGTTGGGCTTTCTCGAGTGATGGGTAAAAATAAGTTTGGGTCTTGCGAGAGTCTCAAAACAGATCTATAGGTGGAACACCCTGAAGCTCTCTCGCGTGTCTGCATTAACACAGCGCACACCTCGGAGCTGACAGTCCCCAGGATGTTATGTCTGGGAGGATGCTGAGAATTCTGGGAGAAGCATGTGCTCTGTACACCTGCTCTTAAGAACCAATTAGACTTACGTTGTAGACTTTTTCACAGCCAAAGGTCGAATCAAGGACATAAAAAAACAAAATCTCCTTCCTCTCAGACAGAATAAAATGTAAAAGCTGCGCGGCACTGCTTTCCACTTGTATGCTTTCTTCTTGCTTCTCAATTGCAATGGAAATTAGGATCAGAGCCAATTATCATTCTCAGAACCGAAAGAAAATATCAAAAGATGCAAGTGTCCCTCCAAGCTAAAGCCAAAATCACTCAATGCAAAGTTCAGAAGAATGAATGATTTTCCCCAAAACATTTCCCATATACTATTTGCAGTCCATTACTATTAGATTGGAAGTACAGTGGGGAAAATAATTATTTGATCCCCTGCAGATTTTGAGTCTGCCTACTTACAAAGAAATGAAGGGTCTATAATTTTTTATTATAGGTGTATTCTAAATGATAGAGACAGACTATCAACAAAAAATCCAAAAAAAAAAAAAACGATACAAATGTTATAAATTGAGTTGCGGTTCAGTGAGTAAAATTATTATTTGATCCCCAAGCAAAACATGACTTAGTACTTGTTGGCGAGCACAGAGGTAAGACGTTTATTGTAGTTGGTTACCAGGTTTGCACATGTCTGAGGAGGAATTTTGGTCCTCTCTTCTTTGCAGATCTTCTCTAAATCCTTAAGGTTTCTTGGCTATCACTTTGCATCTCAAAGTTTCAACTCCATCCATAAGCTTTCTATAGGATTATGGTCTGAAGACTGGCTAAGCCACTCCATGACCTTAATGTGCTTTTCCTTTTGTCACTCCTTTGTTACCTTAGCGGGATGTGTTGGGTCATTGTCCTGCTGAAAGACCCATCCACAACCCATCTTTCGGGTTCTGGCTGAGGAAAGAAGGTTCTCATCCAAGATTTTACAATACATGGCCCCGTCCATTGGCCCCTCAATGTGGCAAAGTCGGTTTGTACCTCTAGCAAAGAAAGCCCAAAAGCATAATGTTTCCACAACCGTGCTTGACTGTAGGGTCATAGTCAGCATTTTTCTTCCTTTAAACACGGTGAATCAAGTTAATTCAAAATAGTTAATATGCAAATACAGTGATACCTATTATAAATAAGGTGCCAAATGTGATATTAAACAGCGCTCAAAAAAATAGGTGAAAATGTAAATCAACAAATATAATATTGGTACAGTGACATAGTGAAAAATAAATAAATAATCCACCCTCTAAGTGAGTCAATATATAAGTGTCCAAAAATCCGTGCAAAAATCGCATCAAAAAATACCAGGTTGGCAAATAAAGTCCATGAACTGTCTAAGTGAACAAAAAAATATATATATAAATAGTTCATAAATGGAGAGCAAAGGAAAAGAAAAAATCCTTCCCGATCTTCAATAAGTGCTTTCACCACACCACAGTGACTGCGTGCTTCCACCACCCATCAGAAATGCAAACTCACCGCAACAAATGGCCTGACACTTTCGTGTTTAGGCACACAGGCTTGTTAACTGACCCCCTCAGTTTAGTTGATAGAACTCCTTCTTTTCATATAGAGTGGAGCATTCAGTTAAACAGATGGAGATCCGAAGCAAAAAGAAAACTCCACGATAACAGCCATATGCAAATAAGAAAAAGAGAGCACAATAGTGTGATACTGTAACACAACTTTTAATAACACACTACAAATCTCCCAAAGAATGCACTCACAAAGGTAACTCTTGTTACAAGCAGTGTATAAATCCAAAAACTGACACGGTGTAAAACAAAAAATAAAGATATCCTCCAGGTGAACTAGTGGTCACAGCGGACCAACGAATAGCCCAAGTGTTACTCACAGCCCTTGTGCAGGTGTACTGGAGCTGCTGCTTAGGTAATTGAGCTGGTGGCAGATTAGACCATTCCACGTTCAAGCTTAGAAAGTTAGGTGTGCGGTTGTGACTTCAGTAATCACTCCCCTTATCTCCACCCCTTTTTTCTACCTGAATCAAGTTAATTACAAAGAGTAAAATTTTGGTCTCATCTGACCACGGCACTTTCTCCCAATCATTCTCTGAATCATTTAGATGTTCATTGGCAAACTTTAGACAGGTCTATACATGTGCCTTCTTGAGGAGGGGGATCATGCGGGCGCTGTAGGATTTCAATCCCTGGCGGCGTATTGTTACCAATGGTTTATTTGGTAAGTGTGGTCCCAGATGCCTTGAGATCATTCACAAACTCCTCCCGTGTATTTCTGGGCTGATACCTCACTTTTCTCAGGATCATCCTTACCCCATGAGAACATTTTTTGCATAGAGCTCCAGACCGAGGGTGATTGATGGTTATTTTGTATTTCTTCCATTTCTGAATAATAGGATCTAATGCCGGTCACCTGATTGGCTGAAGGCAGAGGCGATCCTGTTGGGCGCCTAGCAGAACAGGAAAAAGAGACACAGGGAGGACACAGGAGCCATCGCCTGACCCACGCTACCAGTCCCACAGCTCGCCGCTGTCACCCACTACCACGATGGGGTAAGTGGCGGGCAGACACTGGGGGAGGGGGCACAGTGGCTGCATTTTCTGGGCACAGAGGCTGCATATTATAGGCACAATTGGTTGCCTTTGCTGGGCACAGAGGCTGCATATGATGGGCACAGTTGGCTGCAAATGATGGGCACAGTTGGCTGCAAATGATGGGCACAGTTGGCTGCATTTGCTGGGCACAGAGGCTGCATATGATGGGCACATTTGACTTCATATGATGGGCACAGTTGGCTTAAATTTGCTGGGCAGAGTGGCTGCATATGATGGGCACAGTTGGCTGCATTTGCTGGGCACAGTTGGGTGCATATGATGGGCACAGTGTCTGCAATTGATGTTTTTGTTTCTGTATTTTTCAGAAATGTTTAGTTTGTTTATGTCCCCACAAAAATTCTGAGCACCAGCCGCCACTGGTCCAATCACATGCTAGGGGTGGGGAGATGACCAACATGTATATCTGGGGAATTAAAAAAATGCTTATTACATCTCTGGTATACATGCACATTTGCGTGTGTTTTGGCTCTTGAGAAATTCTGCAAATATGAAAAAATACCTCTTGATCCTTGCATAAATCCAGTAAGCTCCCTTCTTCCTGTAGCGAGCTGTCAACACAGGGCCTCTGCTGCACTGAATCTGCCCAGTTTTCCCATGTCAGATTATATAGCTCCTCCCCTTTGTTATGTAGATGGGGAGGCGTTCTGTTGTCCAGCATAGAAGAACTGGGCAATACTGACAACACTGCTTGTGATTTCAGTGGAACAGTAGCACTATATTAGCTCGCTACAGGATGTTAGGAGCTCACTGGATTTCTGGTGGATCAACAGGTATTTTCTGTTCTTTTTTTAATTTTAAGGAATGGTAAAATGTTCCCTAAATCCCTGATACCACCTAGCTTTCATAATTATGTCTTTAGACTGCTGTCTGGGATCTGCAGGTGGTTATCCTTGCGTGTCCTCTGTCCTGTCCAGGCCATCGGTGCAATGTGGCTAAGTTCTATTTTTTGCCTACTAGTCACCCTTCACCAGGTGGGAGAGACATTGTGTCCTGCATCTTTGTGTGTCAAATGATGTCACACATTAAATTGGTCTTTGCTGGTTCGCAGCCAGCCCCGACCCTGTGCAGAACACACAGCCTTTATGAGATTCTTGGCCCGGTCAATAGACAGGAGGTAGTCATTGTGACGGTGACTTTAATTCCTGCTAACCCCCCAGATTTCACTCTCTTCCTCTCCTTTCAGCACGCAGACACTCCGAAAAAAAAACACAGAAAGCTGAGATCACAGCATTTGTCCCGAGAGTAAAATTTTCAGGAAAAAAAAACTTTTAGGAAACAGTGTCTGGCAGAGGGTCCTGCAGTCGCGGCCAGCCGCCTGGCGCTGCCAGGGTGAGGGCAGACAGAAGCCGCGTGTTAGCCGGCTTTCAGTCTGCGTCCCGGACGTATCACTGATGGATTCATAAAATTGCAAAGAGTTTTCATCTCTGCCTCAGAACCTTTTGAATTACATTCTTGAAGGAGAAGGGGACATAATTTGACCTCTGGCTGGATTCTCTTTATTTCCTCTTTTAATCCAGGCAGGCAGAATACAATATACCATTTATGGCATTCCTTGCCCCAAAGGAACTTACACTCTAATGGGGTAGATCCACAAAGAAATTACGCCAGCGTATCTATTGATACGCTGGCGTAATTTCAAAATTCCTGCGTCGTATCTTTGTTTTGAATCCTCAAAACAAGATATGACGTACGCCTTCGGATCTTAGATGCAATTTTTCGGCGGCCGCTAGGTGGCGTTTCCTTCGAAATCCGCGTTGAGTATGCAAATGAGCTATTAACGACGATCCACGAACGTGGAAGGACTGGGTGACAGCAGGGTACTGGGTAACAGGGAACTGGGTGACAGGGGACTGGGTGACAGAGGGCTGGGTGACAGAGGACTGGGTGACAGAGGACTGGGTGACAGCAGGGTACTGGGTAACAGGGGACTGGGTGACAGAGGACTGGGTGACAGAGGACTGGGTGACAGCAGGGTACTGGGTGACAGGGGACTGGGTGACAGAGGACTGGGTGACAGGGGACTGGGTGACAGAGGACTGGGTGACAGAGGACTGGGTGACAGCAGGGTACTGGGTAACAGGGGACTGGGTGACAGAGGACTGGGTGACAGAGGACTGGGTGACAGCAGGGTACTGGGTGACAGGGGACTGGGTGACAGAGGACTGGGTGACAGGGGACTGGGTGACAGAGGACTGGGTGACAGCAGGGGACTGGGTAACAGGGGACTGGGTGACAGAGGGCTGGGTGACAGAAGACTGGGTGACAGAGGACTGGGTGACAGAGGGCTGGGTGACAGAGGACTGGGTGACAGAGGACTGGGTGACGACAGAGGACTGGGTGACAGCAGGGGACTGGGTGACAGAGGACTGGGTGAGAGGGGACTGGGTGACAGAGGACTGGGTGACAGCAGGGGACTGGGTAACAGGGAACTGGGTGACAGAGGGCTGGGTGACAGAGGACTGGGTGACAGAGGACTGGGTGACAGCAGGGGACTGGGTAACAGGGGACTGGGTGACAGAGGGCTGGGTGACAGAGGACTGGGTGACAGGGGACTGGGTGACAGGGGAATGGGTGACAGGGGGCTGGGTGACAGAGGACTGGGTGACAGAGGGCTGGGTGACAGCAGTCTGGGAGACAGAGGGCTGGGTGACAGAGGGCTGGGTGACAGAGGACTGGGTGACAGATGACTGGGTGACAGCAGGGGACTGGGTGACAGAGGACTGGGTGACAGAGGGCTGGGTGACAGAGGACTGGGTGACAGGGGACTGGGTGACAGAGGACTGGGTGACAGAGGACTGGGTGACGACAGAGGACTGGGTAACAGGGGACTGGGTGACAGAGGACTGGGTGAGAGGGGACTGGGTGACAGAGGACTGGGTGACAGCAGGGGACTGGGTAACAGGGAACTGGGTGACAGAGGGCTGGGTGACAGAGGACTGGGTGACAGAGGACTGGGTGACAGCAGGGGACTGGGTAACAGGGGACTGGGTGACAGAGGGCTGGGTGACAGAGGACTGGGTGACAGGGGACTGGGTGACAGGGGACTGGGTGACAGGGGGCTGGGTGACAGAGGACTGGGTGACAGAGGGCTGGGTGACAGCAGTCTGGGAGACAGAGGGCTGGGTGACAGAGGGCTGGGTGACAGAGGACTGGGTGACAGATGACTGGGTGACAGCAGGGGACTGGGTGACAGAGGACTGGGTGACAGAGGGCTGGGTGACAGAGGACTGGGTGACAGGGGACTGGGTGACAGAGGACTGGGTGACAGAGGACTGGGTGACGACAGAGGACTGGGTAACAGGGGACTGGGTGACAGAGGACTGGGTGAGAGGGGACTGGGTGACAGAGGACTGGGTGACAGCAGGGGACTGGGTAACAGGGGACTGGGTGACAGAGGGCTGGGTGACAGAGGACTGGGTGACAGAGGACTGGGTGACAGCAGGGGACTGGGTAACAGGGGACTGGGTGACAGAGGACTGGGTGAGAGGGGACTGGGTGACAGGGGACTGGGTGACAGGGGGCTGGGTGACAGAGGACTGGGTGACAGAGGGCTGGGTGACAGCAGTCTGGGAGACAGAGGGCTGGGTGACAGAGGGCTGGGTGACAGAGGACTGGGTGACAGATGACTGGGTGACAGCAGAGGACTGGGTGACAGAGGACTGGGTGACAGAGGGCTGGGTGACAGAGGACTGGGTGACAGGGGACTGGGTGACAGAGGACTGGGTGACAGCAGGGGACTGGGTGACAAAGGGCTGGGTGACAGAGGGCTGGGTGACAGAGGGCTGGGTGACAGAGGGCTGGGGGACAGGGTGACAGAGGGCTGGGTGACAGAGGGCTGGGTGACAGAGGGCTGGGTGACAGAGGGCTGGGTGACAGGGGGCTGGGTGACAGAGGGCTGGGTGACAGAGGGCTGGGTGACAGAGGACTGGGTGACAGGGGGCTGGGTGACAGGGGCTGGGTGACAGAGGGCTGGGTGACAGAGGACTGGGTGACAGAGGGCTGGGTGACAGAGGGCTGGGTGACAGGGGCTGGGTGACAGAGGGCTGGATAACAGAGGACTGGGTGACAGAGGACTGGGTGACAGAGGGCTGGGTGACAGGGGGCTGGGTGACAGGGGACTGGGTGACAGGGGGCTGGGTGACAGAGGGCTGGGTGACAGGGGACTGGGTGACAGAGGACTGGGTGACAGAGGGCTGGGTGACAGGGGGCTGGGTGACAGAGGGCTGGGTGACAGAAGGCTGGGTGACCGAGGACTGGGTGACAGAGGGCTGGGTGACAGAGGGCTGGGTGACAGGGGGCTGGGTGACAGAGGACTGGGTGACAGAGGGCTGGGTGACAGAGGACTGGGTGACAGAGGACTGGGTGACAGGGGGCTGGGTGACAGAGGACTGGGTGACAGGGGGCTGAGTGACAGGGGGCTGGGTGACAGAGGACTGGGTGACAGAGGGCTGGGTGACAGAGGGCTGGGTGACAGAGGACTGGGTGACAGGGGGCTGGGTGACAGGGGGCTGGGTGACAGGGGCTGGGTGACAGAGGACTGGGGTGACAGAGCCCCCCTCCCCTCTCTGAGATTATTAGACAGACAATTTTCATTTTCCAGGGGCAGCAAAGGTAGGTAGGTGGCAGAGAGAGGAGGGGGGGCCTGGGGGGTGCACCGTTATATAGTGAGAGAGAGCTGAGAGATACAGTCTGTATACAGGATTTCTAATCTTTTTTTCCTCACCTTGTGCTCCAAGGGTGGCCGGGCCGCGTGTTAACTTCTTCTCCTCTGCGGCTGAAGACACGTGACTCTGCACTGGGCGGTGCTGGCGCTGCACGGGACTATGGAAGAAGATCTGACGTTCGTTTCTTCTCCTGCTCGGCTCCTCCCCTCCCTCAGACACGTGACACGATCTCTCCAGACAGACAGTCCACACAGCCGCGAAAGTGCAGCGGCGAGCATGGCGGCCGCAAATCGCCGGCAGCCGGCCGCCGCTGCTTTTAATAACATACAATGGTGACATGTGAGTGAGTGAGACATGACAGTCACTGGAGAGGGCAGGCGTATAATTGAAAAGTGCGGCCGCGGCCGCGATGGCGGCCACCGCCGTGCCCCACACAGGCAGCTAAACTGATTGATTTTTGACTGACTGCACGCGGCCTACCGGGAATTTTCCCGGTATCCCGGTAGGCCAGTCCGGCCCTGCTGGTATTCATTGCACATTATTTGTTGATTGTTTGCACATTAACTAATAATCATAGACACATGTACATACTTTTTGTTTTTTGAGTAACAAGTTCACAGGATCAGTTGTGGTAAAATGTTTATATAAGTTAGCGCAATACACTTCACAAATACACAAATCTAAATCCAACCTTTTGAGGTTGCACTTTTTATTGCAGCAAGACTTAATTAGAATATTGATATTATCTTGGCGCCGGTAACACACAATTTTTTTCTAATGCCCTCCGAAGACCTGGCCAACCGCCACGATGTACGAGCCACCATGTCTGACCACACTAACACCATGTCCGGGAATGCCATGCGAAGACGAAGGACATCAAATTTGATCTCCTTCGTCAAATCCAACATGGATCTAAGGCCCAAATCATTCCTGCCTACGTGAAAAACTAGAACGTCAGGCGGGCGGTCCAGACGTGCAAAACGATGCACTTCCAGGACCATTCTGCTCCACAGCATTCCCGGCACTCCCAGCCAGCGAACCCAGGCTTCCTCCCTTGGGAACCCCAATTGCCGACCTTCCGGCCTAGCCTCCGCCCTTTTACCCCCCCAAAATATGTAAGAGTGCCCAAGTATCCAAACCAGGGCCGGCACTACACCTGAAAGAAAAGAAAAACAAGTGCTTCACCGTAACCCATCAGCCCTAAACAATAAACATAACCTTATGCAGAACAATCAGCCTTAACATCCTCCCCATCCACCCCCTTCACAAACCTACCATCAAGTGAGGGCGGACATAAATGCGAAACCTGTTTGACTCCCACCTACCAATGCGCTTCACCGAGTCCGCATCCAACCCACTCCGAGCCGCTTCCGTAGCAGCCCCTATTCTAAAGGAATGCGACGAAAACTCTATTTCCACCAAGCCCAAGGACCGCAAACACTTGCGAAATACCGAAATAAATTGAAATTATGATAGTGGTAACCCATCCGCATGCATCAGCAAAGACCCTTCTTGTTCGGACGCATCTCCAAGAACCCCCTAACCGCCCCCACAGGACACAGCGGCGACTCTGGTAGCGAGAAAACCTGCACTCTCTTGCCCTTCCCCGTTTGACCCGTCTTAGATCTGCGTAACAACACCCTATCCTAATGGCAACTCACCTCCTTACTTCCGATCCCTCCTTGAACCTCCTTGGACAGGCTAACCAACTCGCCGATCCTAAAAAAGCCCAGAAGAATGCTAAGGCAAAAGCTGCGCGAAATAACGCTGTCTCATAAGCCGAGGCACAGACTTCCGGAAAACGGGCCAAAATCCCTTGCAGGACCTCAAATGACACCGGTCGTCTGGTATCCCTGCCCGCCCTGGATCGCCGTAACCTTTGAGTGCCTGACGCACCCAAAAGTCTTTTGTGAAGTCTGGAAAACCTTGCCATTTAAACAAGAATGCCAACCCCGCCACTTTCTTTCCTAATGCAGAGATCGACACCCCCTCCTCCATGCACCTCGAGATAAAGTACAAAACCAGCAACCTTACCTCCGGCCCAGCCGTATCTACTCCCAGCACGTGCCCCAAATCTGCCCATTCCTGCCAAACTCTGTTGTATGCGGCCCACGTCGTCTCACTCACCGACCTCTGGATCCATCCGTAAGCTACTCCAAAGCAATCTTCCACAACCAGTCGGGACACAGAACCCCCTGTTGCTCCGCAGCCGGTGCCAACTCTCGGAATCTGTCCCACTGGAAGCGAGATAAAGCGTCAGCAGTGACGTTCTCAACCCCTGGAAGATGCACCGCATAGATAAACACATTCAACTGGAGGCATCTCAACACTAACTGTTGCAGCAACCGCACCACCGGTGGCGAAGACGCGGAGACCTTGTTGATAACTTGCACCACCCCCAAATTGTCTCCATGAAAACGTACCTTCCGATCCCGAAAGGCCTCGCCCCACAGCTCCACCGCCAGCACCACCGGAAACAACTCCAGCAGCACCAGGTTTTTTGTGAACCTCGCCTACACCCAGCATTGCGGCCAAGGACCAGCGCTCCACTTGCCCTGGAAAAAAGCTCCAAAACCAGTCGAACCTGCCGCGTCCTTGAACAGCTCCATGTCAAAATTATTGACCGGCCTAGACATCCACAGCGCCCTCCCGTTGAAGGACTCCAAGAATGTGTGCCACACCTGCAGATCAGTCCTGTGCGTCTTCACCAAACGAACAAAGTGGTGTGGTGAAAGCACCCCCGCCGTGCCTGCCGACAGTCGCCGGCAGAACACTCTCCCCATCGGCAAAATGCGACAGGCAAAATTGAACTTCCCTAACAAGGGCTGTAACGATCGCAACTGCACCTTGCGCAAACCCAACATACCTTTAATTTCTTCTTTCAAGGCCGCCAATTTGTCTTCCGGCAGGCGACATTCCATGGCTTCAGAGTCCAGCGTAATTCCTAAGAACGTAATGACCGTCCTGGGCCCTTCTGTCTTGTCCGGGGCCAATGGGACCCCAAACCTTTCCGCCACATGTTCCAGTGTCGCCAATAGAATCGCGCAGCTCCTCGAGTCGGCCGGACCCACGCAGAGGAAGTCATCCAGATAATGAATGACGAAATTCACCCCCGCCACGTCCCTGAGCACCCATTCCAGAAAAGAGGTCAACGAAAAATTCCCCGTCCCAGTGACACCCCAATAGTCGAAAGGCCGCTTCCACATCACCCTGGCCATAAAAGCGGACCCAAAGCACTGCTGCATCAAAAGATGTGTAACTCACTGTGCACATGTCGGGGTCAATGGCATAATTCACCGACCCCCCTTTTGGGAAAGAAAGATGGTGAATCAGTCTAAATTTGTTCGGCTCCTTTTTTGGCACCACCCCCAACGGGGACACTACCAAATCCCGCAAAGGAGACTCCGCAAAAGGACCCGCCATGCGACCCAAAACCACCTCCTTCAGTAGCTTCTCCGAAACCACCTCCGGATGGCGTAAGGCTGACCGCAAATTGCGAGGAACCGGTGGTACTACTTGCAACAAGCAAGGAATCCTAAACCCCTCGGCAAAACCGTCCCCTAATAAACGGGCAGCCTTCCTATCCGGATACCTACTTAGAAACGGACGCATCCTTACCACCATCACCGGAGTCCTCCCTCTTGTTCGCAGACTCACCTGAACGGGATCCCCCACAGCTGGAACACTCATGCTTAAATCGGCACGTGACTCCAAATTTGCAGTTCCCTGCATTGTATTGCCAACAAACCCCTTTTGTCTTACCGGCCGGTTGTTCAGGGGAAGACGATCCACAGCCAGGGCCGGATTAACAATGGGGCTGATGGAGCTGCAGCTCCAGGCCCCTTTCTCAAGATAGGCCCATTTGCCCAAAAAAAAAACATTTTTTTTTTTTTTTACGATTTTTTTTTTTTTAAGATCGAATTTGGGGGGTTGTAGCTCGATGACCAGAGGTCACAGAAACCCCACATTTGGGGGTAGGCATTGGAAGAGCTACCCCACAACTGGTGAAAATATGGGACGGCTATCATTTATGGTTCCGGACATACGGGCCTGCTTGCACAGCCTGTCAGAAGCTACATTCAGAGCGGCCAATATAAATACAAGCTGACACACTACAGCAGACTGATAGGATCACAGTGCTTATAATAATTATTTGTATATTACTCATGGTAATTAACCCCTTGCCACCCAGGACAATTCTGACACTTCTCTACTACATGTAAAAATCATTTGTTTTTTGCTAGAAAATTACTCTATGGTGGTCTTTGCACTTTTTATGTTGCAGGGTACAGAGCTGCACGATTCTGGTTAAAATGAGAATTGCAATTTTTTTGCTTAGAAGATAGATCACGAGTCTCTCACGATTGTTGCGGCGTAACATCATCTTTCACATTAAAACAAAAAAAAAAAAAAATGGGCTAACTTCACTGTTTTGTTTTTATGGTTTTTATTATTCATTGAAGTGGGAAAATGCAGTGTGACATAACATATTGCAGCAATAGCCATTGTATTCCCTAGAGTCTCTGCTAAAATATATATAATGTTTGGCAGTTCCAAGTAATTTTCTAGCAAATAATATTGCTTTTTAACTTAAAGCGGAGGTTCACCCATAGAGAACACATTTTACCCTTAGATGCATGCTCGTTTTGTCTAGGGGAATCGGCTAGTTGTTTTAAAATATGAGCCGTACTTACCGTTTACGAGATGCATCTTCTCCGCCGCTTCCGGGTATGGGCTGCGGGACTGGGTGTTCCTTCTTGATTGACAGTCTTCCGAGAGGCTTCCGACGGTCGCATCCATCGCGTCACGATTTTCGAAAGAAGCTGAACGTCGGTGCGCAGGCGCAGTATAGAGCCGCACCAACGTTCGGCTTCTTTCGGCTACGAGTGATGCGATGGATGCGACCGTCGGAAGCCTCTCGGAAGACTGTCAATCAAGAAGGAACGCCCGCTCCCGAAGACCCATACCCGGAAGTGGCGGAGAAGATGCATCTCGTAAACGGTAAGTACGGATCATATTTTAAAACAATTAGCCGATTCCCCTAGACAAAACGAGCATGCATCTAAGGGGAAAAGAGAAAAAAAAAACGAATTGGGTGAACTCCCGCTTTAAGAAACAAGTGTTGGACTTTAAGTGGTTAAATTTAGTTACAATGTTAGTTAGTTACAATGTTTCATTTTGTTTACAAACTTCGCAGACTGCCCAGATTTTTTCTTTACACACAGAAGTGTATCCCTTTGATCTAAGAAGGAAGTGTCAGTTACAATGTTTCCTGTTAAAAACTTGGCAGACTGCCCAGATATTTTCTTTTGACAGCTGAAAGTCTCTCCACTTGTTATATGAAAGGATCAGCAAACTCTGCATTGAAGATCGTCAGGGGGGTTGAATCGAGATCACGATTTTTTTAACGATTAATTGTGCAGCTCTAGTACGGTATTTGCGCAGCAATTTTTCAAACATGTTTTTTTGGAAAAAAATGTTTCATTCATTAAAAAAAACAGTTAGTTAGTTAAGTTAGCACAATTTTTTTTGGTATCCTAAGCGATGCTTTACATTTTTTTAGGTTACATGTTTAGAGTTACAGAGGAGATCTAGTACTAGAATTATTGTTCTCGCTCTAACGATCGTGGCGTATGTAACCTGTGTGTATCTGGCTCTGATACTACCAGTGCCTACCCAGCCACTGACTACTATCTCTCCCCAGCCTGTCCCCACACACCCTCTCACCTGCTGACCTGTGGATGGGGAAATCACTCCTGCAGTGTTATTGTGTTCTGCCAGTGTGTACAATGATCAGTGTTGCTAACTTTAGCTGGCAGCACTGATTGTTTTAAGAAAAAAAAAACAGGCTGGTTGTACTCAAGTTGATTAATAGATTGACTTGTGTAAAACCAGCTAGCCCATACATAGATTGACTATGGCTGGTCTCTGCATAATTGGCGTAATTTCAATCCATGTATGACCCGCTTAACCACTACTCAGTCCCTAAATATCCTTCCACTCCTGTACATAGTGCTCACTGTCATACTCTCCACACTCCTCTCCTGTACATAGTGCCCACTGTCATACTCTCCACACTTCTCTCCTATACATAGTACCCACTGTCATACCCTACACACTCCTCTCCTGTACATAGTGCCCACTGTCATACCCTCCACACTCCTCTCCTATACATAGCGCCCACTGTCATACCCTTCACACTCCTCTCCTGTACATAGTGCCTGCTGTCATACACTTCTCTCCTGTACTTAGTGCCCACTGTCGCACCCTCCACACTCCTCTCCTGTACATACTGCTCACTGTCATACCCTCCAAACTCCTCTCCTATACATAGTGCCCACTGTCATACCCTCCACACTCCTCTCCTATACATAGTGTTCACTGTCATACCCTCCACACTCCTCTCCTATACATAGAGCCCACTATCATACCATCTACATTCCTCTCCTGTACATACTGCCCACTGTCATACCCTCCACACTCCTCTCCTGTACATACTGCCCCATCATACCCTCCACACTTCTCTCTGGTACGTACTACCCTCTGTCATACCCCCTCACTCTTCCTGTACATACTGCCCATTGTCATACCCTTCACACTCCTCTTCTGTACATAGTGCTTTTTTCCGTACCCTTTGTACTCCTCTCCTGTACATAGTGCCCACTGTTAGACCCTCCACATTCCTCTCCCTCACCTGCACATACTTCCCACTTATATACCGTCCATACTCCTCCCCTATGTCGCTTACCCACAAAAACAGTTCTTTAAAATTATACTGAATATCCTCAATGTTACCAGCTCTAGAATGGACACACTTTTGTTAGTTCAACTAAAGGAAATATCAGTTCTCATATTTGTTCTGCCCCATTATTAGTACTCATTTAATTTTGTGATTACTACTATGATGTATAGAGGAACATTGGGGATCTCAGCTACTCTAAATATAGCACTTATATAAAAAAGTGGCCCTGAAAATATTTTTTAAATGTTGGCAACTGTGCACTTAGGCACTGCCCAAGGGCCACCGTCCACCGGGTCAGTAGGGGGCCCCATGAGAGGCTCCTGGGATCCTGTGATAATAAAGCGGTAGTAAACTTTCCTGACATTACTACTTTTTAGAGGCCCTGGGGTAGGTTATGCCACAATGTACAAGTATGCACAGCATATTAGCACATTAGTGTACACTTCAATTTTCAGACTGAGCCCTCCAGTGCTGCGATGAATCAGACGGGGCCTGGACACTTCCATCTTCACCCGGTCTTCCTTCTGGGTTCTGTGCCTTTGGTCACTTGCCTTGGCTGGGCTGCGTTCATGTCATTCCCACGCATTTATTTATTATTTATTACACCCCATTCACACCTCTGCGACAAAACGCCCGACGCCGGCCGCTCGTGCCGCTGGAGGGGAGAATTCCCATTGCTGTCTATGAGATGGTTCACATCTCATAGACGCCGTACACCTGCGGCATGAAAAAAAGTCCCGGACCCTTTTTTTCAGGCGGCATTGGCGTTCGGCCATACAAAGCAATAGGAAGGATTTGTAAAAAAAAAGTTACACTATTTGCGGCAAAATACGCCGCGTACGCGGCGTTACTTGTCGCGGAGGTGTGAATGCAGCCTAAAAGGCCCCACCAAAATCCTCAGCACCAGGCCCATGATGTTCTTAATCTGGCCCTGTCCACAGCCCCCCCCCCCCACTGAAAAAACTGGTTCGGGGCCCTAGCCGAAGTCATCAGTCGCACCCACAAATTTATGTCCTTGTGGTCCCACCTCAAATCCGGGCGCACCGCCATCCTCTGCCTGAACTGCTCGTCATACCTAAGCCAAGCTGTGCCCCCATAAAGCCTATACGCCTTCCCAATCGAGTCCTGATAGCCGAAGAGCGCCGCACCACACTCCGTCTTCTTCGCGCTAATCACGCTTGCCAAAATACCAAATGCCTGCAGCCAATTTTTGAATGTACGCGGGATCAGCCGATACCTACGTTTTTCTTCATCATCCTTCTTGGAGTCGTCCGGCTTAACCCTGTCCAAATTGAACTTCTCTCACGGTAATAGCGAGAAAATGTTCACGTACTCTCCCTTCCCGATTATTTCTCGGACATCCGCCTTCAAGTGCGTCCCTAACGAACCCTCAAAACAGATATAAACTTCACACTTAGCCGCATCTGCCAGCCTAACCAGGTCTTGTCTCTCCACCGTAGCCTTGGTACTGTCCTCCCCCGCCTAAGGCGCACTATCTGCCTCGGCAGGAGGAGGAACCGCCGCCGACACCGTAGGAACCACCACCGCAGGAATACTCACCCCTCCCTCCCCCCGGGGATCCATGCTATTCGCCACAAATCCCCCTTGTTCAAACCGGCTAACCAACTCTTTTATCCCTGCCAAAAAAAACTTAAAACCAGCCTCCTCCCCCGTGGCTACCCCAGGCCTAGTCCCCACTGTGGCCTCACTTTGCCTTAACCCCACACCAGCCTGGCTACCACTTGCAACCACCCCCCCAGACTGGGCAATGAAAGGTAAATAATAAAATGACTTACCGGGCTGCCTAGGAAGAGACCCACCAGCTGATCGTCCCGACTCCCTCGCTGCCGACCTCCTAGGAATCACTCTCTCCACCTCCGATCCCGACACTTCACCCTCAGACCTCTCCACCGCTTGTTCCTCTTCTGATGAAAGCCCTCCAGGGGAAGGGTCCCTGGATTCCGAGGGTCCTGCCGGCTCCTGACTCCGCCTCCCGGCTACAGACTCGCTCCCGGGGGGGGCTACATCCAGCCCTGCTGTCACTCTCCACCACCGCTGCCGTCATACTCCACTCCCCATCCTTCTGGCGTAGGTCCCCGGCCGAGGAGGAGGAAGGCCCGGACACCGCCACCCTGGATTGTTCCCGCCGAGGCGCCCTCTCCGATGATGTCACACCGGGGGAGGGGCCCACGCGCTCTGACTCCAACCGCCGAACAGGGGCGCAATGGCCGTTCCGGAGCTCCCGGACAGGCCGCCGCAGAGCTGCGTCCTGGCTGGGGATTCCTCCCAGCGTCCACCCCAGCATGCCTACACTTCGCGGGGGGACCCGTAGAGGCCCGCGAAACGGGATTCCCAATGTGACGTCTCGCTCTGGGGGAGAGGTCAGGGGAGAAGCGCTCAGGCGGTCTGGACTGCCTAGCTCACGCTGACTCCCTCCCCCTGGTCTGTGGCCCCTTCCGCCGGTCGCACCATAATCGGTCCTAAATTCTCCTGCACCCACTCTGGGCCCCCGCGCTGAGGCCTCAGCCCGCAATTGAGCTAGCAGGTGCTCTACTCCTGACATGCTGCTACACAAACTTTCCCTCGGGCTGTGTTACACTGGTGGTAGGGGTCTCCTAATTTATCTGCACTGTCCCCCCTCCCACCACCAATCCACCTATCCACATCCCTCTTACATCACTGTCCCCTGTTTCCCTTTTCACGCCAGCCCTCCGCCTATGCATTTTATTTCTTTTGCTCCGGGCTTTTCTTTACAAGCTCAGGGATACTGCTGAAGTAATGTGTTCTTTACTTTAGCTGAGAACGCTCCACTGCCTCCTGCACCGTTCGGTCCCCTCCCCTATGCATATCGATACCGGGGTTAACTTGTATCTTCCTCAGGGGGAAAATGTCCTCCAGAGTAATAGTCAGGCCCCTATACCCTTTTTATGGCCAGTAACTTGCTAAAAGCCTTCAAAATGGGGACTTTTGATTTTTTCTGTTCGGGTCCCACAAACTTCAATGGGGTTTGTCATTAAGGTCCGAATTTAAGGGATGTTCGAGAGTTCTGGCGCAAACTGAACAGGGGTGTTCGCCCATATCTAGCAGGTATGTTTTGCACTTATAGAACAGATATAACAAAATGCTTTTATGGTATATTTACCAGACAACGGAAGCAAAAAGTTCATTGTAAAGCCTCGTACACATGGTCGGACATCCAACAAACTTTCCCTTGGATTTTTGTCCGAAGGGAGTTGTCCGGTCACACCCATAGCATACACACGCTAGGACTTTTTCGGCAACAAACACGAACGTAGTGACGTTTCAACGTACTGACGAGAGTTTAAAAGAGGAAGTTCAATTCTTCGGCGTCACCCTTTGGGCTCCTTCTGCTAATTGAGAGTTAGTAGAGGTTTCGTCTGTGTGCATTCGCGATTTTCAGTTTCGTGCAATTTTGTTCGTTTCTGAACGTCCGTTCATCAAGCAGACATGTTTCGCAATGGGGTTGTGCTAACTTGACCCACAAAAAAATAAATAAAAATATGTTTGATTCATATAACCAAAATACACTAATCCAAAGTAAAGACATTTGTTTTTACTCCGTCAGTATCACCAGCAAAGCAGCTTTTAGTATTATCACATTATAAAGAAGAAGAGAATGTGCGCTGCTTTTCTTGATTTCAGAACTTGCCGCATCACACATGTGCTCTTTCAAATACGAACGCTAGTTTTACTAGACAGTAAGCTTCCGGCTGGTTTTTGCTTTTTGCTTCTGAGCATGCGCGTTTGTACCTTGTACAAAAGTCCAATTGCTTGCTGTACACATGGTCGGACTAGGCACCATCGGACTTTTGTTGACGTAAAGTTTGTCCATTTGCAGACCAAACTTTTTGTCCGATGAAACCCGAAAAAGTTGGTCCAATGGAGCGTACACACGGTCGGACAAATTTGAAAACTTGCAGATTTTGAAGTTTGTTGGCAAAAAGTCTGACCGTGTGTACAGGCCTTTAGAGTTTAAATATACTGTATACACAACTTTTTGCCAACATAAAAGAATGTAAAAATAAAATTTTTGGATCATGGAAAGACTTGTGTAACCAGAAACCATTGATTTCATGGCCTCGTATCCTTTTGCATTCACAGACTTGGCTGTATCCTATCTGCAAAACGTACTAGGACCCATTTCAGTGACTCAGTTTTGTCTGGGACGGTTCCGGCCCTTGTACTCTTATCAGCAGGTGCTCAGAATTCCAGGAATTTCTACTAAAAAGATAGCACAGGAATCTGGTCTGAAATTATTTCATACATTTCTTTGTTTACATAAAAAATTACTTTAAAAAAAAACTCTCATAGAGTAAATATGGTGTGCTGCATCCAAAATAGAAATGTTTGAACACACCTTCCTTGAATCGGGGTGGGTTCCTTCCTGTTCCCACACCTCACCTGTGTGTTGTTTTTCTGCAGGTTACCTGTCACACCAGCCAGATGGTGACAAGTTGCTATATTGCACATGTAGCTGAATATTTTAGAGGGGTGACACCATCACTTCCCCGAGAATCAAAAGGATCCACTTATAAGATCTAAAACTAAGTTTGCCTAGGTCTGTCCATCTATCCAGGACATTGCTAGGATTGCAAAATCCCTGGGGATTCTTTTGGCACCGTATGTAGCGCAGCTGGCCACAGTAAGCAGTGGCGTCTATATGGGGGTGCGGGGGTAAGGGGGGGGACCGCGGGTGACACCTACCGGACACCAGGAAGCCGTTATAGTGGGTGCTGTTGAGCCCCCCATTTGTAAACTGGTGACAGTGGGATATTTTCCCCTGCTCCGTTAATCCGAGATCTCAGCAGCGGCTTAGCAGCGCCGTGACAGGGGAGAGATGAGCTGCGGGCTGTCCGTGTATCTCCCCCCACTCGCCCCTCCCCTTTCTCCTGTCACCCAAATGAGAGAAAAGAGAGCGGCTCTAATCTGGTTCAATAGTAAGAAGAGCCAACAAGACTGTAATCCTTGAAGTGTCGTTTATTGGTACATCAGAGTGACAATAAAACAATAATGTTTTTCCAACTTCATCATTAAAACGACGTTGCCCACACACCATAGTTTTTTAAAAATGCTCTAGCAAAGCGCGGTGACGTACAACACGTACGACGGCACTATAAAGGGGAAGTTCCATGCGGATGACGCCACCCTTGGAGCTGCTTTAGCTGTTTCCGTGTTAGTAAAAGACGATTCTGGCTTTTCTGTCTGTTACAGCGTGATGAATGTGCTTTACCAGATTTACCAGTTTTACCAGAACGAGCGCTCCCGTCTCATAACTTGCTTCTGAGCATGCGCGGGTTTTTAACGTCGTTTTAGCCCACACACGATCATTTTTTACAACCCGAAAAACGGCATAGTTTAAAACGTCGTTAAAAAATGCAGCATGCACGAAAAAAAAATGTTTTCGTTTTTCAGAACCCGAAAAATGATGTGAAGCCCACACACGGTCATTTTAAATGACATTTTTTTAAAACAATGGCCCAGATTCAGGTAGTTCCGCGCAATATTTGCGTGGGCAAAGAGCAAAGATTTTTCTCTGCGCCCACGCAAATATTTCGATTTGCCCTGCGATTCACGGAGCAGTAGCTCCGTAAATTGCGCGGGCGCTATGCTAATTAGCCCTGCGTAAGGGCGCCTAATGTAAATGATCCCGCCGGGGGCGGGAATCATTTAAATTAGGCGCGCTCCCGCGCCGAGCGAACAGCGCATGCTCCGTCGGGAAACTTTCCCGACGTGCATTGCGGCAAATGACGTCGCAAGGACGTCATTTGCTTCTAAGTGAACGTGAATGGCGTCCAGCGCCATTCACGAATCACTTACGTAAACGACGTGAAATTTAAATTTCACGAGCGGGAAGGGCGGCTATACTTTAGCATTGGCTGCTCCTACTATGAGTAGGAGCAGCCTTACGCTAAAGTCGCCGTACGGAAACTCCGTACCTTGCGTGCGCAGGGCCCGCGCAACTTTTGTGAATCGGTGGTAGTATGCAATTTGCATACTATACGCCGATCACAATGGCCGCGCCCCCTAGCGGCCAACGCAAGAATGCAGCCTGAGATATGAAGGCATAAGGAGGCTTATGTCTGTCATATCCTAGGCTGCAGTCCGTGTAGCGATGTTCCTGAATCAGGGGCATTCGCTACGCGGGAGCAAAACAGCTATTGCGCCGCGCAACCTATGGTTGCGCGGGCGCAATAGCTTCTTGAATCTGGGCCAATGTTTTTTTCATGCCGAAAAATTATCGTGTGTACGCGGCAATTGTGGAAACATTTTGTTAGCAGTAGAAGGACCTCATGTTTAAAAAAAACCCTAACCTATCTACTTACTCTATGCACAGCCTACATACGTCACAGTCTTGTGCTCATAATATATGCTTTAATTGTGGTGCCACAAGTGAGAGCCTCACAGACATGTATAAACCTCAGTGCAATCATTTAATAACAATTAAAAAGTTTCATTACATATGCATTTCTGCTTGCATAAAATAAATATAGAGGTAACATAAGAGTAGCACTCTCTAGTGTACATAATTGATATGAACATTTAGTTGACTCCAGTAGCTTAAAGCAGTAGTAAACTTTGTGAAAAAAATATATATATTCACCCTGCAAGGCAATCTCATTGCATGCTAGCACATTATGAAAGACTTACCTTTAAATGAAGCCGCCAAGCGGTACGTTGTCACTGTCAACAAGGCTTCTATCTTCACCCGTTCTTTTGTCTGGGTTCACAGACTCCGGCCGTCTGTCTGGCCGAGCCGTGATGACTTTACTCCCATGCATGCATGCAGGAGACACTGTTAGGGTACAGACCTCTGAAGGAACGGCACGGAATGCCGTTTCTTCAGAGTGCATGCGACTGTGACGTCAGCGGCTGCTACTCCGTGGAATATCTAGTAAATAGTAGACGTTTAGGAGATATTCATTTCACCTACAGGTACGCTTTATTATAAGCTTACCTGTAGGTAAAAATGGCTGAAACAACTTTACTACCACTTTAAGTGAGTCTTGCTCTGTGTTCAGATTTAGGTCAGCTGCCAGACTGAGACTCTAGTACCTCCCCCTGGCTTCTGGAAGCTTCTGGAATGTTCCAGAACTTAGTGGGAGAGGGTATGGAGTTGAAAACCTGAATATTCAAGGATCTCTGCCAATTCCTGGACAAGGATGATCCATAAGGTGGGGGAGACGGCCCCTAAAATAGCCTGGACAGTGGGAGGTTGTTGCTGGTTGGAGGATGGAGTGCTGAGCTGAGGATCGTGAGGCATGGGAGGGGACCCTGGGTCTGGGGGGCCTTCGCCTCCAGGCTGGGGCTGAGGAAGGAAGGAGAGGAAGCTGATTAGAGGGATCTTTACCACCTTTTAGTTTTATCTGGAAGACACCCTGTCTGGCATGGGAGGACATGTACAGCAGGAGGCCTGAACAGCAGTCTTAGCCAAAGCAGCAGGAATTAAAGGGACAGTGTGAGTACCTCTACCTACAGTGGGTATAGAAAAGAATCTCCCCCTTTAAAATAACCCCATTGTGTTGCTTTGCAGCCTGAAATGAAGACAGACACAGTTTTTGTTTTATCCAGCTGTATTTACCAGTGCACCTTCTAAAACCCAAGTGATAGATAGAACACCAACACGCCAGAAACAATAAAAACAAATTCAAAAACAGAATCACTGAGTTGGAAAAGGGATCATCCCCTTATGTCAGTATTTTGTTATATCACCTTTTGCTTTGATTGCAGCCTTTAGTCTGTTGGGATGTCTATACTAGCTTTGCACATCTAGACTTTGCAATATTTGCCCATTCTTCTCTGCAGAACTGCTCAAGTTCAGTTGACGGTGGCTGTTTGTGGACTGCAGTCTTCAAGTCATTCCACAGATTTTCAATTCACATAATTTGTAATAAAAACATCTTTGCCATTGTAAAGCTTCCCTCCAAGCACTTTGCATATTGTTTTATATATACAGTACAGTGATTCTGTACTTGCCAAATATTCTTCAGAAACCTCCCTCTATTGAGTCTGGCTGCATCCAATTTAAATGTTGGCAGCTGAAGCTTCTGCCTGTTTACTTCCTGGATTTACACAGACACACAGAGGTACACCTCCAGCTCTGCAGCTCACATTGGCCCTCTTTTGACTCCCCCCCTTCCTGGCATACTCTCACAAGAGTGAGAGAGAGCTGTGCATAGTGTCATAACCCTAGGCCAATGTCCAGACAATACACAGGAAGTGGGCTGTATAAAGGTATTTACTGGCAGAAATAAAAAATAACTATCCAAAGTTAAAACAACAAGGGCAGAAGATTTAATAGATGAAAAGATGAAAAAATGAGTTCCGCTTTAGGTCTGGGCTCTGACTAAGCCATGCAAGGACATTCGCCTTTTTATCCTTCAACCACTCTGTGGTCCTTTTTGCTGTGTGCTTTGGGTCATTATCATGTTGGAAGGTAAACCTTCTTCCCATTGACAACTTTCTGGAAGAAGGCAGCAGATTTTCTTAAAAAATTTGACTGCATTTTGCCCCATTTATTTTATCATTCTATCCCTGCTGCAAACACCAAAACAGGATATACCACCTCCATGCTTTACTGTTGGAATGGTGTTATTTGGACGGTGAGTAGTATTGGATACACCATATATATAGTTTGGTGTCGAGGCCAAATAATTACATTTTTGTCTCATCTGACCACCTTAAATGCACCTTAAAAATTCTGAGGCCACATGGAAAAAGGTGTTATGGTTAGATGAGACTAAAATTATTTGGATTGATTTAAAACATAGTGGTGAGGGTATATACCGTACACTTATTGGGAATTTCTTTTTTCACCAAAGATATGTAGCAAAATGCATTTTGGCCTAAAGTTATTAAAAAAAATGGTTGTTTTTATTGGATATGTTTTAGAACTGAAAGTAAAAAATATATATATATTTTTTTTTTATTATTTTTTTTATCATTTACATAATAACATTTTTTAAAACCCAGTGGTGATCAAATACCACAAAAAGAAAGCTCTATTTGTGTGAAAAATATGATATACATTTTGTTTGGGTACAGCATTGTATGACCATGCAATTGCCAGTAAAGGCCCATACACACGATCGGATTTTACGTCAATAATTGTCTGATGGACGTGTTGTGTCGGATAATCCGACCGCGTGTATGCTCCATCAGACAATTGTTGGCGGAATTAATGACAACAAATGTTGGCGGAATTAACGAAAACAAATGTTGGCTGTTCATGCTCATCAACTGCCTGACAATAAATCTGTTTCATCGGATTATACGATCATGTGTACACAAATCCGTCGCACTAAAATCCAAAGTACAAACACGCATGCTCTGAACCAATGCTAAACATCAGACAACAATAGCAGAAGTTGCCCATAGGGTGGCGGTAAAGAGCTGTAAAAACAATGGCCCGGATTCACGTAGAGCGGCGCATATTTGTGCGGGCGAAGCGCATCTTATATGCGCTAAGCCAACGTAACATTGAGAGGCAAGAACAGTATTCACAAAGCACTCGCTCCCAACGTTGCGTTGGCGTAACGTAAATTGTCCGGCGTAAGCCCGCCTAATTCAAAGTAGGAAGGAAGTGGGCGTGATCCATTTAAATGAAGCTTGACCCCATGCAAATGATGGGCCGAACGAACGGCGCATAATGCTCAGAATCACGTCGAATTTACTCCCTAAGATACGACGGCTCAATGCCTACGACGTGAACGTAACCTACGCCCAGCCCCATTCACGTACGACTTACGTAAACAACGTAAAATACGACGGCTGTTCCGTCGTCCATACCTTTGCATGGGATGCGCCACCTATAGGTGGAATAACTTTACGCCGGACGTACGCCTTAGGTAAACGGCGTATACTACTGCGACGGGCGCAAGTACGTTCGTGAATCGGCGTATCTCGGTCATTTGCATATTCAACACGTAAATCAATGGAAGCGCCCCTTGCGGCCAGCGAAATATGCGCCCAGGCTCTGACGGCGTAGGAAACTTACGTCGGTCGGATGAAGCCACATTTCAGGCGTATCTTGTAATAAGAATCAGGCGCCTAGATACGACGGCGCATCTGAGCACTTACGCGGCGTATATAAAGATACGTCGGCGTAAGTGCTTTAAGAATCCGGGCCAATGAATTTTGGTGAATGTTGGCTGAAAATGTTCTGCCATGTGTATGCATATCAAGTTTAAGGACAACGCCCTTCAGACAAAAATCCACGGAAAAGTCAGATGGAAGTCTGATCGTGTGTATGAGGCTTTAAACTAGCTCAATTCCAAATAGCAAAACATGGCCTGGTCTTGAAGGGGGTAAAACCTTCTGGAGCTGTGGGGGCTAATAAATGACCATTGTTTATGACAGTACATAGAGAAAACTTCATGTCATTCAGTTAGGGTGTACATCTACTTTGATTAAAGCTCAAATACTTGTTTCTCTTGATTCTGGCTCAACGCCTTCCCTCTGGAAGCCTTGTACTGAGAATAATAATTCAAATTTTTGACCGCACAACGATAAAGACTTTATTTTCTTTTGTTATGTATCTCTGACCTGCGTGTACAAGGACAGGATGATACCAAAGCAAACACCTCCTCCAAGGAAAGCTGAGCACCTTTCTAATAGACTGTCCATATGTCATCGCCAACAAACCTTCCTGTATGTTCTCAGGAGCTCCGGAGGACTTTTTGTTCCCAAGTTCCTGTAACAGAACATTCAATATATTGTGCTGGGCAGAACATGTAAAATATTTTCAGATTAATCTTATGTGAAGACTGCAACCCAAAGCCCAACTCTAAACAAAACCTTTTTTCAATTGAAAATAGTGAAAAACTTGAATGGGTTTTTATTGCTGTTCACGTCACCATTTCAGAGATTTACCCTACCTTAGGGGCAGATCCACGTACAGCGGGCTTAACTTAAATATTGGGATTTAAGTTACACCGCCGCAAAATTTCTACCTAAGTGCCCGATCCACAAAGCACTTACCTAGAACTTTTCAGCGGTGTAACTTAAATCTGTCCGGCGCAAGGCGTGCCCAATCTAATGGGGCGAGTCCCTCCGGCGCCGGACGTACTGCACATGCTCCCGACGCGATTTTCCGGACGTGCTTTGCGCGAAGTTACGTTGCGCCGAGTTTTGTGAATCGCGCCGGGTAAAAAAAGTTGCGTCGGGAAAAAAAAGAGATGTGGCGGGAAAAAAAAATGTAAAAAAAATTTGACAGCGTCGCGGGAAAGAAGGGTCTACTTTTACATGGTGTACTAACTTTACACTTTGTAAAAGCAGCCCTATCTTTGCGTTTGCAAACTAACAACTTACGGAGACTTCACAAAGGGAAACCGCTTTGTGGATCTCCGTAAGTGCTAATTTGCATACCCGACGCGGAATTTCGACGAGAAATGCCCCCAGCGGCGGGGGCGGTACTGCATCCTAAGATCCGACAGTGTAAAACTATTACACCTGCCGGATCTTAGGAAAATCTATGCGTAACTGATTCTCTGAATCAGCCGCATAGTTAGAAACAGGGATACGACGGCGTATCAGCAGATACGCCTGCGTATCCCTTTTGAGGATCTGGCCCTTAGTGACAAAACAGGAGGTGAGGGGAAATCTACCTAACCGAGACCTAGACCACAAAATACAGTTTTGTTTATAGCGGCTGGCTATACATTATATAATTTTCTTATTTGGTTTCCTTTAGATTTACCTTCAACTATGTAGTGCAAGGGGCCTGCCTGATTGCATACAAATTGAAAGTGTTTAGGTTTTACCAGTGGTGGCTGGTGTTTTTTTTTTGGGGGGGCAACAGCAAATAACCACCCCTCTGGGCGGCCGGGAGCTTTACCCCCTCCGCCCTGTCTGCCGGCCGGGCACTTACCCCATCTAGGTGGCAGGCTGCGGCTCTGGTGTCCCCTCTGTCTCCTCTCTCCTCCTGCAGCTCCAGTGTCCTCCGGCACGGCGGACAGTGGCAGGTGGCAGGCTGCAGCTCCACTCCCTCTCCTCTCTTCTCCTGCGGCTCCAGTGTCCTCCAGCACAGCGGACAGTAATGGGTGGCGGGCTGTGTCTCCTCTCCTTCTCCTCCTCTCTTCCTACAGCTCCAGTGTCCTCCAGCACGGCGGACGGTGGCGGCTGTGGCTCCTCTCCATCCCCTCTCTCCTCCTGTGGCTCCGATGTCCTCCAGCATGGCAGGGTGGCGGGCTGCAGGCAGCGGCTCCGGTGTCCTCTTTGTCTCCTCTCTCCTTGTCCTAGGTGCTAGGGGCCAGATTCACGTAGAATCGCGGCGGTGAAACGTATCCTAGATACGTTACACCACCGCAATTTTTCATCACAAGTGACTGATTCACCAAGCACCTACGATGAAAACTACGCCGGCGGCCTCCGGCGCAAGGCGGGCCAATTTAAATGGGCGTGCGCCATTTAAATTAGGCGCGCTCCCGTGCCGGACCTACTGCGCATGCTCCGTTTCTTAACTCCCGCCGTGCTTTGCGCGCCGTGACGTCATTTTTTTGAACGGCGACGCGCGTAGCGTACTTCCGTATTCCCGGACGGCTTACGCAAACGACGTTATATTTTGAATTTCGACGCGGGAACGACGGCCATACTTTAGACAGCAATACGCTTGCTGACTAAAGTTAGGGCACCAAAAAAAACGACTAACTTTGCGACAGGAAACTAGACTAGCGGCGACGTAGCGAACGCGAAAAAACGTTGTGGATCCGCCGTAACTCCTAATTTGCATACCCGACGCTGGTTTACGACGCAAACTCCCCCCAGCGGCGGCCGCGGTACTGCATCCTAAGATCCGACAGTGTAAAACAATAACACCTGTCGGATCTTATGGATATCTATGCGTAACTGATTCTATGAATCAGTCGCATAGATAGAAACAGAGATACGACGGCGTATCAGGAGAAACGCCGTCGTATCTCATTTGTGAATCTGGCCCTAGGTGTCCAATAGGATCGATTTTGTTTGAAAATAGCGAATATTCATTCGCTATTGGGATACAATTGGGTGGGATCGGGGCGCAGTGCTTTGCTCCCTGAGTCCACCCTTTTTTTGTTTTTGTTTAAACTTCAGTATTTATTGAGATATTTTAGTGATACAGCAGTATATCTTTCAATAGATACAGGTATTGTGGAACCTGCGACAAAGTACAAACAAATACAGTAAGGTAGGTTGTGGAAACATTCGTTGAGCAACAAGAGAGTAACCAAAGAGTAGTATAGTTGTGTGTTACCTAGAAAGTGTAGGACTACACACTTAGTAATGATAGTAAATATAGCAGGTGGTCCCATTGGGTGCTGAGATTCTGAGGAAAATTAATGTGTAAATCAGGGAAAGGATGAGCATTTGGGGTGCATTAGCCAGGGGGGTTCTACTTTTTAAGGAATGCAGGAACTTGCATATGGGCCCTGGCATACATAAGCTCCATGAGACAGTGGTTGTTTAATAACAGAAACACTTCCTTGATAGAATGGGGCTTGGAGAATTCCAGTCTCTGGCAATAGCCAAACATGTGGCAATAAAAATGTTGGATAGGATGGTTGTTGAGGATATAAGTCTCATAATGGTAGACCTGAAAGGCTTTAGTTTTGGGATAGTCCACCAAATATGTAGGGGTGTTCAAGAATGTCCACAATTTCTCCAACAGGCACTCGATGTAGAAGGGTATATCCGTGCCAGTTTAGAGGGCATGAGGTACCAGTGGTTTTTTGTTTTTGTACAGATTACCAGTGTAGTACACATTGGGAGATTTTTAGTGGCCTTTGAAGGGCACGTTGCCATTGTTGTGGGGTGTAGTTGCATTTTAGAAGCTTTTCCCAGTGTAGCATGGCAGAGGTTTTGGTCTCAGGGTCTGTGATAAGCTTATAGATGTAGGAGATACCTCTCAGGTTTTTCTCTGTTGTAAAATTCTAGGAGGTGCCAAAAGAAGAGTTTTTTCGACCATGGTATATGTGAGAGGGCTAAACGAATGAGCCCACCCTTTTTTTGAAGCCTATTAGAGCCTCTAGCTCTAACCAGGTGCTTCAACCCCCCCATCACTGGAATCCATACTCTGGCGCCCTGTACGTACATCAGAGGGCGGGATGCATGGATAGGGTGGACAGGCCGCCACTGGGTTTGACCTCATATTATATTATTTTTGTAATAGGAAAATTGTACAAGAAAATTGTATAATGTATGGCCAGTCTATCTCTTGATAGCAGTTGTGAGGTCCCAGGAATTAACACCTGCTCTGCCCCCAATGAGGGGTTCCCACCATCCCTGCACTGAGCTCCTGGGTCACAGAGTTGCAGACTCTGTATTCCTGCGATGCAGGGTTGCCAACTGTCAGTAAATTCATGGACAGTTTGTGAAATCCATGATTTTTATATCAACCATTACGGACATACAGTCTGCATGTCCATCATGGACATTAACAGACAGATGTACAAATTGTCTACGAATTTACTGACAGTTGGCAACCCTGCTGCGATGTCCATTATGAGGGGTTCCTAGCATCTCTGCTAGATTTGTATTTATTTAATGTTATGCATAATGTAACATCTGGAACAGAGAGTCCATAAAAGAAATGGCCATAGTCAGCGATTAACTTACAATACCAAACTCTATGGGGCAGATCCACAAATTATCGTATCTACAAAACAAGATACGACTGCATCTTGGATCGAGCCGACAGGCGTACGTCTTAGTACGTCGTCGGATCGTAGATGCATTTTTCCGTCGGACGCTAGGTGGCGAATTCCGCGTCGAGTATGCAAATTAGTTACGGCGATCCATGAACGTAAGTCCGGCCAGCGCATTTTTTTTACGCCGTTTGCGTTCAGCTTTTTCCGGCGTATAGTTACCCCTGCTATTATGAGGCGTAATCAATGTTAAGTATGGCCGTCGTTCCCGCGTCGAATTTTGAATTTTTTACGTCGTTTGCGTAAGTCGTTCGCGAATAGGGATTTGCGTAGAATGACGTCACCGTCGGAAGCATTGGCTTGTTCCGGTTTATTTTCGAGAATGCGCACTGGGATACCCCCACGGACGGTGCATGCGCAGTTAAAAAAAAAACGTTGTTTACATCGGGTCACAACGTATTTACATTTAACACGCACCCATCACATCCATTTGAATTCCGCGCCCTTACGCCGCCAAAGATGCACTACGCCGCCGTAACTTATGGCGCAAATTCTTTGAGGATTCGAAAATAAAAAAAAAGTTACGGCGGCGTAGTGTATCTTAGATACGTTACGCCTAGCGGATATATGCGCCGATCTACGTGGATCTGCCCCTATGTATTTGTGTCAGATGATAAACGTTCACTAGCTAGAACAAAGGCTGATTGGGCAAATCAGCCTTTGTTCTCCCTGTCTGACCCTCCTCCCGGAAGTGTTCCTCGGAAGTAATCACGTGACCTGTCACGTGATCTGTGAGGCTGGAACAGGCTTCATCCTGATGGCCACAGGACAGGCCTGAAGACTCCACACATTCTGCTTTCTTCACTTCTAAGCAGCCCATGGATCCGGGACGAGGACTACAGGATGTTACAGATGAGCCTTCTTTCCTTACCTTCTTGTAAGTGTGTTTTGTACAATGTGTCATTAAAAGAACCTCTTTAATACTGCACTTAGGTGGCGCTTCCTTTCTCTACCCCTCTGTTGTATAAATGTCAATGGTCCCAAAAATGTGTCAAACGTGTCCGATATGTCCGTAGTCCCAATAAAAATCGCAGATCGCTGCCATCACTAGTAAAAATAAGAAGAAAAATGCCATAAATCTATCCCCTATTTTGTAGACGCTCTGGGCCGGATTCAGAAAGAGATACGACGGCGTATCTTCTGATACGCCGTCGTATCTCTGAGTTCCGACGGTCGTATCTATGCGACTGATTCATAGAATCAGGTTACGCATAGATATCCCTAAGATCCGACAGGTGTAAATGACTTACACCGTCGGATCTTAGGCTGCAATCTCACGCTGGCCTGCAAGGTGGCGCTTCCGTTTGTTCACGCGAGGAATATGCAAATGGGGAGTTACGCCGATTCAGAAACGAACCTCCGCCCGGCGCTTTTTTTTTACGTCGTTTGCGTTCGGTTTTTTCGCCGTATAGTTACCCCTGCTATATGAGGGGTAGCTAATGTTAAGTATGGCCGTCGTTCCCGCGCCGAGTTTCTAAATTTTAAGTCGTTTGCGTAAGTCGTTCGCGAATACGGATGGACGTAATTTACGCTCACGTCGAAAGTAATGACGTCCTTGCAACGTCATTTAGAGCAATGCACACTGGGAGATTTTACGGACGGCGCATGCGCCGTTCAAGTAAAGTGTAAAAAGTGCGGGGTCAAGGGAAATTTAAATAAAACACGCCCCCTACATCCCCATTTGAATTACGCAGCCTTACGCCGCAACACATACGCTACGCCGCTCTAACTAAGGGCGCAAGTTCTTTATGAATAAAGAACTTGCGCCCAAAGTTAGAGCGGCGTAACGTATCTCAGATACGTTACGCCGGGCAGACCGATACGCCGATGTATCTGAATCCAGCCCTCTAACTTTTGCGTAAACCAATCAATATACACTTTTTTTTTACCAAAAATATGTTGAATACATATTGGCCTAAATTGATGAATACATTTTTTATTTTTATTTTTGTTTTTAAATGTGGATATTTTTTGTAGCAAAAAGTAGTGATTAAATACCACCAAAAGAAAGCTCTATTTGTGGCAAAAAAAAAGGACGAGAATTTTGTATAGGTACAGCATCGCACGACTGCGCAATTGTCAGTTAAAGCGACGGAGTGCCAAATTGTAAAAAGTGCTCAGGTCATTAAGGGGGGTAAAATCTTCCAGGGATGAAGTAATGAACTTTAATCTGCTTATGTTTTGCAGTTGCTGATTTTTAATAATAGGACACTAACCTGTCCTGGAGTCCAGCGATGTCGGCACAACAGCTGATGTTTCTGAAGCTTCTTTGGCTGTACTTCTCCATCACCCGTTTTTATCAGAAGCCCGCTGTCGGCTGACGTCACAGATCCGGTCCAGACTTGGGAAAGATCGCAACAAGTTGGGATCCGCTTACATGCCTGGACTAGCACCCAGCTCAGCCTCTCAGCAAGCCGCTGAGAGCGTGAGCTGGCTGCTCCCAGCACTTCAGAGCAGAATGCTGGTAACTGACAGTCTCCAGCTCTCTGCTCAGGGAGCTATGAGAACCGAGCTATCAGCGGTGTTTGATCACTCTGTTCTCAGTGTTAGAGCCGGCGGGAGACAGATGGAGCTAAGTATGATTAAAAAAAAAAAAGAACATCCCTTGAGCTCCTGTTAATGACTAGACTGAGATGATGTCATCAGCCTGCTGCAGAAAGGAGGAAGCATTTCCTCAGTCTCCACTCCCCCACTGATCAGACTGTAACATTGTAACTTTGTAGTAAATCACAAGGTGAGAGGCTGCAGGAGGATCTGATCACAAACTGCACATTTACAAGATTGTGTCATCTCTGACCTGACATCTCAATCCAGGAAGTAGATGGTGACCCTCAATGATGCCTGAACAAAGATGATTCCATCCTTCTGGAGTGAAAAAAAAAAGCAGATAAACACGTTGGGCCAGATTCACGTAGATGGGCGTATTTTTGGGCGGGCGTAACGTATTTGATTTACGTTACGCTGCCGCAAGTTTTTCAGGCAAGTGCTTTATTCACAAAGCACTTGCCTGTAAAGTTGCGGCGGCGTAGCGTAAATCACCCGGCGGAATTCAAATTCGGCGGGTAGGGGGGCGTGTTTCATTTAAATGAAGCGCGTCCCCGCGCCGAACGAACTGCGCATGCGCCGTCCCTAAAAAATCCCGGCGTGCATTGCTCTAAATGACGTCGCAAGGACGTCATTGATTTTGACGTGGACGTAAATGGCGTCCCGGACGACTTACGCAAACGACGTAGAATTTCAAAATTTCAACGTGGGAACGACGGCCATACTTAACATAGGATACGCCACCTAGGGGGCAGCTTTATCTTTACGCCGGCATACCTCTTACGAAAATGGCGTATCCTTACTGCGACGGGCAAGCGTACGTTCGTGAATTGGCGTATCTACTAATCCACCGAGCGGCCAGCGGAAATATTGCACCCTAAGATACGACGGCGCAGGCATACACTTAAACATGCGACGGGCTTAGATTGCGAGTTACGTCGGTGTATCTACTGATACGCCGGCGTAACTCTTTGTGAATCTGGCCCGTTGTCAAAGGGAGTATGTGATCTCTGAGAGGTAAGAAATACCTGGAAGTGTTACACTGACACATTACATAGCATGCTATTGAATTGTATTGTAACTGTACTGTCTGCCCTCATGTTGTAAAGCAAACTGTCTATATAAATTCTGTATAATAATAAAATTATATATAGTGCTGCACTTAAAGGGGTTGTAAACCCTTGTGTTTTTCACCTTAATGCATCCTATGACACAAGACACAAGAGTCGGCATTCGTGTCTATGGACTCAAATGCTGGACTCAGGAGGTAACCCCCCAGGAGAGCGCTATATATTCCATATATTGCCGACATACAATCAGAGCCACATAATCTAATACCGTGTGAAGATCGATGAGTGAATGTTGCGGGAGCCTGAAGTCAGGCACGATATTTTGTTTAATAACCATATTATTTTATGATAACTATATTATATTGATGGTAATCTATATAGCATGGAGTTTCCAGGTGCTGTATGAATACAAACAGAACTGATGATTATTTCCCAGGACATCTCTGGTGATACAATGTATTACTGCAGTAATAGTTTTTCTCTAATAATTTTTATCCGAGCTAGACCCCCACTCAAGAGCTCCCCCTAGAGAACAGCTTTGTCATAACAGACAATGGAAAGGAATATAGTTAGTTTACCGTTATATACGGTATAAGAGTGATCAGATTGACCTAAACCAGGGGTCTCCAATTTACAGCTCACAGACCAAATCCGGCCTGCTGCAAGATTTATATGGCCCTCTAATGTAAGAGAGAGGGCTCTGACCAGCACCCTGATGTAAAGGGGGGACACTAATGTGGACTCTGATGTAAGGGGGAACTCTGATGGGGACCATGATGTAAGAGGGAAATATGATATAATGGGGACTCTGATATAAGGGAGCTCTAACGGGGACTTTGATATAGGTGGGGATTCTGATGGGCTCCATTTTATTTGGTATTTCTTTGCTTTATTTACTAACTTTTTTTTCTCAGTTGTTCTTAAAACGGGGGTTCACCCTAAAAAAAACATTTTTTTTTTCTAGCATGCCATCAAGCATACTAGCGGCGATCTACAGTACACCTTTCTTTTATTTTTAGGCGCCGTACTCACTGTTTACTGCCGTAATGAAGTTTCAGACTCCCCGCGGGGAATGGGCGTTCCTATGCACAGGGAAGATGATTGACGGCCGGCTATGGCGCGTCACGCTCCCCGAAGATAGCCGAAATAGGACTTGCCTCTTCACGCGCCTGCGCAGTCAGCTTCGATGTCTGTGCGCAGGCGCCGTATAGCGCCGTGAAGAGGCAAGTCCTATTTCGGCTATCTTCGGGGAGCGTGATGCGCCATAGCCGGCCGTCAATCATCTTCCCTGTGCATAGGAACACCCATTCCCCGCGGGGAGTCTGAAACTTCATTACGGCAGTAAACAGTGAGTACGGCGCCTAAAAATAAAAGAAAGGTGTACTGTAGATCGCGCTAGTATGCTTGATGGCATGCTAGAAATTTGTTTTTAGGGTGAAACACCGCTTTAATCACATCATGCTAAAAAAAGTCTCCATACAAGAAAAAAAATCTCCAGGTAAAACGTACGGTATATATTTACCTAAATGTGATGTGTTTTTTATAAAAAAAAATAATAAAAAATTCCGGTGAATATTTGTAAAATGTTTGTGGGCCTTTTACTGAAAAGTTCAAAGACGCCTGACCCAAACAAAAAAAGCATAAATGCATGTAACTTGCCTTGCCACGTGCTGTGCAAATGTAGGCTTTCCTAAAAAACAGAAAGGTAAATGATGGGCCCTTAATGTTTCAAAATCTTTTTTTATTTGGGGTGGAGTTCCCCTTAAAATCCACACCAGACCTGAAGTGTCTGGAATTGATATTTGGGGGGAACCCCACGTCATTTTTTTTTAAATTGACGCCGGAGTTCCCCTTAATATACATACCAGACCTGAAGGGCCTGGTAATTGAATTTGGGCTGACCCCCACGCTTTTTTTTTTTTTTTTATGAATGAATTTTCTCTGAATTGCCGGGAGCCGACAATTCATTATAGCCGCGAGTGATTTTAAATGACTTTTTTTTCTTCAGAAATGACACTTTGTGCAGAGACAGTTCTAAGCACGGGAAACATGCGCTATTTCACAGGCATACTTTATACCCCCAGGTACGAAATTTAAAGGAATATTTCACTTTTATTGTTTCACTTTAAGCATCATTAAATTCACTGCTCCTGAAAAAACTGCAGTTTTTAAAACTTTTTTTTGCATTAATACCTGTCCCCTGGGTCAGGACCCAGGTCCCCAAACACTTTTTAGGACAATAACTTGCATATTAGCCTTTAAAATTAGCACTTTAGATTTCAAATGTTCGAGTTCCATAGACTTTAACAGGGTTCTAAAGTTCACACAAACTTTTGGTCTGTTCGCAGGTTCTGGTGCGAACTGAACGGGGGTGTTCGGCTCATCCCTACTTATATACACTATACAGCCAAATGTTTGTGGACACCTAAACATCACACATGAGTTGTGTAATGGATATCCCATTTCAAAACTGTATACATCAAACAATCACATGCCACGCAATTATGCCGCGTACAGACGGTCGTTTTTTGTGATGAAATAAAACGTTGTTTTTAAAAACGTCATTTAAAATGACCGTGTGTGGGGAAAACTTTGTTTTATGTCTTCTAAAAAACGACAAAAAAAAAATTTGAGCATGCTTCAATTTTTTATGTTGTTTTTCAAAACGTCATTTTTTGTGTCATAAAAAATCACTGTGTGTAGCTAAAACAACGTTTAAAACAACGTTTTTAAACCCGCGCATTCTCAGAAGCAAGGTATGAAGCGAGCTTCAATGGAAAATAGTGCTAAACGTAACCGCGCTTTGCTGGAGCATTTTGAAAAAACGATGGTGTGTAGGCAACGTCGTTTTTTAAAATGAAGTTTCAAAAACGTCGGTTTTTTTCATCACAAAAAACAACGTTTTATTTCATCACAAAAAACGACCGTCTGTACGCGGCATTAGTATTGAAAATATTAGCATACAAAGACATTTTAGACAGTTGTGTTCTTCCAACCTTATGGTAATGCCGCGTACACACCATCACTTTATGTGATGAAAAAAAACGACACTTTCTGTGAAGTAAAAAACGACGTTTTTGAAACTTCAATTTTCAAAGACGAAGTTGCCTACACACCATCGTTTTCTCACAATGATCTTGCAAAGTGAGGTTACGTTCCACCACGTTTTACCATTGAAGCTTGCTTCTGGGCATGCGTGGATGAAAAAACGTCTTAGAAAACAACGTTTTTTGCTACACACGGTCAATTTCTGTGAAGTAAAAAGTGCACTTTTGAAAAACGACACATAAAATTGAAGCATGCTTCAATTTTTTTTGGTCGTTTTTTACAAGACATAAAACGACGTTTTCCCCCACACACGGTCAATTAAAGTGACGTTTTTAAAAACGTCATTTTTTTTCATCACATAAAGTGATGGTGTGTACGCGGCATAACAGTTTGGAGAAGGCCTCTTTTGTTCCAGCATGACTGTACCTTTTTGTACAAATTCAGCTCCAATAATTGTTTATAAGTTTGGTGTGGAGGAACTCGCGAGGCCTGCTTGTGCAGGCCTCTCGAGTTCCTCCACACCAAACTTGTCAAATTGACCCTTGCAACGTCATTGGTTTTGACGTGAACGTAAATGACGTCCAGCCCCATTCACGGACGACTTTCGCAAACGACGTAACTTTTTAAAATATGGCGCGGGAACGACGGCCATACTTAACATTGGCTGCGCCTCATATAGCAGGGGCAACTTTACTCTGGGAAAAGCCTAACGTAAACGTCGTAACTTTACTGCGTCGGCCGCGCATACGTTCGGGAATTCGCGTATCTAGCTAATTTGCATACTCGACGGGGAATCCGACGGAAGTGCCACCTAGCGGTCCAAAAAAAATTGCAGTTTAGATCCGACAGCGTAAGAGACTTACGCCTGTCGGAGCTAATGGATATCTATGCGTAACTGATTCTAAGAATCAGTCGCATAGATACAACGGCTCAGATTAGGACTTACGACAGCGTACACGGCGCTGCGCCGTCGTAAGTCCTATGAGAATCTGGGCCACTGTCCGCATGTGTGAAATGGCCCTTAAGTAGGATGAGTTGGAACACCAATTCTGAACCAGGTCTTCTTATCCAACATCAGTAGGTGACCTTACAAATGGGCACTGATTTCCACATTCCTGTGGAAACCCTTTCAAGAAGAGTGGAAGATGTTGCCACAATGGAGGGAGGGGGGTGGCTCCATATTAATGTCCATGGTTTTGGAATGTGATGTACAAGAAGCTCATATAGGTGTGATTGTCAGTTGCCCACCAATTTTTGGCCATGACATACTAAATTAAGTTTTCTATGTTTCCACCCTGTTAGACTGAGGTTCCACAGTCTAGCAGTTTATAGTGGGGAGAACACAGCCTTCTGAAGGATTCACTTCCAGAGCAATTAGGCGTGTGGTGAAACAAACCTTAAAATTAACGTGCCACGAAAGAGGGGGAACTCCAAGTCTCTGGCTGGTTGACATTTATCGTCTGCCGTTAAACCCAAGATTAAAAAATCCCCCCCTAGGGGCCCCCGGCCAGCATTTTCCAGGATCTTTCAGCGCTGCCCTGTGTATTTATCTGTTATATAACTCGGTAACTCCATCCCCGCAGCGTGTGTGTATAGTGTATGTAACCCGTCCCGGCAGGCCGCGCACAAGTCTGTATATATTTGTGTGAACCGTGCGCTCTCTCCCTCTGTGCCGTTGTTTGTTCTGGACGCCGGGGCCCTGGCACAGTCTCCTGTAAGTGATGAGAGGTAAAATTGTGTCCAACACACACCTGGGGAGGAGAAAAGACAACACACAAGAGCTGCCAGGAGCCAGGAATAGATTCTATAAATAGGGGCAAGGCCCCCCCCTACACTCGCTATATACACAGCGCTATTTATCGTAAGCTGTGAGGTCACCCCTGGGAGGGAAGGTTATAAATCACGCAGAACGGGATTTCCTGATGGTACTGCTCCGATTTCCTCTCCCTTGCTTTGTGGATGCCATGTTGCCCCTTTCCCTGGGCAGCCCCATTGCCTGTCGGGGCTCCAAGCCCCCTTGATCGATGCTCTGCAGCTCGGGGGGCCTTTGCCGGTGCAGAACTGCAGCCTATAAACTTGTGTGAGTTATTAATCCTTGCTTGCAGAGGCCGCCTGGCCTGTGGGTGGCTGCAAATAACTTCTTCACTGGCCCAGCAGCCGTGCCAGCAGAAGCCTCACACTTCAACTGTGTACACAAGCTGGCTTGGATAAACACCCCCCCACCCCTTCACTCTGCAGAGGCAACCTTTTTGGAAGTGAGGGAATTCAGCTTCTGCAAAGCATTGGGGTTAAAGGAGAACTCTAAGAGAGAGTTGAAACTCTTGCTGAGGAGCCTTTTCATGCTTCTGTACTTTAGGTACGCTTTGCCCAAGCCACAAGCTCCACAGAGAGTGCCATACCAAGTACATATCTTTCCATTGTGGTTTGGTAAAATGTTTCTTTAAAGAGACCTTGCTTATTCAGGGCAAAGAAACAGGATCTTTTTTAAAGCCCACTCCGTTAATACTTTCTAACAATTACAGCATTTCTCTTCCACTCCATCCTGCTTTACAGGAGATGCAAAATAATAGGTGTTAATGGTGTTAAATTTTACAAAAAGCAATAATGTTGCCCCCTTCAATATGTTGGGATCTAATAATTAGCCGCTAGGGCCAACCATTGTATCATGGGAGGAAGTCACATGCTCCCCCTTACTCCGAAGCGCTGAGTATTTTGGATTGGCTGCATAGAAGAAAGGAGAGTTGGAGTAGCTATGTGAAGGTGGTTGGCGCTTTAAACAGGCCTGGCAAAATTCCATAAATAGGTAAAATGACAGCTCTCTTTCAAGAGTATTTTGAATTAAACCTATTTTACTTTTATTTTGGATGAAGTGTGATAGGGTTAGAACCACTGGCAGGTTTTTTTTTTCTTTTTCCCCACTGGAGAGATTTGGATTTACCCTACTTTGGGCGATTTTATATCTCTTCCTGTGTGTTCTCCATGACTTTTGTATAACAGATGAAACTATTACCCTCTTTTATCTAACCCCAACTATTCACCTTGACCTGTTTTATTGAGACCACACCAATGTTGGAGTAATAAAAGGCCATAGCAGACTATTTTATTTAACAAATATATATATTCAAATTAACATAAACATCCAAACATCTGTAAAATAAACCCATAAATCTACTTAGCGCTGGTCTTTGCCATATGTGGGAAAACAATATTGCACTGCGGTACCTTCCAAGTGTATGATAGGCCTCAAGCCGACAGGCTGGCTCAGAGACAACCACTAACCGCAGTGCCCCCATTACCACTTCCCAGCTAACCTCTGTTAGCTGGAAACCACCATCGGGACCCATACCAACGATAGTTCCGAAAACTTTTCCTTCCCCTGCAAAGACCAACACCCCCCACAGCACCCAAGGGAAACAACCTTACCCATGGGTGCCCCTCCACACCCGAAGCACTCTCTGAATGCCGGCTTGTAAGCCCAAAACCCACAGGTCTATACCCACCTCATTCAGATGCACCCCATCATTCCTCAGGTACCTCCAAGTATTCCGCTCCAATTCCATGTGTCGAATAACCAAACCCCCGTTCCTAACCATGAACCTGCTCACATCACTATTAATCTGCTTCCTGGCCCTGTTAACACCATCGACCTACCTGGCCATCCTCCATGTCGTACGAGCCACCATGTCCGACCAAACGATGACCATGTTGGGAAATTCCATCATCAGCCGCCATTCATCAAATTTGATGTCTCGCGTAATGTCTATCATTGACCGGACCCCCAGATCAGTGCCGCCCACGTGCAGAGCTTAAACGTCAGGCGGCCTATCCCTTTGCGCATAACGGTGCACTTCAGGGACAATCCTACCCCATAACATCCCAGGGACCCCCAGCCACCTAATACAGGCCTCCTGTCACGAAAAACCCAACTGCCTGCCTTCAGGTCTAACATCACCTCTCCGGGCCCCCCAGCACACATAGGAATGGCCCATTATCCAGACCAGTCCCGCAACCGAACCTGGAAATAGAAGAGGACAACCAGTATTGGTGCCATGACCACCAATTCTCCACTCAGCAACCGGTAAACTGCAGCCCTCTCTATTCCCACCCTACTGCTTCACCACCCCACCACTAGGTGAGGCCGAAAGTATGTCTGAAACCTCCATGATTCCCACCGTCCAATACGTTTCACCGCATTCACATCCATACCACTTCTGGCTGCCTCCATCGCCGCCCCTATCCGAAATGAGTGAGATGAAAATTCCTTCTCATCCAACCCCAATACCCGCAAGCATTTTCTAAAGACGGCAATAAATTGAAAACGTGATAAAGGGGATCCGTCAAAGTGTACCAAAATGCGACACGCAAAATTCAGCTTACCCAATAAAGATTGCAGTACTCTCAGCTGAACTTTGCGTAATCCAATCATCCCAGCGACCTCCCCTTTTAAATCCACTAACTTGTCTTCCGGCAACCGACATTCCATTGCCTCCGAGTCCAGAACAATGCCCAGAAACGTGATGACCGTGCAGGGTCCCTCAGTCTTCTCGGGTGCCAACTGAATTCCAAACAAGTCCGCTATGTGTTCCAGCATAGCCAGGAGCACCCCGCAGATTCTGGAGGAAGCTGGACTAATGTAGAGGAAATCATCCAGGTAATGAATTATGAAATTCACCCCTGACACATCCCTCACTACCCACTCAACAAATGAGCTGAAAAGCTCAAATAATGAACAGGATATAGAACAACCTATCGGTAGGCATTGGTCGACATAAAATTCATCGTTCCAATGACACCCCAACAACCGGAAACTCTCTGGGTGAACTGGAAGTAGCCGGAACGCGGATTCCACATCCGCCTTAGCCATCAATGCTCCTTTGCCATAACGACGCACCCACCCCACCGTAGCATCAAAAGATGTATAAGTCACTGAGCATGCCTCTTGATCTAAGGCATCGTTCACCGACCCTCCCTTCGGAAAAGACAGGTGGTGTATGAGCCTAAACTTGTTGGGTTCTTTCTTTGGCACCACCCCCAGCGGGGAAACAACTAAATCTGAGAATGGTGCGGACAGGAAAGGGCTCCCCATGTGACCCAGTGCAACTTCCTTCTTCAGTTTCTCAGAAACTACTTCCGGATGTTGCATGGCCGACCGCTAATTACGAGACACTGGGGGGATAACCTTTAAATTACATGGGATCCTAAAACCAACAGTGAAACCTGCCTCCAACAACTGAACCGCCCCCCCTAAAAAAACTGATTTGGCGCCCGCGTAGTCGTCATCAGCCGCATCCACACAGTGATATCTTTATGGTCCCATCTCGGCTCCGGCCATACCGCTCTACGCTGTCTAAATTGCTCATCATACCTCAGCCAACCCGTACCCCCCGTAGACTCTGTAAGCCTCACCTATGGAATCTTGATAGCAAAAGAGCGCCAAACAATATTCGGGGTGCTTTTCACCAATTACACTCGCCATGATGGCGAACGCTTGCAGCCAGTTGGCAAATGTTCTCGGGATCAACCTGTATCTCTTTTTTTCCTCATCCTCCTTCTTGGAATTATCAGATTCTACCCTATCCAAGTTGAACTTTTCTAACGGCAGTAGGGAAAATATTTTCACGTACTCACCTTTCCACAGCTTTTCCCAGACTTCTGGCTTCAGATGTGCTCCCAACAGCCCCTCATAGCAAACATATACTTCACATTTTGCGGAATCCACCAGCCTGATGACGTCTTGCCTGCCAGCTGATTCCCCCGCCACCACCGCCTTAGCTGTCCCCTGCGGAACCCCAGCCGCTGGGGCCTCTACCACGGGCAACGTGGTCAGGGCAGACACTGCCCTGGGTGTTGCCCCACTACCCACGGCACTGGTCTCCCCCGCTACCCCTGCTGGCCGGATCCAGGCAGACGCCAGACCTGCCGCAGCTCTTTCCGCATTCTCAAACCTCTGCACCAGCTCCTTAATCCACCGCTAAATAACCCAATAAGCCCATAGCTCCACCAGCTGCCTCCACCACCGCCGGCGTATCCACCACAACCCCCGCCTGGCCCACTTGACCTGCACTGCTGGACAAACCCACATTAGATAATTGTAAAGGTGCCTTACCGGGCTGCACAGGCACTGACCCACCGTTTGTTCTCCATCGCTGTTGCCCTTCTGGAAAGGGGGACCGCCTCCTCTTCTGACACTGACAGTTCTCCAGCCGACCTTGGCCCTGCTCCCTCCTCCTCGTCGGATGAAAGCCCGCCAGGCGAAACTGACATGGCTGCCGATGGACCTGCTGACCTCCATCCCCTCCTCCGTGCCGCGTACCCGCTCACTGACTTTTGGACAGCCTTGACAGGACCAGTGCATGGGGCCTTAGTCCGTGCTCTCCTGTTCCAGCCGTCTACTAGGCCGCAATGCGGGACCTGATCCCCTTGGAGCGCTCGCCCGATGGCCTGTTGCTGCGCATGGTGGTCCGCACAGGACTCCCCCCATCCCGACCTGCCGCTCGTTTTGCCGGTAGGCCCGACTGGGGCCCTGAAAGATTGTCCCCCAATTGCTGCTGCGACCACGTGTAACGGTCCGGCGAGAACCGCTCCGGCGGTCTGGACCTGCACGCCCTTCCGCCCATCTGACCCTCAGTACTGACCTCCGCTGCCGGCTGCTGTAACACGGGACCCAGAGTGTCCTACAGCCATTCTGGTCCACATGCTGCCGCTCGCTCCCTAAGCTGGGCCAAGAGCTCCTCCACAGAAGCCATGAGTGCTCTCACTAACTTTCCCCCGTGCTGCGCTGCCTCACTATGGGAGGGGCCACCTTTTATCTCCTTTCCCAACCCCTCCCACTCTGCACAACAAATCAACCCCTCCTACCTCTAATCCATTCCCCTGTTAACCCTGTCATGTCAGCCCTCCGCTCATGACATTGCATTTCATTGCTCCAGGATTTTCTGGACAAAAAATGAGGGGAAATTCCCCAATTGGAGAACAGTAATAAAAAGCTAGAGGGTTTTGTCATGCAGCAAGTAACCAGGGAACTGAACACTGTCCAAACCAAGCCCAAAGCAGCAGAGGTGCTTTTTTGGAGTTTAGCTCCACCTGTCTGCCAAATGCATTTAATATATTCCTGCTTGTTTGTTAGCAAGAAAATAATTGCGGAAGCAGCTATACGCCACAGATAACACTCTAGACTCTAATAACCAATGACAACTTGCTACAGTTGCTTGGGGATCTTAATCAATTCAACACATATCCACACTACAAGAACCAACAGAAACAGAGCCACACTGTTGCTAAACTTGATAGGTGTGTAGTTTATACAAAGATAAGTAAATCTCCTACCAGACACAGGTGCATTTCACCAATGATTGATACTCAGCCCAGTTATGGGTAAAATTAGTTAATGGAGGAGCCTGCATCTGGCAGGAGATGTACTCATTTACTCAATAGACTTGTTGAATTTAGCAGCAGCGAGGCTCTATTTTTGGGTTCATGGAAATAATTGGCTCTTTATTTATACAAAATCTGTAAATGATGGCACTACTCACTAGAGTTGACCCTAAAGTTTGGATGATTTCAGAAAACCTCCTAAGCACATGGCCACCTAGCTGTACACCAACAATATTTTGTACTTGTTCAATGTACAGCTACAACAAACCACCCTACTGGGTATGGCCTGCAATGCAAGTGAATGGTTGTATGCGTGTGGATGGGGCCTATTTCAGGGGTACTTTTCCCGTGGAGCATGCTCATCATTACCCAGGACTAGACAGAAACTGCGGTTATGTAAAAAAATTCAAACGTTAGCCACTTGCCACCAGTATAACGTACATATACTGGCACTGATGTGCCAGATCACATACTATGTATGTGATTCGACTCTGATTAGACACAGTGGGAATTGATCTGCGGGTACCACGGTCTGCCGGCACCCGGCCTAAATTGATGAAGAAATTTGATGTAAAATATATATATTTTTTCAAAATTGTCAGGTTTTTTTGTTTATAGCACAACATTTTTTATAACACAGTGGTAATCAAAAACCACCAAAAGAAGGCTCTATTTGTGGGAAAAAAAAGAACATAACTTTTGTTTGGGTACAGTGTCGCATGACCAGTAACAACCCAGATAGCCAGTAATTGTGTAAAAAAGCCACTACTCCCTCCTGGGTTTTTTAATGGTCACCTCATATGCATGCAGAGAACAACAGAGGCGTACAATAGTGTAATTCCATTTAAAAGGGGTTTTAATGGCAACTTTAAAAAAGGGTAAAGATAGGAGAATAGAAGCCTGAAGGAAAGAAATAAGAGCTGAAAGGGCACTTTTAGACTACTTGGAGAGGAGCAATAATGTTTTTACTTGTCTTAGTTAAAGTGCCTTGTTAAAAGTGCCATTCTGTTTGCGCAAGAAATGGCCAGCCAGCCCCCTCACCAGCCATCCCCAAGAGTGAGTAATTTTTGTGTACTGGAATGGAGCAAATCATCTTCTAACCAAGACACTGTCTGAATTAACTGTTCCACAAAGCTTAAGAAAGGAGACTTGACCAGTTGCTAAATGCAAGGGTTAATTATTTTAAGGGTTAAAAATTATTACCTACTTATTTTCAGGGTCTTTTCACACTTGTGCACTGTGGAAATGTATCACCACAATACATGGCAATGCCCCTCATTTTGTGGTGCAGTTACATTTATTGTGAATGCCAGATAGATAGATAGCAGTGAGGGCACACACCAATATTATTAGAGCACAGAGTATTTTTTATTTTTTTATTTCAATGAATCAACAGCATAAAATACCCATTGCGTTTCGGGTGTTCACAAACTCTCCATCACGGCTTCTGTATTACGTCACTTCAAGAGTTTCTGGACTCAAGCAAAGTTTAAACATATTTATGGATATAATATCAGATGTTTGCACCAGCAAGTAATGTGGTAGAGTGGTATGACACTCAAGCTGAGCCATGGCCATCCGCAGGTAGGGGCAAGGGGGGGAATTGCCCCCCCCCCTAGATTCCTCAAGAAGGTGTTGTAGTCAGGGCCGGATTAACAAGGGGGCTGATGGAGCTGCAGCTCCAGGCCCCTTTCTCAAGATAGGCCCATTTACCCCAAAAAAATAAAAATATAAAAAAAAATAAAAAAAAGATCGAATTTGGGGGGTTGTAGCTCGACGACCAGAGGTCACAGAAACCCCACATTTGGGGGGTAGGCATGGGGAGAGCTACCCCACAACTGGTTAAAATATGGGACGGCTATCATTTATGGTTCCGGAGATACGGGCCTGCTTGCACAGCCTGTCAGAAGCTACATTCAGAGCGGCCAATATAAATACAAGCTGACACACTACAGCAGACTGATAGGATCACAGGGCTTATAATAATTATTTGTATATTACTCATGGTAATTGACCCCTTGCCACTCAGGCCAATTCTGACACTTCTCTACTACTTGTAAAAATCATCATTTGTTTTATGCTAGAAAATTACTCTATGGTGGTCTTTGCACTTTTTATGTTGCACGGTGTAGAGCTGCACGATTCTGGCTAAAATGAGAATTGCAATTTTTTTTGCTTCTCTCACGATTGTTGCGGCATAACATCATCTTTCACATTAAAACAAAAAAAACAAAAAGAAATGGGCTAACTTCACTGTTTTGTTTTTATGGTTATTATTATTCATTGAAGTGGGAAAATGCAGTGTGACATAACATATTGCAGAAATTGCCATTGTATTCCCTAGAGTCTCTGCTAAAATATATATAATGTTTGGCAGTTCCAAGTAATTTTCTAGCAAATAATATTGCTTTTTAACTTAAGAAACAAGTGTTGGACTTTAAGTGGTTAAATTTAGTTACAATGTTAGTTAGTTACAATGTTTTATTTGTTTACAAACTTGGCAGACTGGCCAGTGTATCCCTTTGATCTAAGAAGGAAGCGTTAGTTACAATGTTTCCTGTTAAAAACTTGGCAGACTGCCCAGATATTTTCTTTTGACAGCTGAAAGTCTCTCCACTTGTTATATGAAAGAATCAGCAAACTCTGCATTGGAGATCGTCAGGGGGGTTGAATCGAGATCAAGATTTTTTTAACGATTAATTGTGCAGCTCTAGCACGGTATTTGTGCAGCAATTTTTCAAACATGTTTTTTTGGAAAAAAAATGTTTCATTAATTAAAAAAACACTAGTTAGTTAAGTTAGCACAATTTTTTTTGGTATCCTAAGCGATGCTTTACATTTTTTTTAGGTTACATGTTTAGAGTTACAGAGGAGATCTAGTACTAGAATTATTGTTCTCGCTCTAACGATCATGGCGTATGTAACCTGTGTGTATCTGGCTCTGATACTACCAGTGCCTACCCAACCACTGACTAGTATCTCTCCCCAGCCTGTCCCCATACACCCTCTCACCTGCTGACCTGTGGATGGGGGAATCACTCCTGCAGTGTTATTGTGTTCTGCCAGTGCGTACAATGATCAGTGTTGCTAACTTTAGCTGGCAGCACTGATTGTTTTGGGAAAAACCGGCTGGTTGTACTCAAGTTGATTAATAGATTGACTTGTGTAAAACCAGCTAGCCCATACATAGATTGACTATGGCTGGTCTCTGCATAATTGGCGTAATTTCAATCCATGTATGACCCGCTTAACCACTACACAGTCCCTAAATTTCCTTCCACTCCTGTACATAGTGCTCACTGTCATACTCTCCACACTCCTCTCCTGTACATAGTGCCCACTGTCATACTCTCCACACTTCTCTCCTATACATAGTACCCACTGTCATACCCTACACACTCCTCTCCTGTACAGAGCGCCCACTGTCATACCCTCCACACTCCTCTCCTATACAGAGTGCCCACTGTCATACCCTTCACACTCCTCTCCTGTACATAGTGCCTGCTGTCATACACTTCTCTCCTGTACATAGTGCCCACTGTCGCACCCTCCACACTCCTCTCCTGTACATACTGCTCACTGTCATACCCTCCACACTCCTCTCCTATACATAGTGTTCACTGTCATACCCTCCACACTCCTCTCCTATACATAGAGCCCACTATCATACCGTCTACATTCCTCTCCTGTACATACTGCCCACTGTCATACCCTCCACACTCCTCTCCTGTACATACTGCCCCATCATACCCTCCACACTTCTCTCTGGTATGTACTACCCTCTGTCATACCCCCACACTCTTCCTGTACATACTGCCCATTGTCATACCCTTCACACTCCTCTCCTGTACATAGTGCTTTTTGCCGTACCCTTTGTACTCCTCTCCTGTACATAGTGCCCACTGTTAGACCCTCCACATTCCTCTCCCTCACCTGCACATACTTCCGACTTATATACCGTCCATACTCCTCCCCTGTCGCTTACCCACAAAAACAGTTCTTTAAAATTATACTGAATATCCTCAATGTTACCAGCTCTAGAATGGACACACTTTTGTTAGTTCATCTAAAGGAAATCTCAGTTCTCATATTTGTTCTGCCCCATTGTTAGTACTCATTTAATTTTGTGATTACTACTATGATGTAGAGAGGAACATCGGGGATCTCAGCTACTCTAAATATAGCACTTATATAAAAAAGTGTCCCTGAAAATATTTTGTAAATGTTGGCAACTGTGCACTTAGGCACTGCCCAAGGGCCACTGTGTCAGTAGGGGGCCCCATGAGAGGCTCCTGAGATCCTGTGATAATAAAGCGGTAGTAAACTTTCCTGACATTACTACTTTTTAGAGGCCCTGGGGTAGGTTATGCCACAATGTACAAGTATGCACAGCATATTAGCACATTAGGGTACACTTACATTTTCAGACTGAGCCCTCCAGTGCTGCGATGTGATGAATCAGGCGGGGCCCGGGCACTTCCATCTTCACCCGGTCTTCCTTCTGGGTTCTGTGCCTTTGGTCACTTGCCTTGGCCGGGCTGCGTTCATGTCATTCCCACGCATTTATTTATTATTTATAAAAGGCCCCACCAAAATCCTCAGCACCAGGCCCATGATGTTCTTAATCTGGCCCTGGTTGTAGTTGCCAGCTGCAGTGTCCGCCGTGGCCACCGGTGACTTTTTTCTGAGTCAGCGGGCTGCTCTCTGTCCTGACACATTTGATGTCCCACCCTCGCCCCCGGCCCGTTCATCGGATGAGATGGCTTGATAGTTTGGCCGTTCCACCGCTCCTCTTCAGTGACTGGCTGCCTGTGTAGATCCAGGTGTACTCAGTGCAGTCAGTGTCCAAGCTGCCTAGTGATACGCTGCTAGTCCCTACTCATCAACACATCACAGGAAATCCTGACCTGAAGTGAGTGGCATATACAGTTGCAAGCAACAGAAGAAGAACCACAGGTAACAGCAGAATAATCCAAGGTCCGTATAATTGCTGTGCTGGCTCAGAGATGCTTCCTGAGTTCTTGTGTTTACAAATGTCAAAAATTACACAGATAATCCTGTGCTGCAAATTCTCACCTTGAGACGTGCAACAGTGTTACGTCTGGTCTGGACACTGAGGGAGAGGAGACTAAGGAAATGTTTCCTCTTGTCTGCAGCAAACTGATGACATCATCCCAGCCTAGGCTAAGTTAGTTGACTAGAAAGTAAGGATGGCATTTTAATAGGGCTGATACTGATTAAAATTTTCGTGTTCGATTAATCAATGTTTTATATTCGATTAATTGACTAATTTTGATTAATTATAACTGTAATGTCGTCATCTCCACCACTGTAATATCCACATCTCCCACACTTTAATATCCACATCTCCCCACTGTAATATCCACATCTCCCCACTGTAATATCCACGTCATCTCCCCCACTGTAATATCCACGTCCTCCTTCCCCATACTGTAATGTCCACATCTTCCCCCCATACTGTAATGTCCACATCTCCCCCCATACTGTAATTTCCACATCTCCCCCCATACTGTAATGTCCACATCTCCCCTGTAATGTCCACATCTCCCTGCTCTTACCAGAATAGAAAGCACAGCAGGCAGTAGACCCGTCTGCAGAAGACACAAGCAGGTGGGTGATGATGATGTCAGCGCGCCGCTACTAGGCCGCCTCCGGGTGTACCAAGATGGCTGCGGCTTCGGAGCTAGGCCGAAGTCGCGGCCTTTCTTATGGGCAAGACCGCAGAGCTCAATCTGCGGATCGTACCGTTCAAAATTATTTTGATCGATCAAAGAAATTAACAATTAATCAAGGAATTAATCGTCAATTTCTGCAGCCCTACTTTTAAATGATAAAAGGTGTAGCTTTCAAAAACATTATACTGTGACATATTGTGACATGTCAGGACTTTCTTCATGCACCCCTGTAAGTTTACTGAAAGGTTCACTTTAAGTTAGAAGTAGATGGAGAAGAGTTAAAGCGGGGGTTCACCCTTAGAGGGCACTTTTCCCCCTTAGATTCCTGCTCGTTATTACTAGGGGAATCGGCTATTTATTTTAAAATATGTGCAGTACTTACCCGTTTACGAGACGCATCCTCTCCGTCGCTTCCGGGTATGGGCTTCGGGAATGGGCGTTCCTTCTTGATTGACAGGTTTCCGAGAGGCTTCCGACGGTCACATCCATCGCGTCACGATTTTCCGAAAGAAGCCGAACGTCGGTGCGCAGGCGCAGTATAGAGCCGCACCGACGTTCGGCTTCTTTCGGCTACGAGTGACGCGATGGATGCGACCGTCGGAAGCCTCTCGGAAGAATGTCAATCAAGAAGGAACGCCCGCTCCCGAAGACCCATACCCGGAAGCGACGGAAGAAGATGCAGCTCGAAAACGGGTAAGTACTGCACATATTTTAATATAAATAGCCGATTCCCCTAGACCGAACGAGCAGGAAGCTAAGGGGAGATTTTTTTTTTTTTTAAATGGGTGAACTCCCGCTTTAAGCTAGGAGAAGAAGAAGGAAAATCCCATTAAGGAGTCTTCTTACACAAGAATAGCAGTCTGGCGTTTCGTCCACGGTCAGTCTGTGACCTTTCTTTTGTGATGGAGACTGGAGTCATATAGAGTTGTTGTTTGGGTTGAGTCATGGATTCTGTGGCCAGGTTCCTGCTTACATATTGTTTCATGTCTATTTGGGTTAGTGAAGGAGGTGAGGGTCACTGGGAGGCGAGGTGTGGACCTTCCCTAGTGATGTCATGTCAGAAATAACAATTACAGTATTTCAGATCACACACAGAGTCTGTTTATTTGGTACTATCAGGATTAATATTACCACTATTACGTGGCATTGGAAGGAATTGGAGGTCCATCTCAATTTTCCTCTGTGCATGTGTAATTCTCAGGAGGGACAGATCAGATGGCCAAAGATGGACAATGAAGACTAATGTTGAGGGAGGTGTCCAAGTTAAAGGTTAGTGCATGCAAACCCTGCCAAAACGTCGGAGTCATTTTATTAAAAAACTGATTACAATGCATGCTGTAATCCAGGGGTCACCCTGAGGCTGAGTGTGACAAAGAACCAGCCTTATGCCTCAGTATTGGCTCCTGCATTCACCTGTTGGACCACTAAGGGTGGAAGCAAAGTGTGACTAGCAGCCCATAGATTACACTATTTACATTCTTTACACCACAGTCAGTGTTGATGGGGGAGTCCCTCCCACAGCACTATTGTGTTCTTCCGGCGGGGAGCCCTCCCTACCAGCAGACCACAATGATCACTGCTGGCGGCTATAGCCATCAGCAGTGATTGCATGAAAAAAATCCGCCAGGCCGGTTGTACTGAAGGTGATTGATCAACTTCAGTACAACCAGCCTGCAAATAGAAGGTTTGAATCTTGGCCAGTCCCTACTGAACCAGCTGAGGTTTAAACCACCTATGGCTAGTTTTAAAGTAATAAATCCATCTGATACTGACATCTTGGCTTTATATGGACATTGTTGGTTTATTTCACCTGCCGGTTTCTTGTTTTGATCCGGTCTTCTAGTGGCGAGATACTGCACCCCCTCCCACAAGACTATAACAAAGATTATACTATCCACAAATCAGTTGTGAAGAGCAGTACACAATCACCTGGCTTTGCAGCATTTGTAGCAGTTATGCCTCGTACACACAGTCGGACTTTTGACCGTGCAAAAGTCCGGCGTGAGTCCGTCGGAAGTCCGACGGAAAGAAAGAAAGGTTCTCTATCTTAGGTCCGTCGGACTTCCGACAAAAAAAGTCAGATGGAGACTACACACGGCCGGACTTTCCGAGAAAAAAAGCCTGTCTGACTTTTTTCTCGTAACGTCCGACCGTGCTTACGAGGCATTAGACAGAAAAGATCCTAACTTTTTACATTCTTTAACATGAAGTTATTACAGTACATACATGAGCCACACCAACTGTAAATGTTTGAAATTTACAGAAAAAGATTGCCAATGACATAACTGAGAATTTAAGCAATCTGTTCAGAAAGAGCATTGAGAAGAGTCCTATAATGGGTGGGAGCCCATAATTTACTGGACTTAAAAAGATTGTAGCTTAGAGTGAAAAAATATGGACACTCAAGGACATCTACAACAAAAGGAGAAACTTGGATAAAGGAAGAGTCCTTATGGTGTATACTGGATTGTTGCAAATGCACAAAAACACATTGGGCACTTGTAGTCAAATAAGACCTCTTGCAAGGCTGTGAGTGACTGTGGGCTTATGGTATATGTAACCTTAATAGAGCACTTGGTGAGAACATGTCTGTCTTTGTGTAAAGGAAGTCAAGGTCACTCTCAATGCATGGGGGAGTCCAGTCCTAGGTCTGCTCAATGGCTATCAGTATGAAGTTGGTACTGGAAGAAAAAAAGGCTAGAGATTTCTCATGTAGCAGAGGTAAGAAAATATTTATCTGTGTTCAATCTTAGTTTATTATAGTTTATTAAAGTTTTCCATAACAAAATAGAGTTGACAAATACAAAAAAGGTACAGATGTATCGTACAGGGTAGCAAAAAAACAAACAAAAAAAAACCATGAAGTTTAATGGCATCCCAGTCTTAGTCCGTAGGGTTCAATATTGAGTTGGCCCACCCTTTGCAACTGTAACAGCTTCAACTCTTCTGGGAAGGCTGTCCACAAGGTTTAGGAGTGAGTCTTTGGTCTCTGTGACTGTACTCTTCGCTGGTTCTCTTCCTGCATATCCAACCGCACCTTTAGCGTTGCTTGCTATTCTACTTCCTCCCCTCCTCTCCCTTTCTCTGTTGGGATCCCCCAAGGTTCTGTTCTTGGACCTCACCTATTTTCAATCTACACCTCCTCCATGGCTTCCACTACCACTTGTACGCTGAAGACACTCAAATCTATTTCTCTACCTCTCAGCTCACTCCTTCATTCTCCTTACGTATCACTAATTTACTATTCGATATATCAGTCTGGATGTCACACCACTTTCGCAAACTTAATTTATCCAATCTATTAGCGTTTAGACGATCCCTGAAAACCCTCCTCTTCAGAGAAGCCTAGCCTACCCACACCTAACAACTTTATTTTAATTTTCTCCATCTAATCATCCCCCACAGCTATTACCTTTTGTTCCACTTGACCCTCCCTTCTAGACTGTAAGCTCTAACAAGCAGGGCCCTCTGATCCCTCTTGTTTTGACATGTTTTGTAACTGTACTGTTTGCCCCCATGTTGTAAAGCGCTATATAAACATGTATAATAATAATAATTTACATTTTAATGAGTGAAATGAGTATTTGATCCCCTATCAATCAACAAGATTTCTGGCTCCCAGGTGTCTTCTATACAGGTAATGGACTGATATTAGGAGCACTCTCTTAAAGGGAGTATAAAAGAGTACCTGTATAAATGACACCTGTCCACAGAAGCAATCAATCAATCAATCAGATTCCAATCTCTCCACCATAACCAAGACCAAAGAGCTGTCCAAAAATGTCAGGGACACGATTGTAGACCTACACAAGGCTGGAATGGGCTACAAGACCATCGCTAAGCAGCTTGGTGAGAGGGTGACAACAATTGGTGTGATTATTTGCAAATGGAAGAAACACAAAACAAACTGCCAATCTCCCTCGGTCTGGGGCTCCATGCAAGATCTCACCTCATGGAGTTTCAATGATAATGAGAACCGTGAGGAATCAGCCCAGAACAACATGGGAGAATTTTGTCAATGATCTCAAGGCAGCTGGCACCATAGTCACCGAGAAAACAATTGATAACCCACTACGCCAAGAAGGACTGAAATACTGCAGCGCCCGCCTGGTCCCCCTGCTCAAGAAAGCACATCTACAGGCCCGTCTGAGGTGTGCTAATGAACATCTGAATGATTTAGAGGCGATCTGGGTAAAAGTGTTGTGATCTTTGGCATCAACCTAACTTGCCTTGTTTGGAGGAGGAGAAATGCTGCCTATGACCCCAAGAACACCACCCACACTGTCAAACATGGAGGTGGAAATATTATGCTTTGGGCGTGTACTGTCAAATCTTGTGTGAAAACCTCCTTCCCTCAGCCAGGGTATTGAAAATGTGTCGTGGATGGGTATTTCAGTGTCAGAAAGGGTACTTACTGAAGCCGAGATGCAGAGAGCGGTTCACTCTTGCGACCAAGCGCACTCCACCCCCCTTGGAGATGGTACAGAGAGGCACAAGCTACCAGCAGGAAGGGCAGGACTTGTGTGGAGATCCCTGAAGGCTTGTGCAGGAACTGACAGGTATCAGGACCCAATTGGTGGAAACAGGCAGAAAGTCCAGAACAGGCTGACGGTCAAACACAAAAGAGTAGATAAGTCCAGATCATGGGCTGGGGGTCAAGGCACTGGAGATGGGAGGCAATCCGGGTCACAGGCAGAAGGTCATGGTGCAGGAGACTGAAGGCAAATCCGCATCACAGGCAGGGGGTCAAACACAGGAGACAGCAGCGGAGTCCGTTAAGCAAGCCAAAAGGTCAGGTCAGGAGAGATAACAGCAGGTCAAAGGCAATCGGGGTCACAGCAGAAGATCAAACAGGCAGGAAACAGGAACTAATCACAGGAAGCTGAAGGACAAACCATCAACTTGTTTGGGCACTTGCTCAGCCTTTATAGGCAGCAAGGAAGTCACGTGATGCATGCACTAGTGCGCACGCGCCGTTCAATAGAACCGCTAACGCACATGCGTGGAAGTGCCGTTCCACAGCGCATGCGCACAGTGACACAGCGATGCTGGACAGATTGGAACTGATTATTTCTCTGACATTCAGCTTGACAATGATCCAAAACACACGGCCAAGGCAACAAAAGAGTGTCTCAAAAAGAAGCACATTAAGGTCCTGGAGTGGCCTAAGCAGTCTCCAGACCTTAATCCCATAGAAAATATGTGGAGGGAGCTGAAGGTTTGAGTTACCAAATGTCAGCCTCCAAACCTTAATGACTTAGAGAGGTTCTGCAAAGAGGAGTGGACAGAATCCCTCCTGAGATGTGTGCAAACCTCGTGGCCAACTACAAGAAACATCTGATTGCCAACAAGGGTTTTGCCACCAAGTACGAAGTCATGTTTTGCGAATGGGTCAAATACTTTTTTCTCTCATTAAAATGCAATCAATTTATAACCTTTTTGAAATGCGTTTTAATGGATATTTTTGTTGTTATTCTGTCTCTCACAGTTAAAATAAACCCAACATTAAAATTATAGACGGATCATTTCTTTGTCAGTGGGAAAATGTACAAAATCAGCAGGGGATCAAATACATTGATACCTCAGTTCAAGCAAATTTTGCCGTAGGGTTCAATGTAAATCAGGTTAATCTGTTCTAAACTATTTTTTTTTTTTTTACACCACAAAAAAGTTAAACAAAGTACAGTACAGTATGAAGAGAGAGAATAAGAACCTTGCTTGAGAAAACTTCTGGCATGGAGGAAGGCGAGTTCATGTCACCTTTATTACCGCTCTGCACATTCTTATCACCTGCATTACCACTCTTACTTTCATTACTGCTTGGCACTTTTTTCTTATTGCCATGTTTGCTCTGAATTTTGTTTGGAGCCATACTGGATGTCCGGTACAGTACAGTACGTGATAAAAAGTACACAAAAAAGCTTTACGGCAAGTGTGCACAGGGATGCATACCTCCCAACTTTCTGAGATGGGAATGAGGGACACCTATCAGCAAAAGTATGCAGGCATAGGGCACACCCATTTCCATGCCCCCTTAAAGGAGAATTGTACAAAAAAATAAGATTGGTTAAACCCACAAGTGCTTTTTTACCACTACTATTCCTTTATATTGGCTTTTGGAATTTGAAATGCAGCAATTTAGAAATCAGATGAAAGGTTTAGCACTGGGAAACACTTTTTGATAGATAAAAAGTGCATTTTATTTACATCTATATAGATCAGACCAAAATGAGGGATAAATGAGGAGGAATGAGGGACAGAGGAACACAAAATATTTATGGCCTTTTTTTTTTTTTTTTTTAGTGGTAATGGCTGTGATCATCGATTTTTAGCGGGGACTGCAACAATGCGGCGGACAGATCGAACACTTTTGACACTTTTTGGGACTAAAAATAGCCACTGATTGCTGTATAAATGTCACTAGCAGGGAAGGGGTTAATGCTAGGGGGCGATCAAGGGGTTAAACGTGTTCCCTGGGAGACGTTTCTAACTGTGGGGGGAGTGTACTGACTGGAGGAGGAGAGAGATCGCTGTTCCTAATCACTAGGAACAGAAGTTTGTTTACATTGACAGATCCCCATTCTGGCTTTCTGTGGAGCGATCAGCGGTGACCAGCAGACTTCGAGGCCGACGGCCACACACATCAACATCCGACGACGCACCGTGGGTGTGCGCCTATTATAGCTGTTAATGGGACCGATGCACAGCTATATCCGGGACACGTGGTCACCCTATCCATCATATGTATTTAGTTGTTTGCCTGGAGTGCAGCTTTAAAGTCCAATTGAACTTTCAGTTTAAATCAGCTAAACGAATTCTATCAAAACAAAAAGGTACTCAATATCCTACAAAAAAAAGCATGTCCCCCACTGAAAAAGGTCCCTTTCACGCATGAGGTCCAATCAGGTCTGACTGTCCCTTTTTCAGCCAGACCTGATTGGACCCTCCATTCTCCTCTATGGGCAGTCGGTTGTAAACAAACTTATGTCCGTTTACACGCGGCGACCTCCGGGTCCGATCTGATCTGGCAAAAAAGAACAGAAGTGGATCTGTTCCGCTCTCGCTGGCCAGATAAGATTGGAAGGCAGTCAGGTGTAAACAGGCAGCTGACCCGTTTATATTAAGTTGGTCATGTCCGCTTTGCATAATACCTATCCTCCTGCTGTTTCACTCAGGTTAGCAGGGGATTAGCAGACAGATCCCCTGCTGAGAAAAAACAGATCTGGCCCACGTGAAAGGGGCCTAAGGCCTATATAGCAATCAGCAAAACCCATTTTCCTGAAGACTGGAGTGATGTACATTATATTACCAAAAATATTGGGATGCCTGCCTTTACACGCACATGAACTTTAATGGCATCCCAGTCTTAAGCCTCATACACACGGTACGATTGTTAGCAGGGGATTGTCTGTTGACAGACTGTTGTCCTAAAATCTTACCGTTAGTACGCTCCTTTTGACAGTTGTCAAACTTTCGGCCAACAAATGTTGGATGACAGGCTAGTAAATTTTCGGTGGACAGCGGTTTGACGTCAGATTTTCGGATGGTCATGGTCAGTGCACAAATCTGTCACACAAAAGTCGAAAGTACAAACACGCATGCTCGGAATCCTTCCCCTGTTAGAGTTTAAAGACAGGTCATCCCCGTTGGACTTGTATTCAAGATTGTACATAAGTTGAACAATTGTCAGGAAGTTATGCATTGCGGGGCTACTAGTAGCAGGAGACACGGACTCCATAGACTCTTCGGAGAAATGGACTACATTTCCCTCAATGCTTTGCCATCTAGAAGGATGTGACGTCTTCGCCCAGCACATTGGAGGAGGTTATTTAAGGGCGGGGAGTGGCGCTTTTTTCTAGCTCTCCGGACCAGTTTCTCTCCTGCGCGGAACGGTGGACAGAGTGAACTCCACTGTTAGGCTGGAAGCCTGGGCCTAGCTTGACCGGGAGACCTGCCATCCAGACCGAAGCAAGACCTCAGCGTATCAGCCCGTGTTCCAGAGATCGGAGAGGCAGCCCAGCTGACAAGCGTAGCAGTGGAGCACCCTCGTCCGGGATCCGGTGTGTCGTGGAGCGACATCTGGCCAGCGCACCTTTCTTCTGAGGAAAGAATCAGGCGGGCCGGCCTGTTGGGTGAGAGCACCTGCTCAGTTTAACTTTTCTTGGTTGTCATAGACATTCAGCCCAGTTCCTAGGCCACGGACATGTGTTGGCCCGTAGCTGAAAATTTAGAGGCCTAGTTAAACGCTTCCGGCGTTTCGCGGAAGTAATCTATACAGACGAGCAAACAACCTCGCAATATTTTACTACCATAGACATTTTGTTGTGAAAAATCCTTTTTTCCTCTAACTACTGCCAGTGGATTACAAACTCTGACGTGCACCAACCGGCCGCTATGTGAAAATTGACTAAGCTGCAGGACTGCCCGCTAGGGGCGCTCGCGAGCCTAGACTGACCTTGAGTTTAGAAGGGTGGTACCACCTTTAGGTTTAGATTATTATTTCATACCAACGTTTATCACTGACTCCAGCAAGGGCCCTTGCGGATCTGACTGAGTTACTGTTATCAATAGTGGTTATGTCAAAAAGAAACTCTATGCCTGAAGTTATTGAGTTCCTTATGTCTTTCTATATATATGTATATACACACAGTAAACCACTATATATACATTTACTAGATTCATTGTGTGGAGTGTATTTTCTCGTCTGGAGGGATTGTCCATAACCTCAGGTAACTTATTGCCATATTGTAGTTGCATTGTGTGCCTACTATTGTGACCCCAGCCCTGCAGAGGTCACAATATCTCATTCACTAAACTTTTGATGTGTCAAGGGAGGGTTCGAGCTGATTAAATAGGGGTGAGCTAAGCCAAAAGAGAGGAGATCCTGAATCAAACAGCGGCTCCTTCGGGGGTAGCGCTTCACTCACCAAACACGAAATTAGCAGACGGGGCCCAAAGGGTGGCGCTCAAGAGCTGAAATTCCTTGTAGTATGCCACTACATTCGTGTTTGTAGCCAGACAATTTTGTACCGTTAGTATGCAAGACAAGATCCTGGCACACACAGTTTTGAGTTGGCCCACCCTTTGCAGCTATAAAAGCTTCAACTCTTCTGGGAAGGCCGTCCACAAGGTTTGGGAGTGTGCCTATGGGAATGTTTGACCTAATTTATCCCACAGGTCTTCTTTCGAGTCAGGACTCTGTGCAGGCAAGTCAAGTTTCTCCACCCCAAACTCGCTCATCCATGTCTTCATGGACCTTGCTTTGTGCACTGATCCAAATCATTTGGTGGAGGAATGATTATAGTGTGGGATTGTTTTTCAGGGGTTGGGCTTGGCCCCCTAGAGATTTTGAACAATTTTATGCTCCCAAGTTTGAGGATCGCCCCTTCCTGTTCCAACATGACTGCGCACCAGTGCACAAACAAGGTGCATAAAAGACATGGATGAGCAAGTTTGGGATGGAGGAATTTGACTGGCCTGCCCAGAGTCCTGACCTCAACCCAATAGAACACCTTTGGGATGAATTAGCGCAGAGACTGCGAGCCAGGCCTTCTTGGCCACATCAGTGCCTAACCTCACAAATGTGCTTCTGGAAGAATGGTCAAACATTCCCATAGACACTCCTAATCCTTCAGGACAGCCTTCCCAGAAGAGTTGAAGCTGTTATAGCTGCAAAGGGTGGGCCAACTCCATACTGAACCCTACGGACTAAGGGCTCTTTCACACGGGCTGCCCGTTCAGGTCCGCCTGCCAGTTTTTTTTGCGGACCTGAACGGGCGCTCCGTGCTCCTCTATGGAGCCGCGGATGTCAGCGGTGACATGCCCGCTGACATCCAACCCGCTCCGATCCGCCAAAGTGTGACGGAGGAAAAACCTACTTTTCCATCCGTCTAGCGGATCGGATCGGGTGAACACGGACAGACAGTCCGTGTTCATCCGATCCCCCATAGGGGAGAGCGGAGAAAAGACAGGGCGGTCCCTGCACAGTGTGCGGGGACCGCCCTGTCATCCGCCGGCTCAGCGGGGATCAACGGAGCGATCCCCGCTGAGCAAGCGGAGGTGCACGGGGCGGATCATTACTGATCCACCCCATGTGAAAGGGGCCTAAGACTGGGATGCCATTAAAGTTCATGTGCGTGTAAAGGCAGGTGTCCCAATACTTTTGGTTTGGTAATATATTGTATTTCTGACTCAGCACAGGTCGTATCAGACCTCTGCAAGGAAACCACTGCTTCCAAGGGTCTTTCTTTGCAGCCTGCTGACAGGGGATTGGCTTTTCTACTCAACTGATGGCTGCTTTCTAAACAGAACAAACCGTAAGGCCTCGTACACACCACCGGATCTATCCGCTGGGATTTATCCGCAGATCAGTTCCAGCGGATAGATCCTGTGGTGTGTACGGCCCAGCGGATATTTTCCGGGCCGATGGATTTCCAGCGGATAAAAATTTCTTAGCATGCTAAGAAATCTATCCGCTGGAATCCTGTCCAGCGGATTGATCCGGTGGTCTGTACAGACTCACCGGATCAATCCGTCCGATCCCCTCCCTCGCATGCGTCGTAATGATTCGACGCATGCGTGGGAAGTCTTTACCTTCCAGCGTCGCGCACGTCGCCGCGTCATCATCGCGGCGACGGCGCGACACGTCACCGCGGATGGATTCCGCACGGATTTCGATCTGATGGTTAGTACAACCATCAGATCAAAATCTGCCAAAGGAATTATCCGCGGGAACGGTCCGGAGGACCGTTTCCAGCGGATAATCCTCTCGTGTGTACGGGGCCTTAGACATTGCACACCTTTTGTTTTGATGCACTTGAAATGTAATTAGCTGATTTACTTCAGTTGGGTTTTAAATCTTAGTTCCCGGGTTAAACTTTTTTCCTTCTATCCTGTGACACACAGCGACACTGGCACACTGAAATACTTTGCGCAGAAAGCAAATCTCTTCCAACACCCCCCCGAACCAGTTCCACGAATGCACAGCTCAGCGATCGGCGTTCCAGGACCGCTTTCACGGGCAAGCGCACGGATCCGATGGCTCAGGGCTGAGCCCTCTAACAAGTACAGCCTTGTTGTAACCCCCCTGGCAGGTTGCACCGAGCGCCCAGCGCTGTCAGCGGTGCCGAGGGGGCTCCATCTCCACTGACGCGCGCTCCCCTCTGATGTGGCCGCTGCCCCGCGCCTCTCTGGTTTCGCTCTCGAGTTTCTCATTTATTTTTCCACAAATTCTCCCATGAAACAGAATCATTCTTGACGTTGTCCCGCTTCTATACCTAGAACCCAAATTATGCTGATAAAACATTCGCAGCACACAAGAGCCTCACTTGAAGGGAACACAAAAAAAAAAAAAAAAGACGAATCAGCCTCCCCGCTACGCCGACCCTTTACAAGCTGCCTCGCAGGCGCTGTTTTTACTGAACAAAAATTCTGTCATTCCATCGTATGTCAAGTGGAAAACTTCACAAACGAAGAGCTGTAGAATATTCCACAGACGCGAGCACAGGATTTTCTGTTTTTGTTTTTTCACAGAAACACAAAAATTCATTGTGAGACTCAATACAACTATGAGCCGATCACTTGGCTTGCGGTTGCAGTGTGGCCCCATTAAACTCAATGGGTGAGTTGGATAGGCGGTAATGCCTGTTAAACTGTGCACCCTAAGTTAAAAATACAGTGGCCGTAAAGAAAAAACGTGCCATGTGTACAGCCCTGTCCAGCTGCACTGTGACAGTTCGGTGGGGCGCTTGGACGTTGGTCATAGTTGTGCCCAGCCTATTGCATTAGGGTGTGCACCCCAAAGCTCCAACACATATGCGTTTGACATATTTACGGCCCTCTTCCCCGCTCTCCATCCTGAAACAATGGGAGAAAGGGGGAGCACATGGGGGACCCGGGCAACAGAAGGATGAGGAACAGGGAAAGAAGCGGTGGCATTAGTACCAATCCCCTATATTTTCCTCCTGTGGCAGCTGAATGTTGACAAAAGGGAGAGGAGGAGAAGCCTACTTACAGCTGCTGCAGGAGGAAAATACAGATCAGTTCCACTAAATTCCACCCCCGCTGCCTCTCCTGTCCAGGTTCTGAGGATCCGCAAGGAAGGATTGCGGTTTACCTGTCACCTGCTCACGGTTGACAGGTTGCCAACCCCAGGATTAGGGTGTGCCCAGGCACACCTGGCACACCCCTTGCGCACGCCTATGGCGGTGGTAAAACTGTAGCTCAGCTGCTTGTTCTTATAACCCTCCAGCCACTCATCTGAAAAATGATGGATCCCTTGATCGGTGAGTGTCCGTCTATTTAAAAGTCAGTAGCTACAGCCTTTGCCATTTTTGGAAACCTGACTGAAGAAGTCTCTTTAAGTGCTGTAAATTTCAAGGTGAGGCCTCCATGGATGGAATATGGATCCAGCACATCCCACAGATGCTCAATTGAATTGGGAAATTTGGAGGCCAAGCTTCTTGTGTTCCTCAACCCATTCTTGAACCATTTTTGCAATGTGACAAGGCGCATTATCCTGCTGAAGCTGGGTCAGCAATGTTAACGTAGGTGGTACGTGTCAAGTAACATCCTCATGAATTGCAGCACCCAAGGTTCCTGGCAGAATATTACCCAAAGCATCACACTGCCTCTGCCAGCTTGCCTTCTTCCCATATTGCATCGGGATGCCATCTCTTTCCCAGGTAAGTGATACACATGCACCAGGTCATCCACATTATGCATAGCTCCTAACTATCCCTGATTTCGAGGGACTGTCCCTGATTTCGTGGGACTGTCTGATTTGGAGCAATGTCCCGCTGTCCCTCATTTGTCCCTCATTTTGGTCTGATCTATATAGATGTATATAAAATTCACTTTTTATCTATCAAAAAGTGTTTTCCAGCACTAAACCATTCATCTGATTTCTGATGGCTGCATTGGTAATTTCTAAAAGCCAATATAAAGGAATAGTGGTAAAAAAAAGCACTTGTGGGTTTAACCAATCTTGTTTTTTTTTGTACAATTCTCCTTTAAGGGGGTGTGGCAAGAGGTATGCCCTATGCCTGCATACTTTTGCTGATAGGTGTCCCTCATTCCCATCTCAAAAAGTTGGGAGGTATGCATTCTGTAAAAGAAAATGTGATTAAAGCGGGGGTTAACCCAAAAGATTTTTTTTTAATATTACACACATTAGAGCCAGCATAGTAAGGGCATTTACTTTCGGCGTTTTTTTTTTCTTGGTACATACCTTTATATCCTGATGTTGTCCAGGGCTTCCGGGTTCCGATGACAGCGGGACTGGGCATTCCTATCCTTCCGTTGGATGATTGACGGCTTGTGAAACAGGCGACCTGTCGCACAACGCGCGTCACCAGATGTCGGGAAATAGCCGAGCTGCAAGTCGGCACTATACGGCGCCTGCGCAGTCAGCTCTACACGGCGGGCGCAGGCGCCGTATAGTGCCGACTCGCAGCTTGGCTATTTCCGGAAATCTGGTGACGCGCGTTGTGCGACAGGTCACCTGTTTCACAAGCCGTCAATCATCGAACCGAAGGATAGGAACGCCCAGTCCCGCAGTCATCGGAACCCTGAGGCAGGGATAGGAACGCCCAGTCCCGGAGTCATCAGAACGCGGAAGCCCTGGATCAAATCAGAATATAAAGGTAAGTAGGGAGAAAAAAAATAAAAAACTGCCAAAAGTGTATGCCCTTACTATGCTGGCTCTAATGTTAAAAAATCGTTTTTAGGGTGAACCTCCACTTTAAGTAGAGCAGGCCACCTTCTTCTTCCATTTCTCCGTAGTCCAGTTCTGAGGCAAACATGCCCATTGTAGGCGCTTTTGACTGTGGACAGGGGTCAGCATGGGCACTCTAATCAGTCTGTGGCTACACACAAATTTTTCTGCTTTCAATACATTCATTTAATGGACAACGTGTTTACTTGCTGCCTAATATATCCTACCGACTTTCAAATACCAATGTAATGAAATTTTCAATGTTGTTTACCTAACCTGTCAGTGATCATAAAGTTATGGATGATCGGTGCAGGGGCGGACTGACCATTGAGGCATTCGGGCACTGCCCGAGGGCCCTATGCCACTAGGGGGCCCCATCAGGGTTGCCAGGCTCAGTAAAACCAGGGACAGTATGTAAAAATCTGTGTTGTTTTCTTTTTTTTTTTTTTTTACATCTGTCCCTGATATGTCCAAAACCGACATGCATTTGATGTGAAAATCCCGAGATTTTAGCTGCCGCGCCTCTGTACTGCCTCCTGGCTTGGTGGCCATCTGTAAGCCCGGGGGCCCCATAATCTTCTATTGCCCGGGGGCCCCATGAGTTGTCAGTCCGCCCCTGGATCAGTGTATTGTTTTTAAAGTGGTAGTAAACTGAGACTTAAAAAAAAAAAAAACCTGCAAGGCAAAGTTATAATGTCCTAGTATGCATTGCACTGACAGGGCTTCCATCTTTACGCAGTATTCCTTTCTGGTTGGTGGGCTCCTGTCTTTTGATTGGACTAGCGGCAATGACGTCACTCCTGCTCATGCATGCGGGAGCCGCGGCTCACGGCACAGGGCTCTGAAGATGTCACCAGTGCACATTTAGGAGATATTTACTGTACCTACAAGCAAGGCTTACCTATAGGTAAAAATCAACCATGGGAGTTGCTGGACCTCACACAGACACTAGTCTGCACAGTAAAAAACTGATTCCTGGTGATCCTGCCATGAGAATCTTAGTTTAGGCCCTTCCTGTTCTGTCCCCCGTTGTACGACAATGTTGCCACCTTTTCACATATGCCCCCAGTGGAGATTGCAAAGAGTATGGTAACTCCTACCTTGTGACTTGCTACAGAGTACTGTTATGCCGCGTACACACGATCAGTCCATCCGATGAGAACGAACCGATGAACGGTTTTCATCGGTTAACCGATGAAGCTGACTGATGGTCCGTCGCGCCTACACACCATCGGTTAAAAAAAACGATCGTGTCAGAACACGGTGACGTAAAACACAACGACGTGCTGAAAAAAACGAAGTTCAATGCTTCCAAGCATGCGTCGACTTGATTCTGAGCATGCGTGGATTTTTAACCGATGGTTGTGCGTACTAACGATCGGTTTTGACCTATCGGTTAGGAATCCATCGGTTAAATTTAAAGCAAGTTGGCTTTTTTTTAACCGATGGTTAAATAACCTATGGGGTCTACACACGATCGGTTTTGACCGATGAAAACGGTCCATCAGACTGTTGTCCTCTGTTTAACCTATCGTGTGTATGAGGCCTTACCGTCTGATAACTGGGGAAGAGAAGACTGAGGAAATGCTTCCTTCTGCATGCAGCAAACTGATGACATCATTTCAGCCTAGGCAAAGTTGAATGAAGCTGCTAATATAGCTGGAGCTCTATTGAAAAAATATAGTTTTCTTGTTGCATCAGAAATGTATTCATGCAGACTTGTAACGTTACTGAAAGGTCTACTTTAATGTCTTCCGCAGGCCTTCCTATTGTATTGCACAGACTCCTCCAGGAGTATCCGATGTGCTTCAGAAAAATTCCAGATGTCTCAACTATGCGAAGAATGGGCAAGGTGCATTTGTCAAAAGCTATTTTTGGAAGGGGGCAGGTGGGGATTAAGAAAACAGGAGAAAAACAACCACAGCATGAAATGTGGAGTGAGAACTTCGAAGCATCTTAGACCCACGCAAAACTGACTGTGACCATTTACCCGCCATGATATAAATCACCAGATGTTACTTTAACCACTTGACCTCCGGAAGATTTCTTGGCTTCATGACCAGACCTTTTTCATGCTATACGGCACTGCGTTATTTTAACTGACAATTACGAGGTTGTGCGACACTGTACCCAAATAAAATGTATATCCTTTTTTTTCCCACAAATAGAGCTTTCCTTTGGTGGTATTTGAACACCTCTGTGGTTTTTATTTTTTGTGCTATAAACAAAAACAAAATTGGGAAAAAAAATATTTTTTTTATTTCACTTTCTGCTATAAAACACATCCAATAAAAAAAATCTAATTTCTTCATAAATTTAGGCCAATATCATTCTGCTACATATTTTTGGTGAAAAAAATCCCAATAAGTGTATATCGATTGGTTTGGGCAAAAAGTATAGCGTCCACAAACTATGGGATATTTTTTTTTTTTTACTAGCAATGGCGGCGATCAGCAACTTAGAGCTGGACTGCAATATTGCAGTGGACATTCTGACACTAAATGACACTTTTTGGGGACCAGTGACACTAATACAGTGATCAGTGCTACAAATATTCACTGTCACTGTACTAATGACACTGGCTGGGAAGGGGTTAACATCAGGGTTGATAAAAGGGTTAACTGCGTGCATAACCAGTGTTTTACTATACTGTGTGAGGTGCTTTAACTAGGGGAAGAGATTACATTTATTTTGCAGGGACACAAACTCCATCCCTTCCCTCCTGTCAGAAAGGTGATCTGCCTTGTTTACATAGACAGACCGCCGTTCTGTCTCTCTGCCTGAGGATCGGTGAGGGCCGGCAGACATTGAGTGTGTGTAATCACAGCTTGAGCGAGCTGCCATTGGTGCGCATGCATACCTCCCAACTGTCCCTGATTTTGAGGGACTGTCCCTGATTTGGCGCAATGTCCCTCTGTCCCTCATTCTCCTCATTTGTCCCTCATTTTGGTCTGATCTATACAGATGTATATAAAATGCACTTTTTATCTATCAAAAAGTGTTTCCCAGTGCTAAACCTTTCATCTGATTTCTAAATTGCTGCATTTTTAAATTCCAGAAGCCAATATAAAGGAATAGTAGTGGTAAAAAAAGCACTTGTGGGTTTAACCAATCTTATTTTTTTGTACAATTCTTCTTTAAGGGGGCGTGGCAAGGGATGTGTCCTATGCCTGCATACATTTGCTGATAGGTGTCCCTCATTCCCATCTCTGAAAGTTGGGAGGTATGCGCATGCATGCCCCTACCCGAAAGAGTCTGATTGTGTATATTTCTATTTCTATTGGCAGCCACCTCTTGCTTGTTCCCCTCCACAAGTGACCTGTGTTACACGAGAGCTGGTCTACTGTAATGGCGGCGGAGTCTCCGCTGCTCAGACATCTAACCTGATGTAAAAGAGGGCTCCATTGGGGGACAACTGATGTAAGGGAGGGCTCCACTTGGGGACACCTGATGTAAAGGGGGACACCGTTGAGGAACACCTGATGTAAGGGGGGCACTGCTGAAGGACACCTGATGTAAGGAGGGATTTTGCTGAGGGACACCTAATGTAAGGAGAGACACTTGATGTAAGGGGGACACCACTGAGGGACACCTGATGTAAGAAGGGACACCGCTGAAGGACATCTGATGTAAGAAGGGGCACCGCTGAGGGACATCTGATGTAAGAAGGGGCACCGCTGAGGGACATCTGATGTAAGAAGGGGCACCGCTGAGGGACACCTGATGTAAGAAGGGGCACCGCTGAGGGACACCTGATGTAAGAAGGGGCACCGCTGAGGGACACCTGATGTAAGGAGGGACACCGCTGAAGGACATCTGATGTAAGAAGGGGCACCGCTGAGGGACATCTGATGTAAGAAGGGGCACCGCTGAGGGACATCTGATGTAAGAAGGGGCACCGCTGAGGGACACCTGATGTAAGAAGGGGCACCGCTGAGGGACACCTGATGTAAGAAGGGGCACCGCTGAGGGACACCTGATGTAAGGAGGGACACCTCTGAGGGACACCTGATTTAAGGAAGGACACCACTTAGGAACACCGCTGAGGGACACCTGATGTAAGGGGTAGACATGTGCATTCGTTTTCGTCCGAACGCATTTTCAGACGATTTTCTGGGATTTTTGCGTTTGTTTAAACAAATGATAATGAACGAGCAGAATCCGAAATCCGAAAGATCTGACATAAAAAAATATATATTTTCATTTTGTTGCGACAACAATTCAATAAAGATAGAATATTGGACATGACGGTGACAATAGTAATCTGTGTCTATCGAACCTGCAGTTGATTGTGCCTAACCTTATGCCCTGTACACACGATCAGTTTTTCCCTCAGGAAAATCTTTTTTTTTTTTTCAGCAGGAAAATGGCTCAAAATTGTCTTGCATACACATGGTCACTCAAATCTTGTCTGAAATTCCAAACAGCAAGAACGCGGTGACATACAACACGACGAGCCAAGATCAATGAAGTTCAATAGGCAGTTTGGCTCTTCTGCTTAATTCTGAGCATGCACTTTTTTTGCGTGTCGTAATTGCAAACAGACGACCGTGATTCGCCATAGGAATTTTTCCTATCACGAAAATTAAGATCCTGCTCTCAATCTTTTCTTGGCAGGAAAACTGATAGAAAAAGTGTGATGGAGCATACACACGGTCGGTTTTCCTGACAAAAATCTCACATCGCACTTTTCCTGTCAGGAAAACTGATCGTGTGTACGAGGCATAACTCTAATGCCGTGTACACATGACCGTTTTTCGGGATGTAAAAAATTATGTTTTTTTTTTAATGTCATAAAAAACGATCGTGTGTGGGCTCCAGAGCCTTATTTACGACGTAAAAAATGGCCATTAGAAATTAAGAACATGCTCTAAATTTTCACGTTGTTTTTAACATTGTCATTTTTAACGTCGTAAAAAATGGTCGTGTGTGGGCTTTAACGATGTGAAAAAACGCGCATGCTTAGAAGCAAGTTATGAGACGGAAGCGCTCGTTCTGGTAAAACTAGCATTCGTAATGGAGATAGCACATTCATCACGCGGTAACAGACTGAAAAGCGTGAATCGTCTTTTACTAACACGAAATCAGCAAAAGCAGCCCCAAGGGTGGCACCATCCAAATGGGACATCCCCTTTATAGTGCCGTCATATGTGTTGTAAGTCACCGCGCTTTGCTAGAGCATTTTTTTTTTCACGATCCTGTGTAGGCAAGGCTGGTTTCACAATAATCGAGTTGACCGAGAGACAGCCTGTGCTGTACACGATACAGCACAGGCTGTCTCTCGGGGGCAAAGTTTGTTATTCCAACCGCCATACTGTGCGGGCTGTATTAGCCTACAAGGCTGTTTATACTCTATTGGATTCAGGGCTGAAATATCTATTTGAAGTCGCTTGTGGAGCCTATGGGTCTCCTAGACTCTTAATCCTGGATTGCCCCTGATCAATTTTATTTATGCTCTTAAACCAATCTCTATGGGCTAGATTCAGTAAGAGTTAGGCCGGCGTATCAGTAGATACGCCGACCTAACTCTGAATTTGCGCTGTCCTAAGTTTAAGTGTATTCTCAAACAGAGATACACTTAAACCTATCTAGGCTGACCGCTAGGTGGCGCTTCCATTGCGGTCGCGTAGAATATGTAAATCACTAGATACGCCTATTCACGAATGTACGCCCGGCCGACGCAGTACAGATACGCTGTTTACGTAACGCATTATCAGGCCTAAGGATATTCCATCAAATAGCTGGAATAGTAATGTTAAGTATCGCCGCCGTTCCGGCGTCGAAATTCGCACATTTTACGTTGTTTGCGTAAGTCGTCCGTGAATAGGGATTTACGTCATTTACGTCCACGTCGAAACCAATAGGCCCGTGCGGCGTACGTTGCCGCAATGCACACTGGGATATGTAGGCGGACGGCGCATGCGCCGTTCCACAAAAACGTCAATCACGTAAGGTCAAACCAAATTAACATTAAACACGCCCCCATCAGCCTATTTTGAATTAGGCGCCCTTACGCCCGCCCGCTTTAGGCTACGCCGCCATAACTTAGCAGGCAAGTACTTTGTGAATCATGTACTTGCCTCGCTAACTTACGGCGGCGTAGTGTAAACACGATACGCTACACCGCCGCAAAGTTAGGACGCCCTTTGTGAATCTACCCCTATCTCTATACCAATTGTGGAGCACTCCTTTATAGCATTTTTTGTGACTATTTAATGCTCTCTTGAGCTTGGAGATATATTTGTGTGGCCACGTTTTTCCTACTTTACTATGGAATTTCCCTACCTATAAAGTTCCTTACATATGGATATATCCATACATATGTGGCTCGGATAATTTTAACATAGTGAAATTTATTTTCCTCTGTTGTTTTCTCTTGTCCGTCCTGAAGAAGCCTCACGGTGAAACGCGTAGGCGCACAGGGGACATTTTTCATACTTGACATCCTGTATGGTTTTCTTTTATTGTTCTATGTACTTTTTTTTTTAAATCTTTTTGTAATAAAATTATATTTTTCGCTATTTCTGTCTGTCTTGCCTATAAAGTCCGACCATTGGTTGCTCTCCTTGAGTAATTTTGTCTTTATCTCCCAAATTTACGGATGTGGCATTGTGAGTGCTTCCCATTCCCTTTTCCCTATATTATTATCCCCGCTAGAAGGGTATCAGAATTGGCAGCTTTTTCTTGTAAAAAGCCATATCTAATTATCTCTAAGTGGATTTGGCAAGTTATTGTTCAGGCCTATGGCTTGAAGAGGAAAATATGAGAGTGCACTCTAGCAGGGCAGTTAGTGCTTCATGGGCAGTGCATCACCAGGCCTCCATAGCTCAGATCTGCAAGGCTGCAACATGGTCTTCGGTCCATACGTTCACTAGATTCTATCAGGTGGATGTAAGAGGTCATGAGGATGCCGCTTTCGGGGACAGTGTCCTGCAGGCAGCAGTATAGGTCCTCACTTCTAATGGCAGTCTGCTTTGATCTGTGTCTCCCTCCCCTCAAAAGAGCTTTTCTCTGGAACATCCCATTAGGTAATTATTATGGCTCTGTGTCCCGTGATGTACAAAAAAGAAAATAGGATTTTTTGTAACAGCTTATCTGTAAAATCCTTTTCTTGGAGTACATCATGGGACACAGAGATCCCTCCCCTATTGTGTGATTCTTATTGCTTTGCTACAAAAACTGAGGTACTCCCCATATGGGAGGGGTTATATAGAGAGGGACTTTTTTTGTCATTGGGTGTGCCAGTGTCCAATTACCTGAAGGTGGTGTATAACCTATTAAGTCATTAGTATGGCTCTGTGTCCCGTGATGTACTCCAAGAAAGGGATTTTACAGGTAAGCTGTTATAAAAAATCCTATTATTCCTGCTGGGGGGGAATATGGGTGTAATATTCCTGCTAGGGGGGTAATGGTGTAATATTCCTTCTAGGGGGGACTATGGGAGTAATATTCCTGCTGGGGGGGGAGTATAGGTGTAATATTCCTGCTGGGAGGAGTATGGGTGTAATATTTCTGCTTGGGGGAGTATGGGTGTAATATTCCTGCTGGGGGAAGAATGGGTGAAACATTCCTGCTGGGGGGGGGGTATGGGTGTAATATTCCTGCTGGGGGGAAGTATGGGTGTAATGTTCCTGCTGGGAGGAGTATGGGTGTATTATTCCTGCTGGGAGGAGTGTGGGTGTAATATTCCTGCTAGGGGGAGTATGGGTGTAATATTCCTGCTGGGGGGAGTATGGGTGTAATATTCCTGCTGGGGGAAGAATGGGTGAAACATTCCTGCTGGGGGGGTATGGGTGTAATATTCCTGCTGGGGGGAAGTATGGGTGTAATGTTCCTGCTGGGAGGAGTATGGGTGTATTATTCCTGCTGGGAGGAGTGTGGGTGTAATATTCCTGCTAGGGGGAGTATGGGTGTAATATTTCTGCTGGGGGGAGTATGGGTGTAATATTCCTGCTGGGGGAAGAATGGGTGAAACATTCCTGCTGGGGGGGGGGGGATATGGGTGTAATATTCCTGCTGGGGGGAAGTATGGGTGTAATGTTCCTGCTGGGAGGAGTATGGGTGTATTATTCCTGCTGGGAGGAGTGTGGGTGTAATATTCCTGCTAGGGGGAGTATGGGTGTAATATTCCTGCTGGGGAGGAGTATGGGTGTAATATTCCTGTTGGGGGGAGTATGGGTGTAATATTCCTGTTGGGGGGAGTATGGGTGTAATATTCCTGCTGGGGGGAAGTATGGGTGTAATGTTCCTGCTGGGAGGAGTATGGGTGTAATATTCCTGCTGGGAGGAGTGTGGGTGTAATATTCCTGCTAGGGGTAGTATGGGTGTAATATTCCTGCTGGGGAGGAGTATGGGTGTAATATTCCTGTTGGGGGGAGTATGGGTGTAATATTCCTGATGGGTGGAGTATGGGTGTAATATTTCTGCTGGGGGGGGGGGAGTATGGGTGTAATATTCCTGTTGGGGGGGAAGTATGTGACATTCATGTAAATAATTCACCAGCATGTGTTGTTGAGGGAGAGAGGGAGAAAGGGGGAGGGAAGGTTGGAGGAAGAAGGGGGGGTAAGGGTTGGGGGAACCCCCACACCCCTTCCTTAGCCCCAACCTCCCCTCTTTTCCTCCCTCTCTCCCTCTTCCATTCTCCCCCTCCCCTTGTTCTACCTTTCCCTTTAGAATGTGATATTTTTGATTAACCTTAAAGCTTAATGTCTACATTTACACTCTTGGCAACCTTTGGATAGGAGGCAGCTTTTGGAGGACTTGGTTTGGTTCCCTATGGGCCTAGAAGGCTGGTTACCACCAACATCTCAGGCACTTTTTTACAGGTGATTATGTTTGGGCAATGTATTGTGGAACCTTAAAGCTTCTGCAGAAAGGTAAATAGAGGGCTGATGGGAGGACCCTCCGGTTACTGGAGTGGCAGCCGCCACCAGTGTAGGGACCTGTGTTGGTACAGCCGTACCTGGTCCCTGTGAGGGTTCCTCAGACTTTTTGTTGAGTCTTCTTCTAGGAACAGCCAATTGTCTTGTTTGTCAACTACATTGATAGTTGGTGATTCAGAAACTCCAAAAATGAAAATGAAGGTCTGATGGGAGGACCCAACCCAACACACACCTCAAAAACATACCGGCCTCCAACCTCCCCTCATAGCCAATCCAACACATGCCTCAAAAACATACCAGCCTCCAACCTCCCCTCATAGCCGGTCCAACACACACTTCAAAAACATACCAGCCTCCAACCTCCCCTCACAGCCAGTCCAACACATGCCTCAAAAACATACCGGCCTCCAACCTCTCCTCATAGCCGGTCCAACACAAGCCTCAAAAACATACCGGCGTCTAAACTTCACAACATAATCAATTACTTATTGTCGATCGACAATCCAGCGATCAAACATAATCACCTGTAAAAAAGTGACTGAGATGTTGGTGGTAAACAGCCTTCTAGGCCTGGGGGGAACCGAACCAAGTCCTCCAAAAGCTGCCTCATATCCAACAGTTGCCAAGAGTGTAAATGTAGACATTAAGCTTTCAGGTTAATCAAAAATATTACATTCTAAAGGGAAAGGTAGAACAAGAGGGAGGGGGAGTATGGAAGAAGAAGAGAGGGAGGAAGGGGGAGGGCAGGTTAGAGGAAGAAGGGGGTGAGGGTTGGGGGGGAATCCCCACACCCCTTTCTTACCCTAACCTCCCCTCTTTTCCTCCCTCTTCTATACTCCCCCTCCCCTTGTTCTACATTTTCCTTTAGAATGTGATATTTTTGATTACCTTAAAGCTTAATGTCTACATTTACACTCTTGGCAACTTTTGGATAGGAGGCAGCTTTTGAAGAACTTGGTTCTGTTTCCCCCCGGGCCTAGCAGGCTGTTTACCACCAACATCTCATGCACTTTTTTACAGGTGATTATGTTTGGGCGACATATTGTCAAACCTTAAAGCTTCTGCAGAAGCTGCAGAAAGCTAAATAGAGGGCTGATGGGAAGACCCCCCGGTTGCTGGAGTGGCAGCCGCCACCAGTGTAGGGACCTGTGTTGGTAAAGCCGTACCTGGTCCCTAGGAGGGTTCCCTCAGACTTTTTGTTGAGTCTTCTTCTAGAAACAGCCAATTGTCTTGTTTGTTCAACTACATTGATAGTTGGTGATTCAGAAGCTCTAAAAAGGAAAATGGAGGGCTGATGGGAGAACCCTCCAGTTACTGGAGTTGCAGCCGCAACCAGTGTAGGGACCTGTGTTGGTACAGCTGTACCTGGTCCCAGTGAGGGTTCCTCAGACTTTTTGTTAAGTCTTCTTCTAGGAAAAAGACAATTATCTTCTTTGTCCAATTACATTGATGTGATTCAGAAACTGCAGAAAGGTGTGGCTCCAGGTACAGGCAGTATTTCTGAAAATATTGCCTTCGTAGACCTTTTCTTCAATATAGCCCCCAAGTCCCTGAAATCATTTTGTAGAGCGCTCCATCTTTCTCTAACTTTGTCATTGGTACCAATATATACCATGACAGCTGGGTCCTCTCCAGTGCCATCCAACAATCTGTCCACACAATCTGCAATATTCCAAACCTGTAAACCGGTAAACAACATACTGTTTGGCAATAACGGTCTTTGTGACATATTGCTATCTGTATCCTTCCAATAACTGAATCCCCTACCACTAGTATGTGCCTATCCTTTCTTGTAACCTTGCCCCCATCTTTGTCACATGCTGGTTGAATTTTCGGTGTGAATGTGACATGCTGGTGGAGTCTCCTTGTGACAAACACATGCTGGTGAATTCTTTACATGAATGTCACATTCTGGAGGTGTCTCATTGTGAACATCACATTCTGGAGGAGTCTCATTATGAATGTCACATTCTGGAGGAGACTCATTGTGATCGTCACATTCTGGAGTAGTCTCATTGTGAACGTCACATTCTGGAGTAGTCTCATTGTGAACGTCACATTCTGGAGTAGTCTCATTGTGAACGTCATATTCTGGAGGAGTCCCATTGTGAACATCACATTCTGGACGGGTCTCATCATGAACATAACATTCTGGAGGCGACTCATTGTGAATGTCACATTCGGGGAGTCTCATTGTGAATGTCACATTCTGGAGAAGACTCATTGTGAATGTCACATTCGGGAGGAATCTCATTGTGAATGTCACATTCGGGAGGAATCTCATTGTGAATGTCACATTCTGCCAGAGTCTCAGTGGTAACGCCGCAATCTGCTGGAGTTTTAGTGAGAAAGTTACATTCTGCCTGAGTCCCAAGAGAATCATTGCATGCTGAAGGAGTCTCGATGTGAATGACACTTGGTCGATTTAAAAATAAATCCAACTTTTTAGTTATTTTCTTTCCTAACAGAGCTGCACCCTGCTCATTTAAGTGCAGTCCATCCTTGCTGTAGAGCAGGTGTCTCCAAAGGGCCACTTTATTGTACTTCAGACTTTAGCAGGGCCAGATTGTGGCCAGCAGGGGCGGAACATGTCACTGGCCCAGCATCAGTGAGAATAAATATGGCCTCAGGGTTGGTGGTCATGAGGAGAAGGAGCATTCCTCCCATTAGTAGAGGAATAGTATCCCATCATTGGTATTGGTAGAAGAAATAGTGCCCCATTGTTGGTGTCAGTGGGAGAAATTGTGCCCCAAGGGCCAGATAAAGGCTAGCAAAGGGCCACATCTGGCCCCGGCCGCAGTTTGGAGACCCCTGCTGTAGAGGAAGTAACCATTTGAAAAGTCAGTCCAGGTCTCCATGAAGCCAAACCCCTCCTTCCTGCACCAGTTCTTCAGCCACTTGCTAAGCTCCCTAAGCTCCTGCTGCCTCCTTGGTGTGGCTCGAGGTAAAGGCAGTATTTCTGAAAATGCTAACTTTTTCTTCAAAATAGCCCCTAAGTCCCTGAAATAATTTTGTAGGGCGCTCCATTTTCTTCTAATGTTGTTGATGGTTCCAATATGTACCATGACAGCTGGGTCCTCCCCAGCCCCATTCAACAATCCATCCATCCGATCTGCATTGTCCCGAACTCGTGAAAAAATATAATGTTCGTCAATTGGGGTCAGTCTGACAGATTGCCCTCTCTGTCCCTCTAATAACAGAATCCCCTATCACCAGGATCTGCCTATCCTTTTCTGTTAGCTTGCCCTCATCTTCATGGGAGGAGATATTCCCATGGCTGCCCTGGTATTTTGGTGAGTTCTTAACATGAACGTCACATTGTGCTGGAGTCTGAACATGAATGTGACATTCAGGTTGTGTCTCCATGTGAACATCACATGCTGGTGGAGCCTCCGGTTGAATGTCACAAGCTGGTGGAGCCTCCATGTGAATGTCACATGCTGGTGAAGTCTCCGTGTGAACGTCACATGCTGGTGGAGCCTCCGTGTGAATGTCACATGCTGGTGGAGCCTTCGTGTTAACGTCACAAGCTGGTGGAGCTTCGGTGTTAACGTCACAAGCTGGTGGAGCTTCTGTGTTAACGTCACAAGCTAGTGGAGCCTCTGTGTTAACGTCACAAGCTGGTGGAGCCTCCGTGTTAACGTCACATGCTGGTGGAGTCTCAATGTAGCTTTCATATTCTGTCTCGCTCACTGGGGCAGTCCTGCTTTGTGAGCTGTGTCTGCAGTAAATTCTGCGTACATCTGCAATAAAAAAAGAAGAATCAGGTTTAGCACTTTCACCTAGATTATATATATTTTTATACAACATCAAATTATAGAGAAAAAAGTTAAAAATTCCAGTGCTAGGGACAATAAATAAACCCGACGTGACAGGGACATAGGGATGACCAATGGTGGCCTTCATAAAAAAAATCTAGTTGCCTTGCAGTTGTGGAGTCAAAAAGGGAATTGATTCTTCATTTTTGGGTGCGTAATCTGCAGTGCTTCTGTTTTTTATTATTAAACACCCGGCTTCTATGGGGGGTGACCCCTCATCAATGTCTATGGCCATCCCTATACATGTGTACATATGGGGGAGTGACCCCTCATCAATGTACATGGCCTACCCTATACATATGGAGGGGTGTCCCCTCATCAATGGGAAAGAAGGATCCAATGAAAGGGTTTCAGTTATCTTGTATCTATCAATAGTTTTCAAAGAATTTTAGAACAGAAGAGGATTTTAATGGTGCCAAAACACACAAAAAAATATTTTGTCGTAAAGACATCTTTATGGGAGTCCAAAATTGTAAAAGAAATGGGGGAACAATGAATGTTGTCCACATTTCATAAAAACAATTCAGTGCACATTCAGGGGGACACTGTTGGTGGCCTGGGGGATGCTATTGATTTAATGTGTCTGCATTCATCATGGCTTCATGACATTGTTCCTTCATCACTTTGGAAGAAATGGTTACCGATTGGTCTGTTGCTACCCTCTACATTCTGTGGGAGGAGCATTTGAATGACATTTAAGGTAAACCTAACCTGTATATCTAAGGCCTCGTACACACGATGGGACATGTCCGATGAAAACGGTCCGCTCGGAGATTTCGGTCTGATGGTTGTACACACCATCAAACCGAAATCCCCACGGACAGGACACACGGTGATGTGGTCGCGCCGTCGCTGCGACGATGACGCGGCAACGTGCGTGACCCTTGAAGGTCAATGCTTTCACGTATGCGTCGAATCACTTCGACGCATACGAGGGCTTTCGGCCGAGCGGACATGTCCGGTGAGTCGTACAGACGACCGAACATGTCCGACAGACAGGCTTCCAGCGGACATGTTTCTTAGCATGCTAAGAAACATTCGTCCGCTGGAAACCTGTCCGCTCGACCGGGAATCCGGTCCGGTCGGCCGTACAGACCAGTTTCAGCAGACATGTTCGGTCGTGTGTACGAGGCCTAATTGATTGAGGTCTTTATGTATCCTTGATATACCGTATTTATCGGGGTATACCGCGTGCCGGCGTATAACGCACACCCCAAACTTTGGAAGGTATTTTCTCCTTGCGGGGTCCATCCAGTCCATCCGCACCTTGCCCGGGGTTGCAGCGGTGTTTGTTTTGGATTTGGCGCCGAGAGGAGCCGGATTTCCTGTGTGTTCGGCTCCTCTCGCGTGGCTGCGGGCGGAGCCGAGCGTGGCCGAGCCTAGCCGAGTGCGCAGTACACTCGGCTCTCGGCTCGGCTTGGCTCTCGGCTCTACGCTGCGGCGCTCGGCTCCTCTCGGGTCACTCGGCTCGGCTCTCGGTCGTCTCTACGCTGCTCCTCTCGGCTGCGGGCGGAGCCTAGTCGAGTGCAGAGTACACTCGGCTCGGTCTATTTCGGCGATTGTATTTGGCGAATTGTATTTGTCTTTTTGTAGCTTAAGGCTCAGCAGTTGATGCACATGTGTTAGTACCTCTGCTTTAGGGCTCAGGACTATGTCTCCCCCTAAAAAGGGTTCAGGGACAGAGAAGAAGGGCATTTCTGTATTTCTGTAAAATACAATGCAATATGGCGACCTACAAGTGTTCTGTACTCAGATGGTTCACAGAACACCCCCCAGTCACGTAATTACTTGCTTGTGTGATTGACTTTTTGATTTTCCCAGAAGTAAGCCCTAAGATACAAGTTGGGTTTTAGGTATTCCCTACAACATAAATTTCATTTTTGGTGGGATACTGCCAAAGGAAAATCATGTCTAAAGGGATGCATACTCTGCCGCTTTCCTTATTAGAACCCTGAAAATGCAGCAGCTGATGGATAATTATAAAATCACTCCCATTCACATTCATTTTGCACATGGACACAGACAATCAACCAGCTATATCTTTAGTAAAAAAAGGCAGGAATCTGCAACAAAGTTTGTTAAAGTCCCTGCCAAGTACATCAGTCTCCCAGAGGGGAGTGTTTTTTACTCAACAAAAGTGGAGTTACTCTTTAAGCTCGCTGACCATTTAATGCATCAGTGCTGTGCGTATCGCTACTGAGAGGGCATATACACACGTCTATTGGTTTGTTGGAAAGCTTGCCCTCCTCAGATCCTCTCTCCTCTGCCCGTCCCTTGCTCTCTAATCCCTTTTCCAGGCCTCCGAGCTCTCCCTCGCTCACTCTGCTTTGGCCTCCATCCACCCTTGCTGCGTAGACACAAGAAGCACCTCATTGTCCGGCTGCAATTTTACCTGGAGCGGGTTTTGATCGCTAATTGAAAAATTGAGGTTGAAAAGGCCAAAGCACACACGAGGCGCAGGCAGCAGCGGGCATCCTGGCTTGGTAATGGGTACAATCTGTCACTACCTAAGCCGAGCGGTGGGCAATCGCAGCCCCTCGGCTCCAGCACGGCCGGCACTGTTTGTTTTCAGCACTGCAATCTCGTCAGCAGCTGGGTCTGCATTGAGCTGCATCGCCAAACAATAGGCACTGTAGCGAGAGATCAATTGAAGCGCTGTCCACTGAAATCATACAATTTGGGGAGGGAGCGGATGGCTATTGAAACTTTGCAGGACAACTGCCCGCACAGATTTTTTTTTCTTAGAGCAAAAAGAGTGCTCCAAAAGGTATTGGGGAGACAAGTGGAGGTGGGATTCATCAAAGTTGGGCTTTAGGGTTTGCATTAACCTTGACCTACCATACCAGTTTAACTTTCAGTACATACATACTAATTAATGTGTCAGTTTAACACTTCCAGGTATTTATTACCTTTCACAGAGGTTATTGTATTCTTTAAACAAAGCCCTCATTCTTTTTTTTCTCTCCAGAATGACAGCACCATCTTTGTTCAGGCATCGTCCATCTACTTTATGAACTGCCAGATCAGAAATTACACAGTCCTTAAAGTGTTACTAAACCCAGGACCCTGCATTCACTATATTTGCCTCCCACAGTACACAGAACATGAAAATGCTATTATTTTAGTAAATATAAACTGCTAAATAACTGAATAATTTTTCAAACACCTTTTTTTTTAATTAGAAAATAACAAAACAGTAAAGTTAGCCCAATTTTGTTGTAAAATATGAAAGATAATGTTACGCCGAGTAAATAGATACCTAACATGTCATGCTTTAAAATTGCGCACACTCATGGAATGGCGCCAAACTTTGTTACCTAAAAATCTCCATAGGCGACGCTTTGAAAATGTTTACAGGTTACCAGTTTAGAGTTACCGAGGAGGTCTAGTGCTAAAATTGTTGCACACGCTCTAGCGCACGCGGCGATATCTCACATATGTGGTTTGAACGACGTTTACATACGTGGGAGAGACTTACGTGTGCGTTCGTATTTAATAAATATCACCATTTTAAAAAAAAAAATTTTTTTTACTTCAGTTTAGGCGGATACGTATTCTTCTACATATTTTTGGTAAAAAAGAATCGCAATAATCGTATATTGATTGGTTTGCGCAAAAGTTATAGCGTCTACAAAATAGGTGATAGATTTATGGCATTTTTTTTTTATTTATTTTTTTACTAGTATTGGCGGCAATTTGCGATTTTTTTTGTGACCGTGACATTGCTGCAAACACATCGGACACTTTTGACACGTTTTTGGGACCATTCACATTTATACAGCGATTAATGCTATAAATATGCATTAATTACTGTGTAAATGTGACTGGCAGGGAAGGGGTTAACCACTAGGGGCGCTGAAGGGGTTAATATGTTCCCTAAGGTGTGTTCTAACTGTAGGGGGGAGGGGACTCACAAGGGGAGGAGACCGATGTGTGTTCCTCTGTACTGGGAACACACATTGGTCTCCTCACCGCTGACAGGAGGTGGATCTGTGTGTTTACACACACAGATCCACACTCCTGCCATGATCACCGGCAATCGCGGGTGCCCGGCGGGAATCGCGGCCGCCGGGCACCCGCGCCGGGTCATGAGCATAGCCGCGGCGCGCGCGCCCTAGATCGCGGGGAACACAGGACGTCATATGACGTCCACCCGGATCGAGGGTGGGTTCCTGTCGGCGTCATTTTACAATGTGCCGGTAGGGAAGGGGTTAAATACCGTTACTTGTGCAGTTTTTGGCTGTGTTTACACAGATCAACCCCACTCCAGCCTCTCACCTTGTGGCTTGCTACAAAGGTACAATGTTGCAATCTCAACACTGAGGTAGAGGAGATTGAGAAAAGATTTCCTTCTGCCTGCAGCAGACCAATGACATTATCTTGTGCACAGTCCCTGAACTAAATCACAAGAACGTTTTTTTAAATGATAAATGGTGGAGCTGTACATGGTGGCATGTCAGAAAATGATTCATATAGACTTGTAAAAACTACTAAAATAGTCTGTAGGGCAGGGGGTCATGGGGTGGTAGTCACATCCTCCATGCTTCCCTCCTCAATGGGCGCCAAGCAAAGGTGACATGAGAGGCCTGCTGCAGAGTGGGTTCTTCTGGGCTACACTAGACACTCTGGATAGGGTCACTGCCTTACAAATGGGGTACCTTTATGTGAACAGACAACTGAATTCTCTTCATGTAATTTTACATGACCAGGGTATAACCGATACCTCCATTTTCCCCCAACCCTCTTTCTCACCAATACACCCCCCAATCACCCCACCTTTAGTTATTAGTAAATGAGACCACACCAGTATGTTGGGGAAAATATATCGGCCGTAGCAGCCTTCCTTTATTTAACAATTCTTAAATTAACATAAATGCTGAACTCTGTTGCCTCTTCCACTTCGTGTTGATCTCTGCAGGCCCTCTACCATATCTCTAACAACTATGCATTGCCCTGCAGTCTCTAACTCAAACTAATTGGCCTCAAGCCGAAGCTGGCTCAGAGACGAACTGGGGACCGCAGGGCCCCGAACCAATGTTTTTGAGATAAACTCCTCTCTCTGGAACTCCCACTATCCGGACCCCCCTCACCGACAGGTCCTAACTTCCGTCCCGAAGGTACCAATCCTCACCCGCAGAGACCAAACACCCGCTGCCACGACAACTCTCCATCGACTCCTGTGCAGTAAAACAAAGCAGACACGAACTACACCGAAGACAGACGCGCACATAAACAAAAACATCAAAAAGAAACCATAACCATAGGGGAGGGTGGGCGGGGAACTTCTCCTCTCCGTGTGGTCATGAGGGTGGGCTCCTCCCCCCTTTTATGACCTCCCATTTCTCCCCCCACCTGCTCCCAGCCAATCCTGCTGTTTGTAACAAAACAGCTCTCAAGAACCCGGGAAAGATTCCTCCCCTCCTACTGCCTGTACCATGCAGCATAATCCCAACAAGGTAAACACCGTTACAGTTAACCCCGTCATGCCCGCCCTTCACCCTTTACACTTTGTTCCATTGCTCCGGGCTTTTCAACACCGCGGTCAGTTGTGCATTTAGGAGGGACACACAGAGCCCTTGCTCTCTCCACCTGTCCAGCATATTACTTGCTACCTCACTCCCAGTAATGGAATGGGGTCCTGCCGTGCACCTAACGCTGACTCCATGCATGCACTTCACTTAACTCTTCCTATTCCGTACCTGTGTACAGTGCTGATCTGCTCCCATTGCTATGAGAGAGTGCCAGCAACAACTCCTCCTGCAAGAGGCTATCCCACCTGTCACATGTACAACAGGCTGCAAGAGAAACCTTTGTTACCCTTGGTAACCACTGTGTCATCATGCTCTATTAACTCTTGTACCATTATCTTCAAACTCCAATGTTTTTAGTGACCTGTGCTGCAGACTATGTGTGCTGGTTACTTGCATTACACCCCTTGAGCAAATTCATACCAGACAAAGGCAAAGTTTCAAAAGTACAGTCTTTTTATAACATCCCTACACCCTAACTCAGGCTTGTGGCTGCACCAGCATACCTGCTCAAGAAAGACTCCATTCTTGGCAGAGTCCAAGAATTGGCCTCTTCAGGGGGGACTACAAGTCCCAGAAGTCCCCCCAGGCAGCAGCAGGGTCCTTAGGGCAGATGTGCCTTTTTTGTCATTCCGGACTCTTCGGCATCTACAGCAGGCCAACAGGACAGAGTCCAGCAAAAGTACCAGCAGCAACCACAGACTTCCAACAGCTTCTCGCGTGTGTGTGTGTGTGTGTGTGTGAGTTCCCGAGCCCCTTGTCCCTTTTATAATACACAGGAGACAAATCCAAGAAAGCCCACCAAGAAAAGAATCGGAAAACACAATTAAAGGGGTTGTAAAGGTCCGGCTTTTATTTTCTAAATTGGTTCCTTTAAGCTGGTGCATTGTTGGTTCACTTACCCTTTCCTTCCATTTCCCTTCTAAATGTTTTTTTTTTCTATGTTTAAATTTCTCGCTTCCTGTTTTTCCTCAGTAAGCTTTCCACCATCATCTGAGCGGTGGACAGTCATTTAGAACAGCTTACTGAACACCTTACCGAGGAGGAACAGGAAGTGAGAAAAGAAAACAAAGAAAAAAAACATTTAGAAGGAAAATGGAAGGAAAAGGTAAGTGAACCAACAATGCACTAGCTTAAAGGAACCTATTTAGAAAATAAAAAACAAACCTTTACAACCCCTTTAATACTAACCTTCTCAGCTGGGGCAGCATTAAACACTATGTGCCTACAAGTCCACTCTATCCTTTCCTAGTGCCTGTCTTCAGTGTTTTCATGTAAAGATCGATTTTGGGAGTCCCCCCCACCCAGCTCTCGCTGGTTCCTCCCTCTGACCTCCATCCATTACATGATACATTAGAGATGTAGAGGTCAGTATTGGGGCTGATGGTACTGAAATTTTCAAAGACATCCAAGCCATGGACAATACCATAATAGAGTCTCACCTCACAGAGGTATGCCTGGGCAGCCACACCACCATAGTAAGAGTTAGGGGGGAGATGTTATTCATATTGAACTGTTATTTCACACGTATTCAGTAAACGTAATGAGCCTGGTCTGAAGTTGGTAAATCTTGGTTCTGATGTATCTAAAGAACCAGGGTCTGCAAAAGCACTACGTGATATGAAGTAACACTGCTACAAAGGATTAACTCAGCAAGGCAAGAAGAGAAGTGTAGTTGATAAGTCATTAAGCGTGGTACTGGTAAAGGTGACAAGTCCTCCGGTAGCGAGGAGGTCGATATTCTGTCTTCCTTCCTATTGGTCAGTATCCAATAGCAACCGGAGCAGAACCTGCTTTACGGTGATCTAAGGGCTGGTTGTTAGGTAAGTGAAGGAGTTATCAAGTGTACACAGGAGGTTTGCGCTAGGTGCATGGCGAGACCCGATTTTGTTACTGGGAGTGAGGTAGCAAAGGTACACTGAACTAGTAGAGTGGGCACAGGTTCCAAGTCTCTCCTAATGCAATATATAGGTTACAGTGTGTAGTGACATAGGAGAGCACTTTGTCAGAGGATTTCTGCACTTTTGCTGCACACTTGAAGACCAGCCCTAAAGAGAACATGGCTGTTTAGTTGTGTGTAATTTTCTAAACCTTGTCCAGGCTTGCCCAGAGACTTGGAACATAACTGCTGTTCTTTGGATTGGCTCCTGAGTCAGGCACTGTCACCGGACTAGTTGGAATCTTGATAAGGGGCGTATATAAAAAATTGAAAGTCAGAAGCTTCCCAGATCTCCACGTGGTATGCTACACGTCTGCTGGTGTCATGTCGCAAGAGGTACTTCCCAAGAAGAAGCTTATTCCAGTGCTGGACACAGACCTTGTGTACCGGCCAATCGCAGGATTTGCCCACTGGAGGGTACGAGACTGAAACTAGTTACGGATCATATGCCCTTTCTGTTTTTGGAGATGCACGAATTTCACCCCTTGGGTAACATGCCCAGTTAAGGGTCTCTAATGTACCACCACATAGAAGGAACTGAGAAGCCAGCCTATATCGTCAAGGATGAACTGCTGATCCCTCAGATACCTTATGTTCCTTCCATCACCACCAAGGTCCCAAGCCCACCTGCCTCGTTGAGCACCGTTATTGAACAAGATGTCTGTGTTTCCTCCCCCGAAGAAAAAGTTGAGAAGTTGACCGAAGCACCTGAACCAGGAGAACCGCCTGTCCAGGATGGCGATGAAGTGACTACATGCTAACAGGACTCTGTATGCCCTTGTATCACTGCCCTGCTGGCACCCACAGTAGAGGTGGCCTTGTTTCTACTTTCAGAGGCTTCCCCTGTTGCGGTTTCATCTGCCTCACTGTAGCCTCCGCAACCTTCACCTTATCACCCAGAGAAATTCGTCAAAGTGTCCTGGAGCACTCTCAATTTTGATAGTAGCAAGGAGGAATGTCCTACCTCCCCTAAGGCTGTCATCTGCCTCCCATGGGTCCCCAAGGAAGCTGCATATCCAGCACCACTGGTTCCTACCTCACATACAGACTGGCCTCCACAAAGATCACACCGCCCTGTTGATGCTCATTTCATACAAGGATTAGTTCTCCTAGGTCAGAAGCTAACCCAGTTACACAAAGCAAGGTCCATAAAGACATGGATGAGTGAGTTTGGGGTGAAGGAACTTGACTGGCCTGCACAGAGTCCTGACCTCAACCCGATAGAACACCTTTGGGATGAATTATAGTGGAGAGTGTGAGCCATGCCTTCTTGTTCAACATTAGTGCCTGACCTCACAAATGGTTTCTGAAAGAATGGTCAAACATTCCCATAGACACACTCCTAAACCCAGCTGGACAGCCTTCCCAGAAGAGTTGAAGCTGTTATAGCTGCAAAGGGTGGGCCAACTCAATGTTAAACCCTACGGACTAAGACTGGGATGCCAATAAAGTTCATGTGCGTGTAAAGGCAGGTGTCAAAATACTTTTTACATTATAGTGTACCTTGGCTCCAAAGGTAGTTTAATGCCTAAGTTTTCAACACTTATGGTATGTGTTTCCTTATGTGCCTTGTTCAGGACTTGTTCAGGCAGCTCGAAGAAGAAAAGCCAAAGATCTATAGCCAAGCTGTCTGGAAGAAACTCTGTGTACTGGGACATCCCCAAGAATTCCGGAATCAGAACGAGTTCATTGACACCCAGTCTCACCACCAGATATGAGAATTGATACACCAGTTGCCATATTTACAGGGACCGGGTTAAACTGGTCAAACCAGCCTATTTCTACCCGACTGTACATCAGATGACCAGCACCCACCGATTATGGGAGAGAAGATATTGTTGCCGGATCGTAATTTCTACGAGACTTAAAGCCATTTTTACGTGCATGATGTTTAGTGTTTCCATGCTTTTATGCCAAAGTATTTATACTTTTACTTCATCCAGTGTATTTATATGCTGTGTACTTATTTAAGATTGTAAAATGAACATCAAAAAAGGACCTATATGTCTGCCAACATCCCTGGGGTCACAATAAAGACCCCCCCCCCCCCCCACACACACACACACACACACACAAGTTGGGACTTTAAAGGCAATAACAAGTATTATATGAATTAAAATTTATTGACAAAATATACAAAATATACAAAGTTACAATGATAGAAACATGGATGTAAAACGTGGATGCCCACATGGAGGTCCAGAGGACCAGTGAATAGCAGGTTAACTACTTCCGGACGGCCCGCCGTAATTTTACGTTGCTATTTTGAAGAGGAATATTGTTGGTATGGTAGCAGCTAGCTACCATAACCCCGGTATCCTCCTCAAGAGCGGATGGTCCGCTTCAAGATAAAAGTGGTATACCTGGCGGATTCGCCATGAGATCACTTTTATCGGCGGCTGGAGAGGGCCTCCCCCCCCCTCCTGCCACTCTACGGTGCCCTTGGCCGCATACCAGGAGCTGTTGGGAGCGGCACAGGCGATCGGGTCTGTTCCCTTAGAGCAGTGGTTCTCAACCTGGGGGTCGGGACCCCCTCGGAGGTCAAATTAAGATTTTCCAGGGGTCACCAAATCCTGGGCTGTTCCTGAAGCCCGCACTGTTCTCTCAGGAAGGGAGATGATAAGAGGGGGAGGAACAAAGAAAAAAGGGAGAGAAAGTAAAAAAAGAGAGAGCAGGAAAGACAGTTAGAGGGAAAGATGGGGAAAAAAACACGGAATTGGGATAGAGAGAGATGAAAGGGAAAGAAAGGAGAACAAAGAGAAAGAGTGGTACATCCTAAAATGTACCATAAGGGGTTTTAATACTGTACAAGTGGAAGGGACTCAGGGAGCACTAAATGTCCGTGGGTTAGGGGCGCAAATTACTTGTCTTGCCTTTGGGGGCTTTCAACCCACGCTATGAAAATAATTTTACTGTTAGGGGTCCCCACAACTTGGGAAATTTTATCAAGGGGTCACGACACTAGAAGGTTGAGAACTACTGCCTTAGAGTGAGGGGAATATGGCCCCCACCTGTCTCCATATGATTGCAGGGCGGAAGCGACGTCAAAACATCACTTCTGCCCAATGCTCTAAAAGGGACATTTTATTTTTTTTTATTTTTTTTATAAAACATAATTTTTTTTATTTAATTTTTGTGTAAATATGAGATCTGAGGTCTTTTCGACCCCAGATCTCATATTTAAGAGGTCCTGTCATGCTTTATTTGTTTACATTCCTTGTAATAGAAATAAAAGTGAGCCATTTTTTTAAAAGAACAGTGTAAAAATAAAAGCTAAAATAAATAAGAAAAAAACAAAAAACATTTTACACGCACCCCGTCCCGCCAAGCTTGCGTGCAGAAGTGAACGCATACATGAGCAGCGCCCGCATATGAAAACAGTGTTCAAACCACACATGTGAGGTATTGCCACGATCGTTAGAGTAACAGCAATAATTCTAGTCCTAGAGCTCCTCTGTAACTCAAAACATGCAACCTGTAGAACTTTTTAAACAACGCCTATGGAGATTTTTAAGTGTAAAAGTTTGTCGCCATTTCACGAGCGGTAGCAACTTTGAAGTGTGACATGTTGGGTATCAATTTACTTGGCGTAACATTATATTTCATAATATAAAAACAAAAAAAGGCTAAAATTTACTGTTGTCTTATTTTTTTATTAAAAAAAAAATTCCCAAAAAAGTGCGCTTGTAAGACCGCTGCACAAATACGGTGTGACAAAAAGTATTGCCATTTTATTCTCTAGGGTGTTAGAAAAATATAATGTTTGGGGGTTCCAAGTCATTTTCTAGGGGAAAAAAACAGTTTAACTTGTAAACACCAAATCTCAGAAAGAGGCTCGGGTCCTTAAGTGGTTATGAATTGGTCCGGGATGCCGGCCACAACGTCCTTAACAACTGATGAGCCATAAGCTGTCAATGGGTTTCCAAGCTGAATAAAAAAAACATTTTTGGCAATTAAAAAGTGAAACAAAAATAACGTGGGCCCCCAAATTCCATACCAGACCTTTAACTGAGCATGCAGCGTGGCAGGCCAGGAAAGGGGGGGGCAAGCGAACCATATCAGGCAATATATCCTCAACAATAGGGGAGGGGTGCTTTGGAGCAGTAGGGCCCCCCACCCCAAAGCACCTTGTCCCCATGTTGATGGGGACAAGGGCCTCATCCCCACAACCCTAGGCTGTGGTTGTGGGGGTCATTGGGGCAGGGGGATATCGGCCCCCATATCCTGCCCCCCCATGTGAACGAGTAGGGGTACATAAGTAGCCCTACCCATTCACCAAAAAAAGTGTCAAAGGGTAATAAAAACAAAGACCGTTTTGACAATTTCTTTATATAAAAAATAAAAATTGCCCCCCAATGTAGATCCATCGTCGATCACAATGCCGCCACTGCACCCGAAACAAATTAAATTAATTCCTCCGCTGTCAACTAAGGCAAACCGCCGAATATCTGGCTTGCCATTTGACACTTCTTATATAGGTAAAGGGCGAAGCCATCTGGTAAGGTCTCCTGGTGGCACCGCCCCTTGTGACGTCACAGGCCGGTGCTTTGAGGGTCGATGTCTACACAAGGTGGCATGCCACTAGGTGAAGTCGCCAGGTGGCACCGCCCCTTACCTATATAAGAACTGTCAAACGACAAGCCATGCATTTGGCCTTAGTTGGCAGTGGAGCAATGTATTTTCTTTTTCGGGTCGGTGGTGGCATCAGGCGTCGTGATTGACGATGGATTTACATCGGAGGGCACTTTTTTTTTTTTTTTTAATAAAGGAATTGTCAGAGACTGTCTCTGTGTTTTTATTACTTTTTTACACTTTTTTGGTGAATGGGTAAGGGTACACACCATACTCATTCACATGGGGGGGGATCTGTGGGCCCCTTCTCAAAGGGGGCTTCCAGATTCCTATAAGCCCTCTGCCCGCAGACTAGGGTGACCACATTTCCAAACTGCCATTCAGGGACACCCCCCCCCCCCCCCCCCTCCTAAAAAAATATTTTTTTTTATATACATTTTTTTGTGACCCCATAGATTTCAATGGTTCATCCTGGGATCTGTAGTTCTTCACTGGTCACATCTTCAGCTCTGAGGGGTTTATGGGTGGGACCTGTAGTCCTTCACTTGGGGGGGTCACAATATCTAAAGATGTGACCCCCCCCAAATTTGAAGGACTATAACATCCAGCATGAACCCCTGAGATCTAAGGGTGTGATCCCATAGATTTCACAGGTTTATGCTAAGACCTGCAGTTCTTCACTCTTTGGGGGGTGGGGGGTCTCACATCTTCAGCTTTGGGGGGGGGCATGCTGGGACCTGTAGTCCTTAACTTTGGGGAGGTCACACCTTTCACTAGACTAGTTTTGTCGCTCTGGACTTCTTCACGCAGGGTTCAGAGCGACGAAACTAGTCTAGGGAAAGTTACACGGCACACCAAGGAAGCGTCCGAGTACCGACCATCGAATGTGTAGTGTGTTTTTCAAGTGACGAGTGAGACGAACGGAGCAGGGGGTGAGGCTGGCGGTTTTTATTTAGGTCCGCTGTGACCATAATGCAACAAGATAATCACCTGTGAGGAACTCGCTGCTTAGTTCACTATTGAAGTGCCTTGATTTGCTGTTTAAATTGTAAGTGCAATGAGTGAAGCTTTTTTACTGATTTTAAATAAACAAGTTTGATATACTTCACCATTGGAGTCACTTTACCTTTCATGTGGAACAACGATTCGGCTTGTGAGAATCACTGGTGGAATTGGTCAGTTCGTGTGGAGAAATATTTTGCTGTTTGTGCCAAGCATGAGAATGCAAGGCATATCGCATTGGTAAGCGCAATTCTTATGGGTGTGGAGTCACTGAGCACTTTGGTGTGGTGAAAGGTCTCATATTAAGAAGATTTTTTAAATATTTGTTTTCCTTTGAACACTTTAATTGTTTTCACTTGGAATATTATCACCTTGGATTTTCTATGTGGACGCTTTTTCACATATATATTTATAAAAAAAATTCACTTTATTTATATATTCCTGCATTCCTCACAATATTTTTTGTATCACGAATGTATTGTTTAATATTTAGAAACGTTTAGTTATTTTTTAGCGCTACTATTTTGTTCATTCAGAATTTTTGGTACACATTATTATTATTTAAGTAGCTGCTTTTCTTTTTTTTTTTTTTTTTTGAGGTTCGCACAGTCATTGGCGCAATGGGGTGGAAGGAATCAGAAGGAGCGCCTATTAGTCTATTTTTTTTCACTATTTGTTTAATAAAATGGTATTGTATTGCCAGCAATTTAAATGTAATTTCATGGCTTTTTTTCATTTTTGCTGCAGCATGTTCTATATATGCTACAGATGCTCCACTTTACAGGCAGACTAAGGGGACCACCCAGGCACTATATTTAAAGGAATTTTTCATTTTTATTGTTGCACTTTAAGCATCATTATAAATCACTGCTCCTGTTAAAACAGTCTGTAAAATAAAAATGTTTGCATTGATACATGTCCCCCAGGGCAGTACCCATACACCCATACACTTTTTATGGCCAATAACTTGCATATAAGCCTTCAAAATGGGGTTTTTGATTTTTCAAGTTCGGCTCCCATATACTTCAATGGGGTTCGCCGTTCGGGTCAGAACTTTTTCTCTGTTCGGGAGTTCTGGTGCAAACTGAAAAGGGGGGTGTTCTGCCCAACTCTAGTTGGCAGGTAGAACTGTTTTTGGTTCTAGTAAGTAAGCGGCTAGTCCAGGCCAGGGGAAAGGGTTAACTTTTGGAAGTTCTACGCACTACAGGTTATGAAGTAACACCACTACAAAGTTTTAACTCAGCAAGAAGAGAAGTGTAGTTGATAAGAGTGACCAAGTACAAGTACAATAAAACCAGTTATTAAGCGTGGTACCTTCACCTTGCTACTGGAGGACCTGCCACCTTTACAATGGGTCAATGTTTTGGCTTCCTCCCTCGCAGTCGGCATTAAATAGCAACTGGAGAAGAACCCGTGTTACAGAGATCTTTGGCCTGGTCACAGAGTATGTGAAGTGAAGGAGTTAATAAGTACATGCATGAGAACTGCACTAGGTACATGGCAGTGGCCTCATTCTCTTACTGGGAGTGAGGTAACATAGGTACGCTGGGCTGGTGGAGTGGGTGCAGGCTCTGTACAGTACATCCCTCCTAATGCAACATATAAGGTACAGTAGTGACACGGGACAGTACTTTGTCAGAGTTATTCTGCACTTTTCCTGCACACAGTAAAGGCTTGTTTCTAAGTCCGGAAAGTGTCTTAATCAATTTTTCACATGACCGCAGTCTCCGCCTGGTCCCAGGTATTGATGAGCTTGATCCGCACAAAAGGTACCCTTGTGTGCAGAGCAAAGTTTATGATAAAACATATCTGATGACAGGTCTACTTTAAATCTCTCAAAGACTTCGGATTTTCTGTGTCCCTGACCTTCTCACATTTCCATAACAAGGGTATCGCTCTTTTGAAGCTGGACTCCCCAATCATTTGTTCATTCTGCACTCTGGAGCCTCACTTGGCTTTGTAATTGCCATGTCAATTGTGCAGATTTGGCAGTTGTTTTGGATATACTTCACCAGTGGAATCCCCAAAGATATAAAGGGTCACCATGTGACACAACTCACCCAACAACCCATCAAAACAAACATCAGTTTTTGGGGGAAGTTAGCCTTAAATGTATCTATATGGTAAATTTGCCGGTAGATTTCAATCCACGGTTGTAGAAAGACGCAGTACTGGCAGTACCTTCCATGACGTTGAGGATATTTCCTGGAATGGGCAATGCCTGGCACCACAAGCCTCAGCTGTGGCTATTCCCAGAAGGTGATAAGTCACTTCTAACACATTCTAACATTTGAGGATTAGATTTGGCACCCAAAAAGACAGACTTGGGTACTTTTATACCATGCCCACACTTGGTCAGCACAGTTTATAGACGTCGTTTTGCGGAGGTGAATTCAGGTGTCTGGAATGCCCGCTTGCCAAAAGGCTTTAAAAACAGAAACTTCTAACTGAACCTTATTTAGAAAGCAAAAGAAGCTGTCATGCAACTTGTGACCAGAAGATGGCAGAACTGAGCTACCAAAGATCCCAGATTTCTACTATGTAAAACAGTGGTCTCAAAAATGCGGCCCTTTGCTTGTCTTTAACTTACCCCTGGGGCACTATTACCCAAAATGACACCAGTAATGAGGTGTGATTCTTTCCACTGTCATCAACAGTGGGGTATAATTCCTCCCATTAACATCAACAGTGGGGCACTTATCCTCCCACTAACACCAACGCAACAATGGGGCACTATTCATTTAATTGACACCAATAATGGGACACTATTGCTTCTCTTACTGATCATAGAATTTTTTTTTACTCCCAATGACCACCAAGACATTGAGGCATTATTCACTCCCACTGATTTTGGGACATTTTCTGCCCCCATTGGCCACAGTCTGGACCCCATAAAGTCTGAGGGACAGTAAACTAGGCCTTTGTGTAGAAAGTTTGGAGACCCCTGTTGTAGACCATTCTAGGTTAGGATACATGTAAGCTTTAGCAGTGTCCTGTTTCGCATTGACATTTTTATTTTTGCATTCCATATTTTAGAATATAGAATTTGAAAATAAATGTTGGCAAATCATTGTATGCAATTGTAGCGCCTGTGTACTTTATGGTACCTGTGCTAGTTAAATTTAAGGGTAGATCAGAGTGTAGTTGAACTCTGATCCAGATTGTTAAGTGCAAAACAGGGTCTCTGTCTCAGCTTGGCTGTGCTGTGGGCTATTCTGCTGCACTGGGGTGTTCTTCCAACCCCAGTGCTGCAGGTGGCAGCAGTGGAGTCAAGGTTTGGTGCTCTTTCCCAGCAGCCAATCAGGAGGGTTTAACCTTGTTGTGCATGCTGGAGAGGGGTATTTATGAGACAGACGCTATTAGTTCTGGGTCTTCTTCTTCGAGTGTGGCACCCACCTTTAGGGTGACCACATCACGGCTCCCTGGCATTATGGCCTACCTGACTGGGGCGTGCATGCCACGCCGTGTTCCTGGTTCCGGGGCCATGTTGGCCCGGAGCATCTGAACAGCGATGGGGAACCAGTGAGTGACTGGGTTCCCACCTTTGAGGATCCCAAGCTGTACTGCTGTTCGGTGGGGAGTCCGTCTGAGGAGGGCCTCGACAAACCACTGGGGATCAAGGTAGCCAGACACTGAGGGATTGATCACCTGTCAGTCGGTACCTGGGTGACAAGTTGAAGGAGATCCAGGCGTAACTCTTCTAAGGAGGGATATCTCCGTGATTACAATCCAGAGAGGGCCAGTGGCAGAGGTATCTTTCTGAGGCCAAGGAGGGTCTGTGGCAGAGACTTTTCCTCAAGTTCAAGTTCACCAAGGAGGGTCTGTGGCAGAGACTTTATCCTACAAATGTTCGAGTGATACTCCGGCTGCCAGGTCAGTGAGAGAGGCCTGTCCGGGTACACTAAACCCACTCAGGCAGGAGTGGCGCAAAGAAGTGTTACGCTTGGGAGCAGGACTGTTTCCCTATCATCACGCCTGAATCTGCTGTTCTCTCTTCAACTTTACTTTCCACACCACAAGTTTATTGTTTTTACCCGGCTGGGTAATAAAGAGCACAGCAAAGAACACCTGTTGCGGGCATTCCTTTACTTCTACCTAATGCAATACACATCATTCACCCCTAGGAATTTGGGGGAGCCATGAGGTAAATGTGCCACCCAAACAACCAGCAGCTCCTCCAGGGGTAGTGCTACTCAATGACTTATTTAAAGTTATAAAAAGCAAAAAGAAAATCAATATATAACTAATGCGATAGTTGCACAATGTTAAGGACCTTTAACTGTATCACAAAATTCAGACAATTTCCTGCTCCCAGCAGTTTCACTATCGAGCAGCTGTGGGATGTGCTGAAAACACAGGTCCAATCCATGGAGGCCCTTCCTCCCAACTTACAGGACCTAAAGTCATACCTCCCAACCCGTACGAATTCTGTTTGACTGTCCCGCATAGACACTTTTTTCCCGCAGTCCCACGATAGAGGTTATTTTCCCGCACAGGAAGAGGACCCAGTGGAGGCAGCACGGGAGAAGGAGGTAAGAAGATATCACGCTGTGCCCCACCGTTTATCCACGAATAATAATAAAGTCCTCTCCGCACCCCCACCCCCTGCTTATCTACTGTAGTGTTGGACGGTCGGGGCCACTCCCCCTTTAAAAAAAACTGTAATGTCGGTCCAATCGGCGGCAATATTACCCGCGGTACCCCCCCTCGCCCGTCCTGCGGTAAGCACCCCCCCCCCCCCGCTCAATAACTTTGATGTTGGGAGGTATGCTAAAGAGGAGCTCCAGTCATTTTTGTGACGATTAAAAATCAGCAGCAACAAAAAAAATATTGGGGACATTTACATTCACAGAGTATTACCAGAGCGTGTGGAGGAAACCGTAAGAAAAGCACCAGAGAGTGCGGCTTGCACCGAACACCACCACGTTTCGGTTTGCATCAGAAGATTCGAACGGACCGAACGTTAGAAACCCCATTGAAGTCTATGGGACTCGAACGTTCGAAACCAATAGTGCTAATTTTAAAGGCTAATATGCAAGTTATTGTCCCAAAACAGGTCTGGGGACCTGGGTCTTGCCCCAGGGGATATGTATCAATGCATTTTTTCGGGAGCAGTGATTTTAATGACGCTTAAAGTTAAAAAAAAATGAACATTTTCTTTAAATATCGTACCTGCTGGGTGTCTATAGTATGCCTGTGAAGTGGCACGTGTTTAGAGCTGTCCCTGCACAAAATGACATTTCTTTAGGAAAAAAGTCATTTAAAACTGCTTGCGGCTTTAATGTAATGTCTGATCCCTGCAATATGGATGAAAATCATTGAGAAAAATAGCATGGTTGGAGTGTCCCCCCCAGGTCATTACCAGCCCCTTTGGCCCTATATATTTTGAACAGCAGTATACAGGCGGTGCAAACAAGACAGTGACTGTAGGTTTGTTGTTAAGTAGAATCTGTTTGTAATTTTGAAACATTTTCAAGCTTTTCGGAAAACATTAGAGAAGGGTTATCACCCCTGTAACATTTGTTTTGCTGTCTGTGCTCATCTGTTCAGAAGATTTCACCTCACTGTCCCAATGACAATTTTTTTTTAGAAAATTCGTTTTTTTTAGTGAAACATGGATTGGTGATAAAGCATCAGTGGACAGGAGACACCTCTTACAGAAGAGAATTTCCCTTCCTAGGGGTAGATTTTCTCTCACTTCCTGTTGTCTCCTTCCATTTGCAAGCAGGAGTTGTTTGTAAGTTGGATGTTTGAAAGTAGGGGCCTGCCGTATATACTCTGCAGAAATTTGGGCCCTAGGTGTTGGTGTTGCCACAACACTGTAAGCCCTCACAGTTAGTCTTGGTGGGCGCTGGAACGCCCTGCTGTGAACTATTATATCAAGAATTGTAATTACATTCCATTGTTGAACAGTGGTAAAAAATTGGGCCTTTGGTGCTGGCGCTGGTGCCACAACACTGTAAGTCCTCACAGTTACTCTTGGTGGGCTCAGGAAAGGGCCCTGCTGTGAAATATTAGATCAAGAATTGTAATTACATGCCCCTGTTGAACAGGGGCAGAAAAATTGGGCCTTTGTTGGTGGTGGTGATGGTGCTGGTGCCACAACACTGTAAGCCCTCACAGTTACTCTTGGTGGGCGCAGGAATGGGCCCTGCTGTGAAATATTAGATCAAGAATTGTAATTACATGCCCCTGTTGAACAGGGGCAGAAAAATTGGGCCTTTGTTGGTGGTGGTGATGGTGCTGGTGCCACAACACTGTAAGCCCTCACAGTTACACTTGGAGGGCGCAGGAATGGGCCCTGCTGTGAAATATTAGACCAAGAATTGTAATTACATGCCCCTGTTGAACAGCATGATCTATCAGCATGATCATTGAGGAGAAAAAGGATAGTCACTCAGCATAACAAGATAGTCACTCAGCATAACCAGTCTTGAGGGGATCTGACATTTCCAAAAAAAATATTCAGTTACATCAGCATCAGGTGCTTGGTAGCTGGTAAAATATAATAATGATTGATTTTTATGAAGGTCAGTCGATCGACCGAGTCGGTGGAGAGGCGCACCCTGTGATCGGTTACAAAGCCTCCAGCAGCACTGAATGTGCGTTCCGAAAGAACGCTGGATGCAGGACAGGCCAGTAGCTCAATTGCATACTGTGCAAGCTCTGGCCGGTGATCCATCCTCAAGACCCAGTAAGCCAGAGGATTCTCGGTGGGAAAGGTGTCCAAGTCTGATCTTGCCCATAGGTATTCCCGCACCATGTAAAACAGACGCCGGCGATGGTTGCTGGAACCGGTCATACCTTGGGGCTGCGGACTAAAAAATTGTCTGAACGTATCGGTCAGACGGTCACCTTCTCCACCACTCCTTCTTTGACTGACCGAAGCCTCAGCAACATATTGTCCAGGACCAGGATTTTGTAACCTCCCAGTCTCTGGGAACGCGTTGCACAGACCTTTCTGCAAGGCCTCCCGCAGATGTTTCATCTTCTGCTCCCTCTGCCCCGGCAAGATAAGGTCCGCAACCTTACCCTTGTAACGTGGATCAAGGAGGGTTGCCAGCCAGTAATGATCCCTCTCCTTGATAGCACGAATACGAGGATCCTTCCGCAGGCTTTGCAGGATCAGGGAGGCCATACAGCGTAGGTTTGCTGAGGCATTCGGTGCAGAATCCTCTGGGTCACTGACAACTTGATCCTCAGCCACCACGTCCCAACCACGTACAAGTCCATGAGTTTTTTGGAACTGTAATTGATCCATTGAAGACTGCTGCTGATACTGAGTGCTAGGCTCCACCTCCATGCTGACACAATCCTCCTCCTCGTCCTCTTCCTGTGTGATAGGCGGGCAAGCAGGAACACTGTCTGGATAAAGGGGGCCTTGAGAGGTAAGGAAGTCCTCCTCTTCCTCCCTCTGTTCTGCCTCAAGGGCCCTGTCCATTATTCCATGCAGCGTGTGCTCCAACAGGTGACTGATACATGCACTGTCACTGCTCACAATCCTCGTGGCCTCCTCAAATGGTGACAGGACCGTGCATGCATCCCTAATCAGGGCCCACTGGGGAAAAAAACAAGCTCCCCTGACCCTGTCCTGGTGCCATATTGGCACAGATACTCATTGATGGCCCTCTGCTGCGTGTGCAGCCGTTTCAGCATGGCCAACATGGTGGGCATGTCACAGATTAGGCTGTTCTTGGGCAGGTTGTATTCATTTTGGAGGTCTGCCAGCCGAGCACTGGCATTATATGACCATCGGAAATGCACACAGAGTTTCCTGGCCTGCTTCAGGACATCCTGTAAGCTCGGGTACCTGCCCAAGAACTGCTGCACCACCAAGTTAAGGACATGAGCACAACAGGGCACATGGGTCAGTTTTCCCTGTCGGAGGGCGGAGAGGAGGTTGGTGCCATTGTCGCAAACCACCATTCCTAGCTTAAGCTGGCGTGGCATCAACCACCTCTGAGCCTGCCCCCGCAGAGCTGACAGAACCTCTACCCCAGTGTGGCTCCTGTCCCCCAAGCACACCAGCTCAAGCACCGCATGGCATCGACTCGAACACGAAGCTCATCCCTAATAAAGACGCGTACAATTGTTAATGGCACAGACTTGTGATTTGGACCTTGGCTGTAAAAAAAATAAAATACATTTGTGACAGGTAGTGATGGACGAACATCCGATGGGACGGTTCGCGAACACTAACCACGAACTTTCGCAAATGTCCGCGAACCGCAAGTTCGCGGCGGGCCCCACTGACTTTAATGACAGGCGAATATTAAAAACCTGCAGGTCGTATTTGCAGTCACAAAATACTTACTAGCTGTGCACAAATAGTCCCACAACATGGACACTGACCTACCAGAAGTATTAAGTGAAAAACTGGATACATAAGTAAGTGCCGGCCATTACAAGCCCCAAAAATTAGCCGACAGGCGTTCACTTGACAGCAACCAACTTTCTATTCTGTGGCTGGAGGTACATTAAGCTATTTACCGGATACAGAAGTAAGTGTCGGCCATTACATGCCTGAAAAAAAAAACCCACAGGTGTTCACCTGACAGCAAACAACCTTGTATTCTGTGGCTGGTGCAGGGCCGTTTGAAGGAATTTGGGGGCCCCAAGCAAATTGGACATGGAGGCCCCCCAACCCTCCCCGCACGCAAAGCCTACAAGAACCACAGCATAGATACTAAGTGGTCACAAATATGTCATCTGCCTGCTCTTCTCTGGACCCATGTGAAAGGGGCTTAAGGCTTCATTCACATGTGCAGCTGGTGGATGGTAAAACCAGGCCCTTGAGCCTGCTAGTCTGTCCGCTCAGAGCTGTACCAATGCCATGGCAAAAATTTAATAGCATGTCACATTAGGTGGGCGTTACCAACCAATGCAAGTCTAAGGGGGAGTGCCGCAACTGCCCCACAACCGAATGCAATGCATGTGATTGCAGCACACTAGTGCGGCATTTACGGGGTTAAATCAAGAAAGTGACATAACACCTCGCCACCTGCCAAATGCCCTATGAAGAATGATTCAAAGTGGATTGTTTTTCACGGGATACTGCACATGCGAATGAGCCCCTAGAGGGGAATTTCCCTCACTTTATGAGTTCCTTTCACTTCCTGTTGCATCCTTGTGACAGGAAGTAAATGGAAATGTTCCCAACAGTACACAGACTAAGGATGAGCTCTGGCGTGTTCGCATAGAACACGTGCAGAGCCCGCCAGGAAGTGTGCACGGCGCTGCGCTAATAACAGCCAGGAAGACATTTCACTATCCCTGCAGCCGAGCATCGGGACAATGTCTCCCTGGCTGTGATTAGCACAGCGCCGTGCACACTTCCTGGCGGGCTCTGCACGTGTTCTATGCGAACACGCCAGAGCTCATCCTTAACACAGACATATCCTGTCTATAGCCAATTGTACTTGCGCTCTGCACATGTGCCTATCAGCCCCATAACATAACCAGCACTGTGTCCTACTGTTCTGCCATAGAGACAGAGACCAGCGCTGTCAATTACAGGGGTAGGACCGAAACCCTTATTGTTCAGCCATTGGTGAAATGTGGGAGAATTCTCCCATCCACTTGGAGGGAACTGGATCATATATATATTTTTACTGGTGTACTGATTAAAAAAAAAACAAAAAAAAACAATCAAAGTATTTGCTGCATAAAAGTTCTAAATGGAACAACAAGGGGGGTGATAGATAGAGGAGGGAAGGAGATAGGGACAGTTCACTAAACAAAGTGTAAATGTGTAAATGCAAGTGTAAAGTACAGTTCACTGAACAAAGTGTAAATGCAGAGCTCACTCATTGGATGGACGAGGCTGGAAGCTGGTGGCTCAGACATCATACACACAGCTTGGAATGTGTAGCAGCCAGGACTCCAGTTCTTCATATCTCCCGCGCACATCTCCCCCTCTCTCTCCTGCACACAGCTGTACATCGTGATAGGTGAGACAGGAGGAGACAGGAGGAGGAGCTGTGGTGTCTCCTGTTCGAAGCTGGGAGGGGGGGAGTGAACTCGCTGGGCTGTGTGAGAGGAATGTCAGAGACACTCACTCCACTCAGCTGCAGCCACCAGCCCGTAATGTGCAGACTGATTCTCCTGTCCTACGGATGGGAGAATCAGTCTGTTCCCTCGATCTGTCAGTGACCGGACTTCCCCGACCCTGCAAAGCGGGGACAAACTTCCTCTGGGGACGTCTGGTCAGCCTAACGCTACAGGCTGCAGCACTTATAGCAAGTGGCTGCCTGGGGCCCCTGGCCAGCTCGGGGGCCCCCAGCAGTTGCTTGCTTTGCCTGTCCTGTTCCGACGGGCCTGGGCTGGTGGTGGTACATTAGGCATACACCGGATACAGAAGTAAGTGTCGGCCATTACAGGCCCCAAATATTAGCCCACGGTGACAGGCGTTCACTTGACAGCAAACAACCTTGTATTCTGTGGCTGGTGGTACATTAGGCATTGTAACAGCACTGGTGAACGGAGTGAACCACAACTGCGGTTAGCAAGGAATTCAATGCGACAACTCAGTATTAGGCCCCAGGTGTCACTAATCACAACAGGAGTTTGGGGGATCTATATATCATCTCTGTGTCACATAAAGAAAGGCGTTGAGCTACTAAGCATTGACGCATTACAACATGCGACCAAGGCTTAGCGTTTAAAATTAAAGGTCAATATCCCAATACACCACTACATGCAGGTGATTATCACTAAGGGACCCCAGGCGTCACTCCGAGTCCTAGCAACAGGAGTTTGGCGGTTCTCTACATCATATCAACTTTTTTTTTTTAATCAAGAAAAGGTTTATTGAAGCAAAAAAGATAATCATACAACACTGTAGGATGCGTACAAAAAAACAACTTACATGTGTTCACAACTGGGCGAGAGCCCATCCTGATAAAACAATTATGGATCTACAATAACATTAGTCAGTACAGTATTGCGTTTACATGGAACCAGCACCCTTGAGGCCACCAACCGTATGTAGTGAAGGCCAGCACCTCAATGCACTGGATTCCAGGCTCTATCCCGTCACCCCAACTATTCCAATATACCTGAGTCCCTCCACATATATCTCCACATGCCTCACGGCGTAGGTACGCAACGGTCCTGTTTTATTTGCCATTAACCTGTAACCTCGTGAAAAGACAAAGATCCAAAGATCCCTACCACACCACAACCTGTCACACGAAACACACCTGGATATCTCACTGCCTGTCTTGGCACCAGCCCACCCTTACCCAACCTTCAATTATCCCCTTACCCTTGCAGCAGTCTCTCCATGATCAATTGGGTGGGGCCCAGTCCCGGTACATCTAGCCAGGGTTGCCATAGTGAGTAAAACTTCTTGAGTGATTTTCTATGTTGGTAAGTGATCTTCTCTCTTATTAGCAGGCTATTTACCATCTTTACCCATTGTCCCTCTGACGGTACTCTGGGGGTGATCCATAATCTAGCTATGGCCTTTCGTGCCACATACAGCAGCCTCAGTACGGCTGTATGGCCATTAGGAGAAAGTGATGGTACCTCTAGGGCACCTAAAAGGCATATCACTGGGTCATGAGGCAACGAAAAGCCATATGCCTGAGATATAGTGGTAATGACATAGTTCCAGTAACGGAATAATTTCGGACATTTCCATAACATGTGTAATAAATCTCCCTCCTGTACATTACATTTGGGACAGATTGGGGAGTCTCGTATTCCCCATTTGTAGAGTCGGGCGGGGGTTCTGTACACTCTATGGAGGAGGTACAAATGCGAGAGTCTATGTTGCGCTGATACCGAGACCAAAGGAGCGGAGGTTATGCACATCTCCCATGTATCCCCGTCAATGGGGCCTAGATCAGTTTCCCACCCCTTCCTACATGGCAATTCGGACGCGTCGTGGGTGACACTCAGCAGCCTGGAGTAGACTTGTGAAATCATGCCCTTTTTGTCCTTATTGAAAAGCACATCACTATGGAGGGGGTGCCTCACTATACTTATAGGGGAAAGTCTGGCTTCCTTCTGGGCTGCATGCCGTAATTGAAGATATTTATAGAATTGAGTTCTGCCCAACCCAAACTCCTCTTGTAGATCTGTAAATGACTTGAGGATTAAACCATCAAACAGTTGTGTAATGTATTGGATCCCTGCATTGTCCCATAGCCTGAAGCCTTCGAGTTTAAGGAGCTCTCTGAAGTAGGAATTTTTCCAAATAGGGGTGAAAGGGCATACCCCTCTGACACCAAGACTGGACCGGACATATTTCCAGAGCGTATTGAGCAGCATCACCGTGGGTAATGTCTGATCTAGATGCGTGAACCCCGCTTCTAGGTGGGACACCGCAGGGAGCGTTGACCCCTGCGGAATCAGCGGCGCACGTACCGGGTCCCCGTGGTCTATCTCCCCCCAATTTCCTATATGTTGAATTTGCGAAGCAATAAAGTAATAACGAGCATGAGGGACCGCTAGACCACCCTGGTCCTTGGCAAGTTGTAGTGTACTAAGTTTTATGCGCGCAGTCTTTCCACCCCATATCAGATCCCTAAACTGAGCATCAATCTGAGAGAACCATCTATGTGGTATCCAGGTCGGGGCGTTATGAAAAATGTATAAGAGTTGGGGGGCCCACACCATTTTAACAAGGTTTGCTCTGCCTGTGACAGATAGAGGGAGTTTTTTCCAGGACACACACTTCTGTCTGAATTTAAGTAACAGTGGTGTCAGATTCTTGGCCAAGTATTGGGTAGGATCGGGGGTGATTTGAATACCCAGATATTTAAATTCATTTACCACCACTACATCCCTGGCGCAGTTTGGGAGACTGTTTGTCATGGGATCCAGTGGCATAAGTACCGATTTGTTCCAATTGATGCTGAAGCCTGACAGATCCCCAAAGTCGGCTATCAAAGACATCACATTACTCAAAGACTCCTGTGTATCACCTAAATATAATAACGTGTCGTCCGCAAATAGAGAGATAACATCCCGCCCCGTTCCCCTGACAAAACCTGCAATGCCTGAAGATGCTCTCACGTGAATCGCCAGGGGCTCTAGTGCCAGGGCAAACAGCAGGGGCGACAGTGGGCACCCCTGCCGCGTGCCCCGAAAGAGTCGAAACGACTCGGATACCTCCCCGTTGACTCTCATCCTCGCTGTTGGGGAGCTATACAACAATTGCACCCATTTCAGAAAAGAGGGTCCCACCCCAAACCGCTGTAGCGCCTCCCAAAGGTATGGCCATTCAACGCTATCGAATGCTTTGGCTGCATCGAGAGAGAATATGGCCCTATTGCCTGGATTGTCTACTGGGACCTGAATATTTAGGAACAGTCTACGTAGATTTTGTGCCGTGGATCTCGTGGGAATGAAGCCTGACTGGTCCCTATGCACCACATTGTGAATGCACTTGGATAGTCTGGTTGCTAGGACTCTAGCCAGAAGCTTAACATCGAATGTCAGGAGGGAAATGGGTCTGTATGAGTCTGGGGAGAGCGGATCCTTCCCAGGCTTCAACAGAACTATAATCAGGGCCTCGTTCATGGATGGGGGCAGCACTCCAGTTTCAAAGGCCGTGTTATATATTTTCAGAAGGATGGGGATGATCTGTTCTGAATACCTGCAATAGACCTCTGAGGGAAGGCCATCGGCTCCTGGCGCACGGCCATTGTGTGCCTGCGCCAGTGCCTCCAGGAGTTCCTCTCGGGTAAGGGGCGCATTAAGCATGGTAACCTCGGTCTTAGAAAATGTCGGTAACCGATATTTGTCCAAGAATGAGTGTATTTGTTCTTTAGTGGGGCTAACCTTAGACGAGTATACATTTTGGAAAAATTCCTTAAAGCATCCTAAAATGGATTGCGTGGAATGACACATCGCACCCCCCGCATCAGCAACCGCTGCAATGTAGGAATGGGGCTGCTGAGACCTAGCTAGAATTGCCAGCATATGACCTGTGTTTTCCCCCTCCTCAAAATGCTTCTGCTGCAGAAAGAACCTCTTGTTCTCAGCTTTTTGAAAAGAGAGGTCCTAAAGCATGTTCTGTGAGGCTAACCATTTCCGCTTTGCGTTTTCGTCCGAGGGATCTGTCACATAGTCTGCCTCAGATGGGCTCGCTTCGTCTAACACTCGTGTCTCCCACTCCTTAGTGTCGGTTTTGATATGGTTGATGATTCTAATAAATTGACCGCGCATATAGGCCTTAGCCGCATCCCACACAACTTGGATGTCAGCCGTTCCCAAATTATCCTTAAAAAAATCCGTTAAGAGTCGTGGCATTGGATCCTGCTCCGGAATAAGGGACAACCAAAACGGATTGAGTTTCCATAAGCTCTTACCCCTCTGTTCCCCTAGGCCTAGATCAACCGTGAATGGAGAATGGTCTGAGGTGTGTCTCGGGTGATATGCAGAGTCTTTCACCATGGGGAGCAAGAGGACATTGCCAAAGCCCATATCTATTCTAGACAGTCCTCCCACTGAAGCTGACCTGCAGGAATACACTTTGGCATCTGGGTTACGGATCCTCCAGACATCAGTCAAACCCAACTCCCCCATCAATCTAAAAAAAGGTGTGGGGCCCCTTCTCTCATGTCCCTCTATCCCTATATTATGCTTCAGTTTGTCTTTCTCATATTCCATCAGGTTGTTAAAGTCCCCGAGGACCAGCACTGGGATACCAGGAAGACAAGACATGAAATCAGCTAGTAGTTTCAATACAGTAGATGAGAACGGTGGGGGAATATACACTCCAGCCAACCCACATTTAATCCCATACAAAGAACAATATATGAAGACATATCTACCCTCAGGATCTATTTTAGTAGCCATATTTGAGTATTGGGTGCTTCGACGGATCAGGACACTCACTCCCCTCGAGTAGACCGTATGCGTGGAGTGGTATTGGTGGCAAAACTGCCCGGCCGCTAACCTCGGAGTGGAGCCCGAGGGGAAGTGAGTCTCCTGTAAACACACCACCTCAGCACCCAGTCTCTTGATTGTGCGCAGCACCTCTAACCGTTTAACAGAGCCATTTAGACCTCTTACATTCCAAGATAGACATCTAGTTATATTAGACATTGCATTACGTTCATATTAGTGACAGGAGAATGTCCTCGTGTAAGATCTAGGTAAATATCGCTGTGGTCAAGTGTAGCTAGCAAACCAATAGTAAAGTCAAGTCTTAGGTATAATGCGACAAAAAGCATATAGGTAGGGCAACATTGCAGCAGCATGTGCGGGACAAACGGACAAATGTAAAAGCCTTGATTGGGCCTATCTCCCAAAAATAGGATTAGGAGGCACGTCGACAAAGGTGACTTGGAACAGGAAAAGTTTCGGAGCAGGCATGGTGGCACTCGAGAGACATGGTTGTAAGTCAACAGCAGCACAGGTGTGTATTGGTAGTTTCTGGTAAAGTTCAGGTGACAGTTCGTGGTGGGATTCTTTATCATTGAAAATAGTTGTAGCATGGCCAACATGGCCTGAATAACCATCGGTTGTGATACTGTATAGGGCTCAACATAGCCCTTCTGGGGGCAACAGTGGAAGCGCACCATAGTGTCTTTAAAAAGCTTCTCAACAGCCAACTATTAGCCCTTAGCAACCAAAGCGAACAATAACCGCCTAGCAGTGGATGATTCGGAAGATACTGCCTGAAACCCCGGATGACTGTGCAATTCCTTCACTCAGTCTGCGGGACGTCTGCCCCTCGAGTCCCGGATCGATTGTTCTTCTCGGTCTAGCCATTGTGTGGCAGCAGAAGGGGAATCGAAAAACTGTACAGAACCAAATACTTCCACTCGCAGTCTGGCGGGGTACAACATCGCATATTTAAGCTCCAAGTTTCTCAGGCGGCGCTTGACATCCAGAAATTTGCCCCTTTTCTTTTGCAGTTCAGCTGAGAAGTCTGGGAATAGGGAGATTTTCGTGTTGTCTACTTTTAGGGCTGATGGATTAATTCTCGCATTATGCAGGATAGCGTCTCTGTCCCGGTAATGCAGGAGTTTAAACAAAAAAGGTCTCGGTGGTGCACCAGGTGGTAGGGGTCTGGATGGCACTCTATGGGCACGTTCGACCGAGAACATAGGGGAGAAAACTTCTCTCCCAAATGCAGTAACCAGCCATTTCTCAATAAATTCGACGGGGTTCTTCCCCTCCATTTTTTCCGGTAGGCCTATGGCCCTAATATTACTTCTCCTCATCCTGTTCTCTAATTCCTCTAATCTAGAGGAATGCTGGTCAATCAAGTGGTTATTATAGGAGAGATCCCTCTGCATGGGCCCCAGGTCATCCTCGATGGTGCTCACCCTCTCTTCCAATGCGGAGGTTCTTTCCCTCATCTTTTTGGCATCCTGCCTGAGAAAAGAGATCTCAGACTTCATACCCTTAACTTCCGTGGTTAGGGCAGTTATGGACAAATTGCATGAGGTCACCGCTGCAAATATGTCCCGCAGAGTAGGTTCCCCCTCCGTTGTGGGGCTCACTGGGGATTGGGGCCTATTAGACTCGGGGTTAGGAGTACTCACTGTGGCCCACACGAGTCCCGCCTGCACCGGGTCTTCTAACGGTACGGTGTCATCCGCTTCGGATCCACCACCTGGAGAGCCCTCCGGTGTACTGGATGTGGCCACCTGATCCTTTGGCAGGGACTTGGAGAACAGTTTTTCCGCCGCCTCTCGTTGTTTCTCCTTTGCTGTGCGGCCTGCATGTGCGCCATTTTGGAACATGTGCTCCGCCGGTCTATTCACAAGCTGCTTCTTGCTGAGCGACATCGCGGGACCGGAGCGCCGAGAAAGGTATGCCCGTGCTCACGGGATAACGAGGGGCACGAAGATGTGCTTTTGACCGGTGTGTGATTTCTTCCTCAGGATGATAGCTAGGATGCACGGCGGAGCTCACTTCGATCGCGTCCGGCTACATCCGCTGCCTGGCCACGCCCCCATCATATCAACTTTAGCATGTAGAGATGTATTTAGGCCACTAGGGGAGATGCTATGAAATAGCATCAACCCCTAGCATAGAAAAGTTAGAGCGAACATGTTCAACAATTAGGACAAGGCCTATAAGTATTTTATACTTCTGTCAAGCACGTAGTAAATTGTATTTGTAGTAACAAGTATTAATTGCATACGAGAGATAGTTTAGCTCAGGTACTTTGAGGATACACGTATAATACACAAGTTGTACTGGCAACTAATAGAAATGTATGAGAGGCAATATAGCTCAGGTACTTTGAGAGTACATATAGTATTAGTAGTAACAAGTATTAAAGGGGTTGTAAAGGTTCGTCTTTTATTTTCTAAATAGGTTCCTTTAAGCTAGTGCATTGTTGATTCACTTACCTTTTCCTTCCATTTCCCTTCTAAATGATTTTTTTCTTTGTCTGAATTTCTCACTTCCTGTTTCTCCTCAGTAAGCTTTCCACCATTATCTGAGCTGTGGAAAGTCATTTAAAACAGCTTACTGAACACTTTACTGAGGAGGAACAGGAAGTGAGAAATTCAGACAAAGAAAACAAAGAAATTTTTTTTAGAAGGGAAATTGAAGGAAAACGTAAGTGAACCAGCAATGCACTAGCTTAAAGGAACCTATTTAGAAAATAAAAAACAAACCTTTACAACCCCTTTAATTGCATATAAGAGGCAATATAGCTAAGGTACTTTGAGAGTACATATAGTATTTGTAGTAACAAGTATTAATTGCATATGAGAGGCAATATAGCTCAGGTACTTTGAGAGTACATATAGTATTAGTAGTAACAAGTATTAATTGCGTATGAGAGGCAATATAGCTCAGGTACTTTGAGAGTACATATAGTATTAGCCCACGGCCACAGGCGTTCACTGGACAGCAAACAACTTTGTATTCTGTGGCTGGTGGTACATTAGGCATTCAATGGATACAGAAGTAAGTATCGGCCATTACAGGCCCCAAAAATTAGCCCACGGCCACAGGCGTTCACCTGACAGCAACAACTTTGTATTCTGTGGCTGGTGGTACATTAGGCATTCACCGGATACAGGAAAAAGTGTCAGCCAGTACAGGCCCAAAAAATTAGCCCACAGGCGTTCACCTGAATTTGAATGAAACATGGTCTACTGGTCACATGTGTTGAATTCCTCCGAGATCCATGCTTCATTCATTTTTATAAATGTGAGGTAGTCAACACTGTTGTGAGCTAGGCGAGTGCGCTTTATCGGTCACGACCCCCCCTGCTGCGCTGAACGTCCTTTCGGACAGGACACTGGATGAGGGGCAAGCCAACAGTTCCATTGCAAATTTGCAAGCTCTGGCCAGAGGTCAAGCCTGACCACCCAGTAGTCCAGGGGTTCATCACTTCTCAGTGCGTCCACATCGGCCGTTAACCCAATGTAGTCGGACACCTGTCGGTCTAGGCGTTCCCTGATGCTGGATCCGGAGGACAGCTGTCGATGGGTCGGCTGAAAGAATGATCTCATATCATTAGTGACCAAGACATCTTCAAACCGCCCTCTTCTTGCAGGAGCTGTTGGATTGGTACCCGAAACTGTTTCTCTGTGAGTGGAAATTCCTTTGCCAGCAGACGTAAAAGCAGAATGCAGCATTTCTCGAAGCAAGGCCTGGAAGTGCTGCATTCTGATAGCCCTCTGTGATGGTGGTAACATTTCCGCCATGTTTTGTTTGTACCGGGGGTCTAAGTACGTTGCCACCCAGTACTGGTCCTTGCCCTTTATGCTTTTTATACGGGGTCCCTCTTAAAACACTGGAGCATCAAAGCCCCCATTTGCACTAAACTGGAAGCGCTGTACTGGCCTGGCTCCTGCTCATCATCCAGGATAATGTCGTCCTCGTTCTCCTCATCCACGGACAACACCAGGGATCCCAGAAAGGTTTAAAGCATGCTCTTCTTGCTCCTCCTCCTCCGCCCCGGCACCATCTTCCTCTGACTCCTCTTCAGACTCCCGTTGTTGACTTGTCTCAGGAGAAGTAGCCCCCCTGGCAATTTATCCAGCATTGCGACTTCCTCATCTTCCTGCTCCAGAAAGAAGGCTTAAGGTACGATGTCACTGATGGCGCCCTGGATGCGACTGACTAGTTTGGTGATCTCATCAAATGGCCGCAGAAGTCTGCATGAGTCACGCATGAGCAGCCACTGGTGCGGTGCAAAACACCAAGCTCCCCAGAACCTGTCCTGCCGCAGAGTTCGTACAGGTAGTCGTTAACTGCACGTTTCTGCTGGAGCAGCCTATCAAGCATATACAATGTTGAGTTCCATCGCGTCGGGCAGTCACAAATAAGACATCTGACGGGCAGGTTGTGTCGACGCTGAATGTCAGCAAGGCGAGCCATGGCCGTGTAAGATCTTCTGAAATGGGCCGAGATTTTCCTGGCCTGCCGCAAGACGTCCTGGAGCCCAGGGTATTTGGCAACTGCACGACCAAGTTCAGGACGTGTGCCATGCATGGCACGTGTGTAATTTTGCCCTGTTTCAGCACGCTCAGCAGATTGGCACCATTGTCGCACACCACTTTACCAACTGTCAAATTGAGCGGTGTTAGCCACTGATCTTAAATAACCAATATTACATCCTGTGTGGGGAATTAGCCATTACCTAAAATAGGCATAGACTAACACAGGATGCCAGTAACCAAAATGGCGGAACGGACACTTCCGGTAACGGAGGCAAGGTGGCCGCACAAGCACTTCCGGTTGCGGCGATAATACAGGGAATAACACACAGGGCGACAAGCGCCCGCACACGGGGGTGGGGGGAGGTGCACAAACGAACGGAGGTAGCAGCGCACATAGCGCCCCACACATACAGCCACCCTGGCTGCTGGGCATATTTATATTTATATTTTTATTGCTGACACCCAGTAACAACAGCCAGGACTGGCAAATAGCCAGGTATCCAGTAACCAAAATGGTGGAACAGGAACTTCCGGCACCATCAGCTAAGATGGCGGCCGGAAGACTTCCTGTTTCCTGTGAATGGCCAGGACTGGCAAAAAGCCAGGTACCCAGGAACCAAAATGGTGGAACAGGAACTTCCTGCACCACCAGCTAAGATGGTGGCCGGAAGACTTCCTGTTTCCTGTGACTACCTTGCAGCATTTCAGGGAATCCACAGGGGTATAAATACAGCCTAAACAGTAGTGTCCACAGCTCTCCTGACGACGCAACTAGCGAAACGCGTAGAGGCTGTTTGGACACACACATTGAGGGTGCAGCACACCAGCGCGCACGGACCCCTTGTAGCAATACATGCGGAGCACAGCGGGGCAAGCACACCTCTTAGGACGCCACTTAAATGCTGGTCAGCGGCTTTTAACGGTTGACACTGCCAAAGACACTCAGTGCCGGTCAGAGGCACTTTATATTGTAAGTGTTATATTTTTTTACCTTTTTTAAATAAATACATATTTTAATATACTACACCATGATGAGCCCCTTGTTTTTGAGGAATTGATGACACCTTGTAAAAGGGAAAAGGAGGCAACACCCACTGACCGACAAAGAAAAGACACCACTTTGGAGCCTAATAATATCTGGGGTCTGGTGAGTGTTGATTTTAACCATTGGTGATGGTGGCACATCTTTGTCGGGTGGAAGAGATAGCGGCACTTTCCTGTACACAGCATTACCAACATTGAACCTTGTGTTTGCTGGAACCTATTGTATAAGAGCAAGATTGCCTGTCATTTGGACTATTTTTAAGTGCAGCCAGCACATTGCACATTTGTATGGTTGTTTGATAATTATTTCACTTTTATTGATATTTATTTTATTTTGTTCCAATATTGGTTATTGGACAACTCACGGTGCAGTTGGCGTACTGCATATTGGGTTTTTACACACACACATATATATATATATAATATATTTTTTTGTAATATCTTTCGTATTGTTTTCACTATTTGGTTGGTCAGTAGCAGCAACAGCCATTTTTCTCATAGAAGCACTGTGGCACATGGATTGTATGCTGACACACTGATCTAGATATATGATTTAAGTTTGAAATCACTGTGTCACATTTGTATGTCTCATATATTTCTTATATTTTTTATTGTTTGTATTCAGGTTATTCACACTTAAGATTGGGTACATTGTGGCCCTGATATTTCACTTATGTCCATATTCCCAGAGATTAAATACCTCTGGATAATTAGATCAGCGCAGTAACATTTTTCTTCTTAGCCACTGATCTGCCTGTGAACGCAAAGCTGAAAGGAGTGCAGGACCAGTGTGGCTCTTGACTTCCAGGCACAACAGACGCAGCACAGCATGGCAACGTCTCACCTGGCATGTTGAATAGGTTTTGGGGATCTTGGGCGGCGCAGCGGAAGAGACGGTAGCATCGGAAAATGAGGAGTCAGCCGAGGAGAGGGAGGATGGAGTAGGAGGAGGAGAAGAGGCAGGCCTGCATGTAATCCATGGCGGTAAAACCAAATCTACATGGGTGCCACAGGTTACATGCTTGACAGCCGTCAGAAGGTTTACCCAGTGGGCAGTGAAAGTTATATACCTTCCCTGCCCGTGTTTGCTAGACCACGTGTCTGTGGTCAGATGTGACTTGGCACCGACACTGTGTGCAAGAGATACATTCAATTGGCACTGAACATGGCCATATAGCTCTGGGATGCCCTTCTGTGAAAATAATTTCCTTCCTGGGACCTTCCATTGTGGTGTTCCAATGGCCACAAATTTTCGAAAGGCCTCCGACTCCACCAGTTTATATGGCAGTAGTTGGCGGGCTATCAGTTCCGACAAGCCAGCGGTCAACCATGGGGCAAGAGGGTTATCCGGCGTCATCGTTTTTTTACGATCGAACATTTGGGCCACGGAAGCCTGCCTTTTTGCAGAAAAACTTGAGGAAGGCATGACATAAGGTGTAGTGGAAAACAATTGTGAGCATAGAGGGGAGGGAGAAGGAGAAGAGGCTGGACGGTGAGAGCCTGGAGTGTGGCTTTGTAGGTTCTGATGGCGTTGTTCTGTAGGCACGTCCATCGGTTAAAAATCCACGCATTCTCAAAATCAAGTCACAATGCTGCACAATACAAATCCACTATAATATGCTTTCTATTTTCGAAAGTATATTATAAGTGTATATTACACCTATATACTGCAGTGCACAGCAAGTAGCACACCTATACCAGTGCTTGAAAGGACTTTTGTGGACCTGTTAGGTAGCGATTTGTGTCGCTAAAGTCTGTCTCTGCTGGAAACGCCAACCTCTCCCTACACTGCCAAAAAATATATGAATGAATATATTAGACACCTATATACTGCACAGCAAGTAGCACATCCTATACCAGTCCTGAAAAAGACCTTTGTGGACCTTTTAGATAGCTATTTGATTGAATACAGCCTGTCCCTGCTGGAAACGCCAACCACTCCCTACACTGACAAAAAGTATATGAATGTATTAGACACCTATATATAGCAGAGCAAGTAGCACACCTATACCAGTACTTAAAAGGACTTTTGTGGACCTTTTAGATAGCTATTTGAATGAATACAGCCTGTCCCTGCTCCAAACAGCAGCCTCTCCCTACACTGACAAAAAGCAGAATGTAAGATGGCCGCCAGATCAGGTCTATTTATAAGGTAGGGGGTATGTCCATGTGCTGAAATGTCTCAATTGGCTGTCCTGCACCACCTGATGGATGTGTCATAGGTCAATATTCTTACCCATGTAACATTGCGGACTGCCGCGAACATTGCCAGATGTCCGCCGGTTTGGCAGACCGCGAACAAGCAAAGCTCGCCGCGAAACGACCGCCGGGCGAACCGGCAGGCCATCTCTAGTGACAGGACCTCCTTGAATTTTAATTCACTACCCCTGCTTTACATTATATGCAAGAACCCCAGTGGGGGTTCCCGTCGATTAGCTCTGGAACCCAACTTCATTGAAAACAATAGGAGACTGCCAGCTTCTGCAGTTAATCACAGCTGCTTGCATGTCATTGCTTGTGCAGCAATCACCCAATTGATCGGCGCTGGATGCAGTCGGGCCCATTCACAAGTGTGAATGTGGCCTAAATGTTGCACTGCTGTAATGGTGCCATGCTTTGAAGCTCTGTGAGCCCAGGGTAGCTGGATGACATTCCTTGATGCCCTGAGATCATAGGAATTGGGTTGAATGATGCTGGGCGTCATTCAGACTGGGAGAACAGCATCATATTGTGATGAAAATTAATAATTGAAATTAAAATTTCCATTTTTAATTATGTGTTAAAATGTAGTTGGACTGCATGTGCCACTGCAACAGACACACAAGTTCTAATCTGTTTATAATTAACCAGGCAAGGATAAAAGGTGCCTTAAAGTGGTTGTAAACTCTTTACAACCACTTTAGCCTACAGGTAAGCCTAGATTAAGGCTTACCTGTAGGTGCTTGAAATATATCCCAGACTTGCACGGTCTAGGAGGTATATGCAAATCACCGTAGGGCGATTTCTCCTGCGCATGCGCTGGAGTTAGAAAGGGCACGCTGCTGATTGGCCAGAGTCGCTCCTGTGACTCTGGCCAATTACAGTGCCGGAGTTCGCAGCCCCGGAAAGATGAGGGGTGAAGAATGGCCGCTTGCTACTAGCGAGGAAGACGGGGACATCGCGGGCTTCTCCTGAAGGTAAGTGTCACATAATGGGCTACCATGTGATGCCCATTATGCTTTACCTTTACAAGGAAACAAAGAGGAAGTAACACCCATCAGGGTTTACTTCCTCTTTAAAGTTTCTCTAAACACACATTGGGGGGTTATTAACTAAAGGCAAATCCACTTTCCAGGGGACCTACAACCGGCCGGTACCGGTCCCCAAAATCAAAAGAGAAATGACCGTTTAACATGGGAGTCTATGGAAGGGATGCCCGGCTTTGAAAAATCAGTGCTCCCCGGCCGTAGGTTCCCTGGACAACAAACTTTGCACACTTGTAGAGGAAGAGTGAGTTGGGCTACATGGTGCCAAGTTTGGGGTCCAGAGACCAGCCGGTAGGGGGTCCCCAAATTTCAGGAGATCAGGCGCAAAAAGGTGACTCGAGTATAAGTCGAGGGGGGCATTTTAAGCACAAAAAAAAATGTGCTGAAAAACTCGGCTTATACTCGAGTATATACAGTAGTTAAAATTGTCATACAAATATACAGTATATTTTAAATCAAATCTTTATTATTTTCTGGAAAAAACATGGTGTGGGAGGTTTTCTGCCAGTCACAGGCTGTGTCGCCCCTCCAGGCGGTGTCTTAGAATAAGAGGGAGGTGAAGCGTCCGTTAATCTACATGTAATATGCCACCCCCATTGTGTTTAGCTGGTTAGTGGGCACAGAGAAGGAGGGAGGGAGTGGGCAGTCATTTACCACTGTGTATATACCCACATGGATGACTCTATAGCAGCCTTTTTCCACCAGGGTGCCTTGAGGTTTCTTTCAGGGGTGTCTTGGCAAAATGCCCAAAAATTGTATACAAGCCAGCGGGTGGATCAAGCCTGCATTTTAGTTACGCAAAGCCACAGGTTTTCATTGTACACCATTGCGACCTTCTAGCTGCTGGCATCCTAACAACCAATGGCATCATCAGTTGATAAGGAGGATGTCGGTCGTCTGCTCAGCATTATTGTTTGATTCTTTCCTGACCCTCTCTGTCAGCATCGGGGTCACATTAGCCGAGTGATGGAGAAAAACTGAGAAAGAAGAGAATCACTGGAATACTAGTCAGTATCAGTGTGCAAAAGTGTATTTGATTTGGAAGAATAAAACACCTCTAAATGTTGGGTGTCCTACATGGTTTAATCTTGATGCATTACATTGTAGAACGGGGTGCCTCAAGTCCATAATTTTAAAGGGTGTCTTGAGATTGTCCATAATTTTGGAGTTGAGATTGTCCATAATTTTAAAAGGGTGCCTTGAGATTGTCCATAATTTTGGAGGGTGCCTTGACTGAAAAAAAGTTGAGAAACACTGCTCTATAATCACATGGGCTGCTCAGATGTGATAGGGAGGAAATGCTAGCATAGAAAACTGAGCGTGTGCAAAGTTACCACCACAGCTGTAAAATTCCTAACTTAATTGGAAACGTGGGCAGAAGGGGGAGATAGAGAGCTGCAGGATCAACCATTTTTTTTTGCAGAATACAGAAAACGAAACTCATAGTGACTTAGTGAGTATGAACAGCATGTAATACTCTATTTATTGATAGTTTTTTATGTGAGTTCAGTGACACTTTAGGTAAGTCTTGCCTTTTGCCCCCCTTTCAGGATGCTCTATTTTTCTTCTCACCCAAGCTTTTTTCAGGGAAACCTCCACAAATGTGGAGCCTCTACATCCAAGGAACAACATGGTTTCACAAACCTACTGTAACCAGTCATGCACAGTGCAGCTCAGGCCATCCTCGGGAGAAAAGCAGCACTTAGCCCCACCCACAGAAGAACCACACCTGTAAATGACAGAATCATATGAATGTTTAAAACAACACCACCATAAGGTATACTGTATATCCAAATAAAATGTGTGAGCTCAGTTTCGATTCAAGGATCTCACCCCAAGGGCACACAGGCTCCCTCCTCCCCCTCTTCTGTTGCCCATAGAAAGGAGTCACTTATTGCTCCTTGGCGTCTTCTCCCCAAGCCTTCGGCCATCCCTGGTCATAAATCCAGAGCTTGGGGCCACTCCTTCAGGCCCCTGACGCCCTCCCAAGACGACGAGCGAGAAGAGACTTGGCAGAGGCCTCACCTGCAAATCCAGTTGCCCGGCCCGACTCCCGTGGGAGTTGGGAGCTTCAGGCCTCTGCGAGAAGCCACCGTGTGAGCTCAAAGTCCCGCTACATAAATTCTACATACGTGTGAAATGATTCTTTTCATCCAATTCCTGCTCTGTGCTTTTTTATTTTTTCACTTCTCGCCGTGTTCTGAAAAGCAGCCATTGATAAAAAAAAAAAAAAAAAATCACGCAGCCCAAATACTGTGTGTGCTGGTGGGGGGCCTGCGCTGTAACACGGCTCTTTATACGCTGCGCCGTTCACCTGCCCTGGGCACCTAGGGCCCGCCACCCCCGTCCTGTCGTTTTTTTGGTCGACCTGCCTGTGTCATGTGATTTCCAGACACCGAGCTGGAACAAGCATCTCTATTAACCTGGAAGAGAGACTCAAACATTCGAGGGAACAAACACGCTGAGAAATATTTCAACATTTATGGCAAATAACGGGATCCCAGTTATAAAACGTCTTTCCAAGAAATGAAGCGTCCTTTTAGAGCAGGGGTGAAAGCGAAGGCCGTCTGGCCTGGCTAAGGAAGGACTCCAGCTTGGTTAAGAAAAAAGGAGTAAATAGCAAGTATTAATGGAAAACAGATATAAAATAACTATACAGGGGGGAGAAAGATAGAAAATAAGGTTTATTCGTTTTTTGTTTCTTAAATGTGAACTCCAGCCTTCCCTTCAGTGTTGCACAGTTGTACAGGCTCTTCTCCTGTACCAATATTGCTTACTCTGATTTCCCTGCACACTATGAGCTTCTCACGATGTGCATTAAAAGCTGCAGAAAGTCAGATAGAGCCAGCCTCATCTCCTGGCTGGTTGGCATCCAGCATCATCTTGCTCTTTCCTCTCTAGCCTAACTTTCCCTGGCCTGCCCCGTTCATTCATTGGATTTCAGTTCTTTTAGTCATGGTGCCTCAGCGCTTCACATGGGCATTACCTAGATCGGTCTACATGCAAATGAGGCCCATTCCTCCAAACTGACATCCACTCATCAAAGCATTTTGATTTTTGCATAACTCCTCCCAAGAGCCAGCCCACTGGGGTCCATCAGGGTTCAGGACTCTTGCATTGCATAGAGAAGAACAGAGACTCAGTGATGATGTCACTGGGCCTAAAATATGGTATGTAATGAAAATGGAAAGGTTTTATTCAAAACAAGAGTAAACTCCAGTGGTTGATTTTTAACTATAGATAAGCCTATAATAAGGCTTAGCTACAGGTACAGTAAATATTTCCTAAACGTGCGCCATACTTACTTTATAAGCAGCCAGCGACGTCCCCACTGTATGCATTTTGAAGGAACGGTCGTGCAACGTTGCACCCAAACAAAATTTACGTCCTTTTTTTCCCACAAATAGAGCTTTCTTTTGGTGGTATTTGATCACCTGTGCGTTTTTTTTTTTGTGTAGCGCTACCCCCGCAGGAGCCGCTGGTTGTTGTTGGGATCTACTCTCTTTGGCTTGGCTCACCCCTATTCAACTAGCTCGAAC